>NW_024423675.1:50654176-50913779 GCF_017311325.1 Ursus maritimus
CCTAAAGGCTGAAATCCCTCTCCCAGCTAAGCAGGCTGAGGCAATTTTAAGACTGGGTTGGCATTTCCAACCCAGCTTAGGAAGCTTGTCGGGGGGGTGCGCAGTCTGGAGTTCAGATGAGATTTCCCAGAGGTTTTAGTTGCTCTTCACTTATTTCAATTTGGCTTTCTCCTTAGCTGGCTTCCACTTAGCGTTTCAAGCTTGTGTTACTATCCTGGTTTTCCATAGTATCAAATCCTAGAGTAGTCTATAAAACTGGATTGCTGGGCCTCACGTAGAAAACCATACTTCTGCATCTCATGCCACCGAACAGGACTCTAAAAACTGTCAGTCTCAGAAATGCCTTGACCCCTCAGCATTCCAAGCAGTTGGTCTGTCACTTTTCTTCCATTTTATAGCTGTTAAAAAATGGAGTACTGATTTAGTCAGGCTCGGGGGCTAAATTCTCCTCAGCGAGTGTGTTTTTCCGAGCATAGGGCATTCATATATGCAGGTAAAAGAATAACCTTCCCAGAAGAGAACTAGAAGATGGATTTTCTAGCTGAGGCTCTAATATTATTTGACTTTAAATGCAACTCAAGGCAATCACTTGTCAATTCTCCTCACTCGGTTTTATATTATTATTTCTCTGATATTTTCTTAAACCCAGGAGAGTGACTTTTTTTCTGTGTAGACTTTGCCCCTGTCCCATCACTTTGCGCCCATTTCACCTCAGCCACACTCACGAATCAGCTGCGCCCAGACTCCATGCCTGAATCTTGCACACTGAAAGTCCTCCCCGTGGTCACAACGCTGTGGCCGCTCACAGCTCCATCCCACACACCAGGACCGTGGCCCTTCGACGGGACAGCTTCCGGTCGCTGAGTCATCCCATGCTCCAGCCTCCTTCAGCAATGTCAGGAGCAACCTTCCAGCAGGACCCCACAAGCAAAAGTGAACTACACTCACACCACAATCCCTGATAGTTCACTACTCCCACTTAGTCCCCTGCCTCTCTGCTCCGGATGCTGTTCTCTTCCTTCAGCCTCATGGGAAGAAGAGCAGAGCTAGGAGACAATTGTTTGGTCCCCCAGCCTGGCCCTTGCACACTGCTGACTTCCCTCTGGGGAACCTCTAAATCGCCTCTAACCTGCTGTGCCGTGGCTTCAACTCTCCTCACTTCCTCCTTGGTAAATGCCCTACGTGAGAAAACAGAAAAGAGCTGGCATGAATTCCCACAAATTCTTTCCCTCCCATGCTGAACAGTTTTTGTTCAGCTTTTGTTCACTCTTATATCATTTCCTTCCATAAAGCTTCTTTCCAGGAATGCCTCCTCCACTTGCTTTGTCCCATCTGTTGAAGCTCAGGGGAAGGAAGATTCCAATGGGAGAACGGCATGAGCTTGGAAAGAGAATCTCTGCTTGTGACCACTGCAGAGGCATCCAGAAATTACACCACAACTGACTGTCACAAAAGAAGCAGGGTTTAAAGGCTTTGCTGGAATGAGACTTCTCTCTAGAAGAAGGGGGAGTGGACAGATGGTGTTCTGGCCTGCCCACTACCAGTTCTTCATTCCTGGGGTAAGGGAGAACTCACCCTATTTTTTTTCTTTAGGAAATCAACCCTTCTAGAGATTTGGTGGGACTCCTGATCGAGATATCCCACTCCACTCCTGCCAAAGGATGGGCAAATGACCCCAGGTTGGCTGGTTCACTAGCAGAATGGAATATGAACTGGTGATCTGATTCACGCTGGCAGTAAAAGAATGACTGTTTCTGGAGGCAAATGTCCAGCCAGCCCTGCTCTGAAGTCTGGTTCTTCCATTTTCCTTTCTTTTCTTTTTCTTTTTCTATTTTTTTTTTAAGATTTATTTATTTATTTATTTATTTGACAGAGAGAGGCAGCGAGAGAGGGAACACAAGCAGGGGGAGTGGGAGAGGAAGAAGCAGGCTCCCACTGAGCACGGAGCCCGATGCAGGGCTCGATCCCAAAATGCCGGGACCATGACCTGAGCTGAAGGCAGACGCTTAATGACTGAGCCACCCAGGCGCCCCTTCCATTTTCCTTTCAATTCCATTGAGCTATCCTATGTACTTCAAAACATGTTTTTCTGAATTAAATTACCCCAAATCCGTTTATATTTTATTGCAAGAAATCTCAGTTTTATGGCACTTGAATGAGTGAAGTAATACGGTATTGAAGAAAAGCATTGGATCAAGAGACAAAACCTTGGTTCTAGTTCTAGTTCTGCTATAGACAGCTACAATTTATCTGTTCCCGTCTTGCTTTACCTTCAGAATGAGATTCTCCCTTGAGAGGGCATATCCGGATTTCTCAGGTGAGATTTTAAAACCATACACATTTCACCCCCCATGCAAATTCTGTCAAAGATCTCTCCCTTCTCACCACCGCTCCCATGCATTGCCTTACCACTGGCAAGTAAAGTCCACTGAGCCTCCATTACTAACAGAAGTGCACTCTATCCCTCAGATGTGTTGGGTGGAAAGTACCCTGCTGGACTAGGTGATCTCCAAAGGTCTTTCTAGGTCTGATACCCTTTGAGCTGATGAAATACTTTTTCAAAAAATACAACTGTTTAGACAGGTTATGAGAGAAAATTTAAAGCAAAAACAGATGGAAGTCTAGGAATAGAAACAGGAATAAAATCTCAAAAATTGGAGGAATAGTTGTGAGAGATTTTGATGTGAGTTGCTTTAAGTACAATGATAAAACTTGTAGCAAATATATTCATTAGGACTCAATGAAACTCTTCATATTTTAATTCCCCAGCGCAGAGGGCTTCAATTTTGTGAAAAGACTACTTAGCTTGAAAAAATTCGTTGGTGTTTCTTTAACACACTCTGTGTTCAGAAAATTTCTACTGCATTAAATATTAAGACCATCAATGTGCTCATTAAAAAGTGAACATCCAGAGTCAAAAAGAAAACATTTTTGAGAAGTCTAACTGAATGCTACTAATCTAAAAGAACATGGTACCAAAACTTTCTGAATAATTTGTTATTCATTAATGAAATGTGTAACAAATGTGAATGATACAGAAAGGAAAATAGTTCAAATAAATCAAATGTACACTAATGAGCTAAAATTAAACATGAATTAAACATTGAATAATTAAGATGTTAAAGAAATATCTAAATAAAAATTTAAAATATATTTTAATAAGAGTCATCATTTCTGTTCTGCATTGCTGGCTTCTTCCAATGGACAAATGTTAGGAACACTGAAATCAAAATCATGTCTCTAACTGCCGGTCAGCTTTGACATGACGGACTCCTAAGAGTCCAATTAATGATTTATAATGAATATATTTTACTTTAATTAAATCATCCGTCATTTTTCTATTCTCTTTCTCTTTTACACTCTCACACACAGACACGCCACTCTCATAGTATTCAGGCCAACAATGTTTAATATTGCTCTATTTTGACACTTAAAAGAGCATACTCTTTGATATGGTATTCTCTGCCCCTAAAATTGCTTAAGATCATATGGAATAGACCCATATGCTTATGATGTTCTGCAATTTCTGCAAACTGTTCACCATATGTTCCTACTGGAACTTTTAAAATTATGTCTTATCCTTGCTACATCGATAATTTCAGAGGCTGGTGCATGCTTATAATTATAACTTCACCCTCTTCGTTGCTTTTTGTATACCTTTTATAAGTTCTTTTTATATAACAGGTAAGACACATTCACTCAAAGAAATGAGGTAATTAAAACATAAGAGCTAATCATGGATCTAACTGGTTCCTTACCTTGGCAGTGAACATCCACTTAGGAAACTTCTAATTATTTCAACAATAATTACACTGGCAGGAGAACAATGGAGTATGTAATTTATGATCATAATTATACCATTTAACTGTATCTTACCTAAGCAAATCTTTGTGAGACCTGATGCTTGGTAACATTCTGGCTTGTGTCAGAGTTGTGTCACTCAGTTTGTTTTTGCAAGTTTCATTCACCATTTCATCAATGGGGGTTAAAGTACAATATACAACATGCTGTAAATGGACAATGAAGGAACAAATGAGAAGCATGATACTTTCCGTGAGAATATTATATTACATAGTTTCACCCATGATGCGTTCAAATTCTACATCTTGCTTTTTGCTCAGCATTGAATAAGAAAAGATTTTTCTGTGCTGTTGTATAATTTGGAGGAAGTGATGGAGGGAGTTTTCTACCATTGTGTTTGTGCATTGTATAATCTTTTAAGGACTCCAGGGGAAAAGAGCATTGCAGGGCAAATTTAATTTCTATGGGAGGTTGTGGAGGAAATTAGAGAAATGTTTATTTAAAAAATTCAAAGATAACCATTTAAGAGAATTTGTAATAACCTTTCACATTTCAGTTGGAGATAAGAAAAAAAAAGCAGAAAGAAAAGGGTAAACAGAAAACTGAAATAAGATGGTATAAAGTTCAAACGTGCTAGTGATGACAACAAATATAAATGGATTAGGTGTTAAATGTAGATAATATCAGATTTGGATTAAAAATAAAGAGATATCTGCTATCTATGAGAAATATATCTGAAGCAAAAAGACAGGTTTAAAAAAAGACAACTGAAAAAGATACAGCTGACAAATACTAAACAAAATAACATTACTATCAGATAAAAGAGTAATTTAAGGAGAAAATAGGAAATGCTACACTATGAGTTTTTCCTTTTCTTTTTTAAGGATTTATTTGTTTATTTGAGAAAGAGAGAGAGAGCCCATGCTTGGGCGCGCGCATGCGCACACACTGGAGTTTAGAGGTGCAAGCCTGGGGAAGGGGAAGACAGAGGGAGAGAAAATCCTAAGTCAAGCCTACTCTGCACTAAACACAGAACCCAACTCAGGGCTCGATTCCAGGACCCATGAGATCACTACCTGAGTCGAAATAAGAGTTGGATATTTAACCAACCCAGGCACCCCATTTTTTTATTTTTTTTTTTAAATAAACTCTACCCCCAACATGCGTCTCAAACTCACAACCCCCAAGATCAAGAGTCACACGCTCTACAGACTGAGCCAGCCAGGCGCCCCTACAATATAATTTTTTTTAAAGTCATATCTTCAAACTGTATAAGTGAAAACCAATAGAATTACAAGGATTTAACTAATCTACAAAAGTAGATTAAATCTATAGATTTAATAACATATAAATATGTTCTGTTTAATTTACTATTTTTAACAGGTGAATTGTATCTGTACTTTTGTGGATATATATTCTATTTAATCTACTATTTTTATAGTAGATAAAATGTGTGTGTGTATATATATATATATGTGAATATATATATATAATTACAGATTAGTTTAAAATACCTGAAAGTACCAATTTTATACTTTTCATAGTTAGGATACTTTATTTTTTCCTCTATTTTCTAATTTTCTTTATAACTCAAAGAATTTCTCCTTATAGATGTGTCATATATTTCTGTCAATTTTTGTGCAAAAGCTATAAAAAATTGATTATCTTTATGTCATTGGAAACCAGAAATGTTATCCAAATTGCTCCATATCACTTAAACTTGGGCCAATTTACCCCCCGCAGGAAGCTGCTGGCCATCAGGAAAAGTGAGAGCCTCTAGGCAGGGGTGAACACAGACGGGTTACACCTGCCGTGGTCCACAGAGGCAGCTTCCAGCAAGAAGCCCATAGTAGGACCAGCCCTTTCACACCTTGGTGAATACCAACCAGCCACCAGCTTGCCCTACAACTAAACCAGCAAAAAGCCTGTACCTGTCCCACCTTTCAGGACAACAAACTTTCCCTTAATTCCAAATATCGTATGAGGCAGGAAGACGCAGAATAGAGAAAGCCTGATGGTGAGTGTAGCTTTGAATTGACTACATACCTGTCAGAGAGAGCTTGTTTTAAACTAAAGGAAATTACTAAACTGGGAGAGAGAGAAATAACAGGAATTGAAAAATTTTAAATTTAAGTTATTTATACCCTAATGCCTAGCAGGGTATGGTCTATTCAGAAAAATTAAATTAGTTATAGAGAAATAAGTAAAGCATACGAAAGTGCAGGAGTGTAAATCATTACCCGATCGACCTCACAGTGTGAATATATAGTTCGCAATAGGCACCCTGTGTTCTTAGAAGTATTATACTTAGGTGCGGTCCCACTCCCGGGTACAGGTACAGATAATACAGGTCTGCTGCTATGGTAGATATTAGAGGGTACACTAGATCTACTTATTTATCTAAGATAGTTATACAGCTATATACAGTACAGCACAGTATGTACTATGTAGACAAGCTTGTGTTTCCTCATATGTAAAATTTCCATTAAAAACTTTCTATATAAGGCATTTTCTGAATTTTGTAATATTTTATGGAAGTAAAATTACAGTGGGAATGAACATTTTAAAGATTCCCGAGATAGTTTGCCAAACAAGCTATACTTTAAGCCAATTCATTCTTGTAAAACAGCCAGATATTTGGGAATGATACAGAAAATAAGAGGCCATACCAGTCAAGAACACCATTTGTTGTCATTTATACTGTTGGGAAAAGTAGATTTCGGGGGATTGTTTCCTTCTTCTAAGGCATTTGCTCTCTGCAAAGAAAGACACCCAGACACTAGCTGGAAGGTAGCACTGAATGTTTCCTTCATGTTCTCTTTGGTTGGCCAAGCTCAAAGGTATGTCTTTCCATTTAAATAGACTGGGATCAATTTAAGTAGTAGTATTGAGTACTTTCCCCACTAAGTGTCAAATGCTATCAATTGCATGATGCTCATGAAAATCAATGCTTTCTCTTCAACCAAAATCTATTAACTTAGATATTTTAAATTTTGTGTATAAAAACCTATGTAGGAATTCAAATGTAAAAAATGCTAATAAAATGAAAAATAATGGTGAATCAGCTTCGTAAAGAATGTAGCAATATTTACTATATGCTATCACTAGGAGCTTCCATTGAATTCTTGTATGGTTGATATTCTAGGCATCAAGCAGCAATGCCCATCCTTTCAGGAAATAATCAATTTAGTATTGGCTGAAGTTCACAGAAAGGACAGAGTTGAAGCCATTGTTTTTTCCTCGTTTCACTCTGTTCTGTGGATTACAATCATGGCAGTCTTCACACTGTTCCCTTTGCATGTAATCATCCGTACTGTGAATGAGGCCTTGAACTTATTATTCCTGTGGGTTTATATATAGCTTTCTCCTCTGGCAGTACAATCTCTCAAAACCAGATTTGTGTTAAAATGTCTTAATTTCCACAATTAACATTGTAGCACACATTATTTTAAATATTTGGATGGATTAATATCATTTCTAGAGCTGAGATAGTAGAGCGCAGTGTTAAATATATAGAGGAAAAACAATGCAAAAACAAACACAGCTATGCATTTTTTAAGTCACCCAGGAAGGAAAATATAAACACACGTATACACAGATTTTTCTCTTTTGCAAGGACACTATCTAAAATTTTGAACATCAATTTCTTTTACTTTGGAGTTTCTTTAGCATTAAATTGAAAAATTAGGAGAGGCCAAAAATTGAAATTAAATTTGATTTTTTTAAAAAATCTTTTAAATATTTTACATGTGACATTTCAATTTTTAATGCACATTTGTAGTCCCTTGCTTTCATCCATTTTCTTAATTGACTTCAAAGAGACTGTATTTTATTCAATATCTGTTTACATCTTCTAAACATTCCTGGATCATTCTCAAAATGCACTCAAAGATGACCTTACTGATCAAAAAGATTCTCTTCTTCAATTTAAGAGTACGGAAATACATTCCATTCTGAATAATATCAAGCTTTGAAAAGAGAAGCAACTTTTTACTTTATACTTGGTGGTAATTTTTGCTTTGTATAATCATTCATGGAGTTCAAAGAAATTTTCTTCCACAGAGCACAGAAGTATTCCTGACCTAGCATTGTTCAAATGAATTTCATCCCGCGGCTTCTGGCGACCTTAGAGAGTCAGCATTATGTCCCCCCCTCTCCCAGAGCTAATACAATATTGTTTCTGTAAGACCAGTGAATGAGAGATAAGGTAAAGAGAATCAGGCATGTGGAGCTTGAAAGGGAGAGTAGCAATGTTAAATAGGGTGGCAAATTCTGAGGAAGCTAAAGGAGTTAGTCCTGTCGTTTTCTAGGGACAGAGTGTAACAGGCAGAGGGAACAGCTAGTGGGAAGGCCATAGGCAGGAGGGTGATGGGGGCACGTCTGAGGAGCAACAAGATGCCTCTTGGATAAAGTAAGTCATGGAAGAGTGTAGCAGATGAAGTTGTCAGGAGGTAATGGGGGTGAAGGAGGTAGAGCTTTAAGGGCCTAGTAAAGAACTGGCTTCTGGTCTCAGTGAATTTGAGAGCCAGTGGAGGGGTAAATAGAGGAATGATACTTTCAAATCTGACTTCTCTACTAAAAAGAGGATATACAGAGGAAAGGGTGAAAGAATGGAGACTGATTAGGACACTCCTGAAGTAATACAGGCCAAAAAAATGGCAGATGTCTTCTCAGCAGATTGTATTTTTCAATATAAAACATGCCTCTTGTTCCTCTTCAATTCAAAGCCTTTGACTTGAATTTTCACCCGATTTTATTAAACGTCCACATCCACTTCCTCATTCTAAGTACTTGCTGGAAATTTCTTTTTCCGATGCTTTATTCTCAACTTTAAATGACATTTCATTAAGTCTATTATCTTAATCCAGGGAAGAGATCAATCTTTACCCAATCTAAGAGTATATCTTAGTCCCATTAATATTTATTTAAATGTGGATATTTAAATTTTTTTTTTACCATTTTATCTCATACTTTCTGTTTATTATGTTTTCTTATTTTCTTTGGTTTTCTTCTTTTTTTTCCTCTGACTTTTTATATTGATAGTTTTGTTTGTTTCTTTTTGCTGTTTTATTCCTTCCTATCTTTTGGAGGTCCCAATGTTATGCATCTTAATCCCACTGTTCCATCTGGCAGTCCTCAAAATTATAATACACATATTTAAATTTGCATTGTCTTCATTTTCTTCCATAACCAAAAAAAAATTATTTAAATTAATGATTATTTCCTTCTTCCTTTCATCTTACATCGTCCTTCCTTTGTTTTCACATTATCTGTCTGTGATTTTGAGCCAGTATTCCCCTCTTTCATGCTCAGGTACTTAACCTTCACTTTTCTTCTCCACTCTCAACAGTTTTCATCCATACCCATCACATTCTTTGTGCAACAGAGCCCTTCCTTCCGTGGAGCTGTTAATCTATTACTTTGAATAACATTGAATATCCAGATGTATCTCTCTCTTTCGATATACATTAGCTATTCTTCATGGTGGGAGAATCATCCTAATTTTTAGAAAAGAGCACAATTACCCACATCACACAAAATTATATAATTCTTCTTGATTGTAATTTATAATGTATACACACTCTCACAGACATATTTTATTATGCATCTTTGGGCTTTATTTGAGGAGAAAGGGTTTTTCTTCCCTTGCTGTAGCAGATGGTTTTACATGTTGTTTTGTAAACACAGTGGGGAAGACAAGGTACTTCAGAAGACCTTAACATTTGCATGCAACACTGGTACCTCATCTTCATTGCACATTAAGAGCCTCAAGAACCATTAGGAAGACTGCAGAGGCAGACACCATATTTTCTTTGCTCCAGCACTTCCTTTCATTAAACTAGAGAGTTACCCAGCTGTTGGTGCTGAAAAGTTATCCTTAGGGAAGTATTGCTTTCAAAAGGAGCAGAGTTTCCTTAAAACCACATTTCCAGATAGTACAGGAGAGTTCATAATCAAAACTGAGTTTTTCCATTAGGTTTTCCATTGAGAAACAGTTCAGTCAATGAATGATCTTAGATCACTAGATTCTCAAATTATTCTCAAATACTATCTTTTTTCTTCAAGATTTTATTTATTTATTTGACAGAGATAGAGACAGCCAGCCAGAGAGGGAACACAAGCAGGGGGACTGGGAGAGGAGGAAGCAGGCTCATAGCGGAGGAGCCTGATGTGGGGCTCAATCCCACAATGCTGGGATCACACCCATGCTGGGATCACGCCCTGAGCCGAAGGCAGACACTTAATGACCAAGCCACCCAGGCGCCCCTCTCAAATACTATCTACACAAATGTTAATTCACAGTAATTTGATAGTTTCAATAAAAAGCCAAAATTTTACAAAGAAAAAAAAAAAAACTCTCTTCATCCCCAGCCTTTTTCTGTCAATATTGGCTATCTTTCTGTTTGTATTAAGCTGTTTTCATTTTCTAAAATGTTCTTCACCTTACCCATCCAATCTAAACTAGCCATTAGTTATCACATTACACCTTATTTTAGTTGTTAAGTAAAACATTTACCATAGTATGACATATTTTAATCTGTCCCTCAATCCACTTTTTTGACTGTCTAATCTCTTCCCCTATTGAAAGCAAAAGTCTTTTTTATATTATTTGATTCCATATTCTATGCACCTACAAGTCTTGGCATATATACTAGATGCTTAATGCATATTTCTCAAAATATAGAGACTATTACAATAGTTTGAATTAAAAACTTTAATTTTATCATCATATACCTTGGAAAAATAAAATTATGAGATCAAATATACTAGAGTTTTAAACATTCGTAGAACTTAGAATTATTTATTCCCCTTAACTATCTTTAAGATGGTTAAAAAAGTGAAAATACAAGATTTTAATATAAGGAAAGATATATGCACATCATTACAGAAAAATGAATGTCTCCTATAAATATTACTGATGACTTTTTGTAAAACAGGAACATAATTTAACCTTTCTTTATAAAAGAGTTGATAGATTTATTTTTTAGGGGCGCCTGGGTGGCACAGCGGTTAAGCGTCTGCCTTCGGCTCAGGGCGTGATCCCGGCATCATGGGATCGAGCCCCACATCAGGCTCCTCTGCTATGAGCCTGCTTCTTCCTCTCCCCTGCTTGTGTTCCCTCTCTCGCTGGCTGTCTCTATCTCTGTCAAATAAATAAATAAAATCTTTAAAAAAAATTTTGTTTTTTAAGTAAAAAGCATGTATAATTGTGGTATTTTTATTTGATTGACAGTCAAATACCCTAAAAACTCTTCTGCGTGACTAGGAGAATTCTTCGACACAGGTTAAAAAGATATTTGAGGGAAAACAAAAGAAACAAATAATCTCCAAAGGTCAAAAAAGACAATTGTATCAACATCTTTCAGTAGGGAAACTGAAAGTTAAAAAAAAAAAATCATAGATAGCATACAAGGCAAAACTTAGTAATAATATACAACAGAAGATAAGTGGAATGAAATTTCTTCTTTTTCCATCTCCATCTGTCTGATATCTTAGATTAGATATTTTAAAAGCAGTGAATTTGCTTGTCTTCAATTAAAGATGAATATGAAAAATGAACTACCAAAATTACTGCCAAATTAACTGGTGCTAGGGAACTAAATCTAGGCGCAGAAGAATGCTGAAAAAAATATTTAGTTTCAGCTTCAGAAAGAAATTTTTTTAGCAAAATATAAAATTATCATACAAAACATGAATGCTAAAATAATGATTTAGACAATCTGAGGCTTTTCCAGGTATGTTACCAGTCTTCATAATTTCAAACATCAGAGTTTAAAGAAAAATAGAGTTTGTGGTTTCCCAAAGGTTCACTGTGGCCAACTAAGTTCAAATTCTCCCGCATATACTCCCCCCAAAACATTTACGTCATCATCATCATCATCAACAACAGCAAATGACATCGCCCATACCCGATGACAACAGCAAGGAGGCAGAGGATATCGAAAATTTTGATTTACGTGTAATAAAACATTATCTGGATTACAAACCAGGGTAGAGAGTCGGATAGGGATTATGCAGAAGAGAACAGAACACACCAGGATCCTAGCTGTAGTAGAATTGTGATTAAGGTTTGCCCCCGGGAGGGAAGGGTTGTGTCTAGAAAAAGATCTAAAACCCAGTAGATGAGAACACTGACAACAGGGAGTAAAAAGAGAGCATCTTAGAAAGTGCACGGGACCAACAGAGGCAACCTGAGGGAGGCACTACTTCTGGGAAGAGCGTGACAGGTTTGCCGTGAAAACGCTTCCCAGAGGCTTGGTGGTGATGAGAAGGAAGGAAGCATCTGATGATAATGCCGTTATAGAAACAAAATATTATCAAAGAATCAGAGGAAGAAAGACTCTCCCCAAAATGCACCCTTTATTAAAGAATTTGTGCTTCACAGACAATAGCACTCTTGAATTGAGAAACCAAGTAGGGGCGCCTGGGTGGCTCAGTTGGTTAAGCGTCTGACTATGGCTCAGGTCATGCTCTTGGGATCCTGGGATGCAGCCCCATGTCAGGCTCCCTGCCCTCTCCCTCTGCCGCTCCCCCTACTTGTGGAAACCAAGTAAGCCACATCCTCCTCCTTCCAAACCCAGCTTCCTCAGTTTAGAGAATGACCTTCTATTTCTTGTCCAGGAAAACTCAGTGCAGTTAATAATGAACAGATAAAATTCTCAGCATCTATACAAAGTAACTTTAAAAATAGAAAATGAGAATGAAAAGTTTTGAGTATATAAAAACAGCAAAAATAGGATGAAAAAGAAAAAACTATAAGGCAATACTACCACGATTCACTAATTCATATAAATGATATTGATAAGCAGTTGCATATATGAAAAAATACCATCAACTAAAATTCCAAAATGGAGGGTAGATATGGACAAACAATAGGACAATGTCAAACAGGGGTTACCCCAACTCGGGGGGAAGAGAAGACGAATTAATCTTGAAATTAAGATTGAGTTATACCCTGATTGAGAACACAGTTAAGGTAGATTTTTTAAAAAATTGAAATAATTTAGAAAACCAAAGGAAAAAAAAAAGCACAGTGGATTAGAGTGAAATTGATAGTTTTGGAATTTAGACAATAAGGTTCTAATGTACATATGATTAGAGAAAGAAGAAAAGCAAAAGAATGGGGCAGAAATAATAATAATAATAATAATAACAATAATAATAATATAAATTATACATATAACTTTTTATAAAATTAAAGAACTCCATATTGAAAAGGCCCACTCTTTATCTGGCAAACCTGATACATAATGGTCAACTCCAAGGCATATCCCAGTAAAATGATTAAACTTTAAAGATAAAGAAAAAAATAAATCTCTTGGTTTCCAAGCAAAATACTGAATTACTAACAAAGGAAAGAAATCAGAAGGTATTAGACTTTTAGACAGTAAATAAAATAAAAATTTTCAGGAATTCATGCAAATAAGTATGAGCTAAAGTTTTTATATCCAGCCAAATTTTCCTTTAATGTCAAACATACAGAAAAATAGTGTTAAGCATGTAAGATATGAGATAATATTTTGCCCATAAGCCCTTATGAGAAAGCTACTAAAGGATGAGTTTATCTAATGAGAAGATTGGGGAAATTTCGACTGAAGAATTGTGTTAAAGATTGATTATACCTAATTGTAAATGTAATATTAAAGCAAGATCTAGATGAAGCTGGAAGAATCACATATGTATGTTATATGCTCAGATAACATACAAATAATAGAACAAAAACAAAGGGAGAAGAGAGAAAAAGGGAGAAGGGAAAGAAAAAGTGGAAAGAAGTATGAATAATTTCATTGCCTTGGAGGTACTAAATAAGGTCAAAGGATGTTACATAAAGCTGATAAAGCAAACAATGAACAACCATGAAAAAAGAACGAAGGTCATTATTTTCTGGTATTAATATAGGGAAAACTATTAGAACATGAATACAGGGGCACCTGGGTGGCTCAGTCGTTAAGGGTCTGCCTTCGGCTCAGGGCGTGATCCCAGGGTCCTGGGATGGAGCCTGCATTGGGCTCCCTGCTCTGCTGGGAGCCTGCTTCTTCCTCTCCCACTCCCCCTGCCTGTGTTCCCTCTCTCACTGGCTCTTTCTCTGTCAAATAAATAAATAAAATTAAAAAAAAAAAACATGAATACAAGTCTTTCTAAATAGCAAAAGAAATATAAAAACACAATCATTAACCGAGCACACAATGTAAGACATATAGTAATTACAGCAATGCATGCAGAAAATATAATTTAAGCTATTTGACGTAGCTGAGACAAAACACATTGACGAATCACTAATTTAAATGCAAATGGCCTTTAATCTATTCATTAAAAGAAAAATATTTTTAGATTGGCTCACACAAAAAGTCTAGTTTTTTGCTTTATTCAAGAGATGCACTTTGTTTTGATGTATCAGTTTTTTTGTGTAGTGTGTTCATGAATTACATATTTCCATTTTTTTACTTTCAATCTCTCTTTGTTCTTAAAGTGTGTTCTTTATAAGCAGGATATAGTTGGGTTTTTTTTTAAACCCTGTCTGACAGGGTTTTTCATTTATTTACAACACATAGTCTATTTATATATAATGTAATTATGATATTTGGGGGGTTAAACTTCTCATGATTTTTTTGGTCTCATATTTTCTTTTCTTAACTTATACTTTGTCTTGTTTCTCTGTTTCCTCCTTACTTGTCTTCTTTTAGATTAATCAGTTTTTTAAAATCATTCCACCATCCCCCCATCTACGTATTAGCTTGTTGGCTACATATATTTAAATTGTTTTTAAAATGATTATCCTAAGGCCTGGATATTTTTACATACATCTAATTATTCATGTATTTTAAACCTCACAGTAATTACTTTTGTTGTTTTAAACAGTGAATATTGCTGCACATTTAACCACATATATACTGTTTCCAATGCGCTTCATTCTTTCTGTATGTGGTTTCAACTGGGATCACGTCCATTCTACCTGAAGAACACACTATTGCTTTTATTGCATTTCTTCTTTGAAAATATTAAATTAAGTAAAATCTGTGGCTTGATATCTTCTGTCATTTTTGGAAAATTCTCTACTAATATCTCTTTAAAACATTTTTATTTTTCTGTTCTATTCTCTCCTCTTTTTCTGGGATACAAAATATATGCAAGTTAGATCTTTCCACCATTTTCCATTGGCCTCTTTTCTATATTTTCTATTTTTTTCCTCTGCTCTTGAATCTGAGTGTTTCTTACCATCTATTTATTTTACACTTCACTAATCTTTTCTACTCTGTCTCATCTGCTATATACCCTATAGTGAATTTTTAATTTAAGTAATCATATTTATTTCTGGAATTTCCATTTGATTTTTAAAAATAAGATCTAGTTTTCTAATTAAATGTCCATCTTTTTACCTACTGGCATGAAAATACTAATCATCGTTATTTTTTAAATTGAAATATTCATGTAACATAAAAATCACTAACTTAGGTGTATAATTCGGTGGTGGTTAGTATTCTGGCCATGATGTCCAAATATCACCAGTGTTGAATTCCAAGTTAAATATTCCAGTTCCATCCTCAAAAGAAACTACATCCCTATTACCTTCACCCTAATTTTTCTGGCCTGTCCCCTCTCAACCACTAATCTACCCTGTGTCTATGGATTTGCCTATTCTAGACATTTCATATAAGTGACTCATAACATACCATCTTTTTGTGTTTCAAGGTTCTCAAGGTTCTTCCATGTTCTAGCATGTTCCTTTTTAAGGCCAAATGATATTGCATTTTATGAATATACCCCTTTTGTTTATTCATCAGTTTTTGGATATTTTTGTTACCATTTTTTTCACCATAACCAATAATGTTACTGTGAACATTCATGGACACATTTTATGTGAACATATGTTTTCGATTCCCTTGGGGATGTACTTATGTATGGAATTATTGGGTCTTATGATAATGCTGTGCTTAACTTCTTGAGGAATGCCCAAACTTTTCAGCAGTGGCTACACCATTTTACATTCCTACCAGCAATATATTAGAGTTGCTGTTTCTGCACATCTGCATCCACTTGCTACTGGATTTCCTTTGGATTATAGCCATTCTCACGGGTGTAGATGTTACCCCTTTGTGGCTTTGATTTGTATTTACATAATAGCTAAGATATTGACCATTTTTTCATGTGTTTATTGGCTATTTGTATATATTCTTTGGAGAACTGACTATTCAAATCAATTGCCCATTTTTAAATTGGATTATTTATATTTACTTTTTAATTTGTATTCACTTTTATTTCTGTTCCTCAGAGTGGGTAATCTCAATTGACTTATCTTCAGGTTCGCTGATGCATTTTTCTGCCTGCTCAGACCTTTTGTTGAGCCTTTCGAGTAAATTTTCATTTCAGTTTTACTTTTCAACTCCAGAGTTTCTATTTGGTTTCTTTTCATACATTCTACCTCATTGTTGATATTCGTTCTTTAGAGAGTGTTTTCACACTTTCCTTGAGTTCTTTAGGATTCCTTTAATTCCTTACTTCTTTGGGTTTCTTAAATTCTTTGGACATATCTAAAATAGCCAATTTTAAGGTTGTGTTTTTTTTTCTAGAAAATCCAATGTCTGGGCTTCCTCAGAAAAAACTGCTATTGATTATTCCTTTCCTATGTATAAGCCATACTTTCTTGTTTCTTTGCATGTCTCATAATTTTTTGCTGAAAACTGGACATTTTTAATATTATAAATGTGGCAACTCTGGAAATAAAATGCTTCCCCTCACCTGGGTTTGCTATTCTTGTGCTTATTATAGTTGTTGTTTATTTATTTCATGAATTTTCTAAGCTAATTCTCTAAAATATTTATTCTGTGTTGTGTATGACTCCTGAAGTATCTGTTCCATTAGCTTAATAGTCAGGTAATAATTAGATTAAAATCTTAGAGCCCGAACACTTCCCAGTCTCTACCGGAGCGCTCTGTGTGTGCACGGGCGTTTACAACTCTGCCTTCACCTTCACTTCTTACTTCCGTAACTTCAAGGTCAGCCAGGGGTAAAAGCTTAGAGCTCTTTCGGGTTTTCCTGAGTATAGCCCTAGGTATGTATATGTCCTTCTAGAATATGCCTTTAAGAATATGTCAGAGCCTTTCAAAAATCTTATGGACATGTTTTGCACCAGCCTTTTCTCCCAAGCTTTTTGGTTAGTCTATTGTTTGCCCTACTGATATTTATCACCTTAGACAGCAGCAACTAAAATATTTGCCTGTAAATGACCCCCAAGTAGCAGCCTTAGCACTGGGCTAGTTTTAGTCGGGTGAAATAAAGATAAGCCTTTTGAGCCAGTCTGCCAGGAAGCCATCGGGTCAACCAAAACAAATTATAATTCTTTGTAAATCAAGTCCATCCTGCTCTTCCCAGTATTGAGAACCTGGGCTGTTGTTTTTCAAGCCACTGCTGAGCTGAGAAATGGGACATGGGATTGGGGAAGCTTAAAATGCCACAGAGCTCATTGTGCTTACTAACATTCAATTCTCTTGAATAAATGCCCCCCCAGGCCAGCAAGCCTTTGGTTAATTTCTAAAATTCTTAAAAAGTTGATTCTGACAGTTTGGGCCAATTTTTAAATTTGCTTTTATGGAGGAGTAAACTTACAAAGAATTCCTTACTCCACCATTTTCATGACATAATTCTAATAATAATTATTTAAAGTCTGTATTTTATATCTCCAGTTAGCAATTTTAAAAAGCCTACAAATTCTTAACCACTCCTGTTTTTGAGAGGCAGGATCTATGTCTTTGCCCCTTGAATCTGCACAGCTTTTATATTTACTTGAGCCAAAAAGTGCACGTAAATGATGCCATGTAATTTCCAATGATGTGTTATAAAAGGCCTTACAGCTTCTGCCTGACTCTTTGGGGATGATTATACTTAGGGGAACCAGTTCCTATATAAGAAGTCCAACTACGCTACCACAATGCTAGAGAGGCTATGCTTTTTTGCTTCCATTTAGCCCAAGCTGAGTTCCCAGCCAACAATCAGCATCAACTGCCAGACACGTGAAGAGTCCCCTTGGATACACAGCCCAGTAAAGCCTGAAAATGGCTACAGCCCTAACCGACATCTAACTACAACTATATGAAAGACCCCACATAAAAACTGCCAACCTATTCCCAATTTCTTGCTATTCAAAACCATCAATATGTTTGACACCACCAAGTTTTGGGATACCATGTTATGCAAAAGTAACTATCACACTATGATAGCTAGATCATTTGTAGACCTGTTTTTATTGTCTATTTTTTCTCTTGTTTTTCATTTTGGTCATGTTTGCAACATGCTGTGCAATTTTTTATTGGAAGATATGCATTGAGGAGACAAAATGGTGGTGGAGTAGGAAGCCCCTAGGCCCACCTGATCCCACAAATACAACTAGATAACTATCAAATCATCCTAAATACCTCAGAAATTGACTTGAAGACTGACAGAACAAATTCCACAACTAAAAATAGAGAAGAGGGCACAGAGAAGAAGGTAGGAAGTATGGAGACACAATTTGGGAGAGAGACAGATTGTGGCCACATGGTGGGGAGGGAGTGTCAGTTTCAAGAGAAGGATGAGAAACAGACTAACACACAGGGGTGAGCATATAGGAAAGACAACTCCCCATAGCAATTGGTTTGGAAAGCAAGAGGGGCCAAATTCTGTGAATTCCTGCAACCCGCGAGGATTAAAGCCTGGAGTTTTAAAGTTTAGTGGACTTGGCTCAGGGACAGCCTGGAGGGCACTGAGGGAAGTTTACAGCAATACCTCAAGAAGCAAGAAAAATCTCAAATAAACCACTTAATCTTACAACTAAAGGAGCTAGGGAAAAAATACAACAAATGAAACCCATAACAAGCAGAAGGAAGAAATAATAGTAATTAGAGCAGAAATAAATGAAATAGAAACTAAAAAAAAATTAGAACAGATAAATGAAACCAGGAGCTGGTTCTTCGAAAAGATCAAAAAATCCATAAACCTTTAGCCAGACTCATCAAAAAAACAGAGAAAGGGCTCAAATAAATAAAATTACAAATGAAAGAAGAGGGATAACAACCAAAACCACAAATATCCAAACAATTCCAAGAGAATATCATGAAAAACTATATGCCAACAAATTGGACAACCTTGAAGAAATGGATAAATTCCTAGAAACATATAACCCACCAAAACTGAAGCAAGAAGAAAGAGAAAATTTAAACAGACTAGCAAAGAGAGTGAATCAGTAATTTAAAAAACTCCCAAGGAACAAAAGTCCAGTATCAGACGGCTTTACAGGCAAATTCTACCAAACATTTAAAGAAGAGCTAACGCTTATTCTTCTCAAACTATTCCAAAAAATAGAAGAGGAAGGAAAACTTCCAAATTCATTCTATGAGGCCAGCATTACCCTGATACTGATAAAGGCACCTGAGAAAAAGAGAACTACAGGCCAATTGCTGATGAACATAGATCCAAAAATCTTCAACAAAATATAGCAAACGCAATCCAGCAATACACTAAGAAAACATTAGCCACAATCAAGTGGGGTTTATTACTGGGTTGCAAGGTGGTTCAATATTTGCAAATCAACCAATGTGATATATTACATCAATAAGAGAAAGGATAAGAACCATATGATCATTTCAATAGATGCAGAAAAAGCATTTGACAAAGTACAACATGCATTCATGATAAAAACCCTCAACAAGGTAGGCTTAGAGGGAACATACCTCAACATAATGAAAAACTCAGAGCTAACATCATTCTCAATGAGAAAAACCCGGCAGCTTTCCCCCAAGGTCAGGAACAAGACAACACTGTCCACTCTCACCACTTTTATTCCACGTGGTCCTGGAACTCCTGGCCACAGCAATTAGACAACAAAAAGAAATAAAAGGCATCCAAATTGATAAGAAAGAAGTAAAACTTTGACTATTTGCAGATGACATGATACCCTATATAGAAAATGCTGAAGACTCCACCAAAAAACTACTAGAACTGATAAATAAATCCATTAAAGTCACAAGAAACAAAATCAGTGTGCAGATATCTCTTGCATTTCTATACACTAATAATGAAGCAGCAGAAAGAAAAATTTTTTTTTTAATCCCATTTACAATTGCACCAAAAAATAGTAAAACACCTAAGGAATAAACCTAACCAAAGGGGTGAAAATACTGTATTCTAAAAACTATAAAACACTTATGAAAGAGGGACACCTGGGTGGCTCAGTCGTTAAGTTTCTGCCTTCAGCTCAGGTCACCATCCCAGGGTCCTGGGATCAAGCCCCATGCCAAGCGCCCTGCTCAGCGGAGAACCTGCTTCTACCTCGCCCACTCCCCCTGCTTGTGTTCCCCCTCTCTGTCTATCTCTCTGTCAAATAAATAAATAAATAAATAAGCTTTAAAAAAAAAACACTTATTAAAGAAATTGAAGACAACACAACACAACAAAATGGAAAGACATTCCATGCTCATGGATTGGAAGAACAAATATTGTTAAAATGTATATGCTACATAGAGCAATCTATACATTTAATGCAATCCCTATCAAAATACCAAGAGCAGTTTTCACAGAACTAGAACAAAAAATCCTAAAATTTATATGAAACTACAAAGACTCCGAATTGCCAAAGCAATTTTGAAAAAGAAAAACAAAGATGAAGGCACCACAATTCCAGACTTTAAGCTCTATTACAAAGCTGTGGTGATCAAAACAGTATAATACTGGCACAAAAATAGACATACAGATCAATGAAATAGAATAGAAAACCCAGAAATAAGCTCACACTTATATGGTCAATTAATCTTTGACAGAGGAAGAAAGAATATCCAATGGAGAAAAGACAGTCTCTTCAAAAAATGGTGTTGGGGAAACTGGTCAGCTACATGCAAAAGAATGAAACTGGACCACTGTCTTACACCATACACAAAAATAAATTCAAAATGGATTAAAGACCTAAGTGTGAGACCTGAAACCACAAAAATCATAGGACAACATGGGCAGTAAGGTCTCCGACATCAGCCATAGCAACATCTTTCTAGATATGTCTCCTGAGGCAAGGGGAAAAAACTGATAGTAGTTATTCTTGTTTACTCTTATTCTTATGGTGCCTACTCCTGGGTTGTTGACTTCATTGGCAGATTCACTTTTTTTTTCTTGATACTGCAAAAACTTTCTCTTAACTTTTTAGCCTCTTGTCAGTGCTTCAGCTTGGTTTCTTAGAAAATTGTTCCACACATGCTAACTTTGGAGTCAGCAATGCAGCCAAAGGGTTCCTCAAGGGGGAAATTGTGTACAGTATATCAGGTTCACATCTATGTGTCATCCTTTTCCTCTGGAATCTTGTTCCTGAAGTCCTGGTTACCTTGGATATTCTCTGAAGTCTTCAAATACTTGTCTTTTTCATTTATTTTTTATTCTAGCTTTGACAGTTGCTTTTAGTAGGACAACTGGTTTGATACCAGTTACTCCATCAAATTCAAAGTAAAAGTTCATCCTGTTGTATTTTTTCTCCGTAATATGCTACATGCATTGCATTTACTTGTTCATTCATTCTATGTCTCCTTAATGTAGTGCCTTGAGAGCAGAACTGAGTTTTGTTCACTGAAGTCCCAAAGCCTAGAAAAATGGCTAGCATAAAGAAGGCACTCGCTAAATATGTTTGAAGGAGGGAAAGAAATCAATAGGCTTGATTCTCTCACCCAGGTACACACCTGGGATAGTTGGTTGAAGGACTTCTATTTTTCCTTTTTGATCAATATATCTTAAATTTCCCCTATACCCCTGCTCTGCACCTCTAATTAGCTACCAATTCTGTTGATTCCATATTTTTAATATCTTTCTAACATGTCCTTTCTCCTTCATCCTGGCTATATGAGTTTGGGAGTGTTATTATCCTTACCTGGTTACTAAATAAGTCTGTTAATTAATGACTTACCTCTAGTTTTCTTTCCCTTCGTTATATCTTTCCCTTACATAGTGTTTTCAGTATTTTTCTCAAATATAAATATTATTATATTTCAGGGCTTTAAAATGTTTAAAAATATCAACGGTTCAACACAGTCTACAAGGGTAAATACCAAACTTTTACTTTCATAAAATACAAGGAACTTCAAAATGTCTTGCAATGACAAAACAAGGACTTTTTAACAAACCTCGAAATCACCAGAATGTTCATACTAAAGTGTCTGAAACTCCAAGATCATAAGCATATCACCATGATTTTATGCATAACTCTTGAAAGCCCAAAATCACTCAGAGGAATGAGGATTAGACTGATACACTAAGGATTAGACTACAGAAGAAAGTGGGATGCAAATATCCTACATAAATATATGCTGTGGTTGGCTGGCAAGCAGTGGGATTCATATCAACTTTTTAATACATCTGAGAAGACTTACATTACATTACATGAAACTGATAAGACTTCTTATACTTCGTGGACTATTAGAATTAAAGAGTTAAAATCATATTACTATTCTTTTCTTTCTTGAATACTTACTGAGTGCATGCTCTAGGTCAATGGCTGTCAAATTCTTTATGACATAAATATGCAAAAGATATAGTTTTTCTTTCTCAAAGGGCACAGAGAGTAGTGATTCCACCTAATTGGTTAATTGAAGCAAACCCTGTGTTGTGATTATTTTCTATTTCATTTTTAACTTAAAAAGTTATTTATTTGGAATATGCAAAATGTTTAAGATCCCCTAATGAAGTATTCTTTCATCTGTCATTGGCTTCCATACTTAATTGGTGGTATATTTAACACTTTCTATATCATTACCCAAACGTAGAGGAAACCATAATGTAAGTCAAACTTTCCATGGAGACTACAGGGGAATAAAGACAAGATTTGAGAAACTCCTCTGAAGAGCAGGGTAGAAGAAAGAGACTAGCAAAAAAGGCTTCTAAGGAGTCAGGATATTAAAAAGGAAAAAGGAAAGCAATGTAAATGTTTGAAGTCTCAGTTTCCTCATCCGCAGAACAGAAATATGTATTTAACTTGTACAATCAATGGAAAGAAGAAAGGATCAATGCAAGCAGACCTATTAGCATGATGCCTGATGTTTAGTAAATTCTAAGTATCGCTGTTTTTGTTTCACTTAAAACTATAATTTTGTGCTCAAGCAACCAAAATCTATAACTAGACCACAAGCCAAATTCCTTATCACCTTAAGGTGATACCTTAAGTCCTTAAGTCCTTAAGATACCTGCTATCTTATTTACTTAAATAGAAAAATGAAAACACGGAGATGATACATAGGCTAAAAATTTGCAACTTAACAGATGATTTGTCCCATTGTATTTGCACTAAGGAGACGTAATTCAGATAAAGAGTCCCTCCCATTTTTTTCCCAAACATTCCCTCAGCTGTTGAAATTATGAGTTATTGTGAGTGGCATGAGAATTGTAATGAAAAACTCTGGGTCTCATCAAAACGAATAGAACAAAATGTAAGAAGCAGAAGCATTAGGGTCAGGGAGCTATTTCTATCTATTTACTTTGCGATATTTTGTTTTATGTGGGAGGTTTCACAGGCTTTGCTCTTACCTAAGGGGTGATGTAGAATGTCTAATGATACCCATTAGCACCTTTGTCAAGGCTACTGTGACTTACAGATTCGTTATGTTAATTGGGATTATGCTTCTGGCATATTTAGAAACCCACTACAATTTTTTTAAACATTTAAGTCAAGTGATTTGAGAAAAGCTAAGCATAAGGCTTCAGGTGGTAGAGGTATTTCAGGAATGACAGCACCAAAGAAAAAATAATTAGCAAACCCTTTCATGATAGCTAATTTTTACTGGGCCATGTGCAATCTATTTTTGAACCAGCAGATGCCCCCTTCAGTGTAGTCTTATTTTTATTTACATGGCAAAGTTATTTCTAAAGTTGACAGAAATCTGTCAATTTGTTCTAATTTTGTTGGGAGAAAATTTGCCAGTATCACATGATAACATCTTCTGCCCCATGTACCCAAGCCTCATACTTTGCGAGGTGAGTGTCTCTAACATGAAAGTTGGAAATAGCAAGCCTCCCCCAGAAACCCATGAGGGAAAGGTTATTCAGCTCATTTTGAGATCTTATCATCACCCACTGGTTAATTAAAACTTGAGCAGACTTATTCAGTTTGGTAAAATATTTCCAGCCAGTGCAATCAATGACATTTTTCCAAAGCTACTTACTAAATAGTGTTTTTCCTAAATTTCAGATTTTCAGTGGACTGTTCGCAAGTTGGTCAAACAACTCTGACAAAGAATTTCCTTTAAGCTTTGATATCTGAGTATATTATTTCTAGAGAGAGGGAGAAAAACTCTGTTAACTCAATAAAATAAGAAATTGGTTTTTATTACAAAGTTATTTTAATGATTAGTTATACCATAATTGTTACATGAACGAAGCCAATGAACATATAAAAGGGAACTTGAGTCCATTGTAATCAGGAAAGTGCAAATTAAAATTGAATGAGATAATATTTTACACCCACCAGAATGACAAAAATAAAAATGATAGACAACACAAGCATTAAAGAGGATGGAGAAAATGGGCACCACTAGTGGGAGTGGAAGCTGGTACATCTACTAAAGGTGAAGAAACACATACCCTATCAATCCAGTTTCATTCCTGTGCATTTACCCAGTGGAAATGTACACGTATACGTACCAAAAGACACACACAAGAAGGATCATAGCATTTTTAACCTCTAATCGTTTGAGTGATTCTTTCCCTGATGTTGGGCAGAAGCATATGCTGATTAGAAAGCAGCTGAATATTCTTTGGGGAACTCTCTGCAAATCTGTAGGTTTCTCTGTCAGTTCTTTCCTTTCCTGTACCTTATCCTATTAACTCTAGCTGCCTTGTTCTGCCCGGACTCTCAGCTCCACATTCTCCATTTGGGTAATCTGATAGGCTCTGTCCTGGTTCCCCCTCTGTGCACCATGACCTGGAATGTCTCTAATGTTGTTAGCTGGAGCATTAACAGAGACACATCATTTGTTTTCCATCTCTCAGGGATCATTTCCCAATGTCTTCAAAACTGTTGTTTCCATACTTTGCCCATTTTTTAAAAATCAGGCAGTTAGGTAAATCCGGTTCCTGTGAATCCATGCCATCCATGAGCTAACACCCTTACGAATCCCATATTTACTGGAAAGAATTACAGACGGCCAGCCTTTGCTTCTTCAGGATTGGGTGTTTGGCAGATTATTTTCTCTGCAATCAACTAAGTAAGCCTGTCACTTCACAAAAAAATAACTGATAGCATTAGTTATCAAAGATAAAATTCAAGCTTTCGAGAAATTTTTAGAACTGTAGAAAATATGTATCTGCCACCGTTAGCTTGTTAGCATCTGAAATACATAACCATAAACACTTCTCTCATGAAATCAATGGCAATCCTATCATGTGATTTTTTTTAAACATTGCATAGGGAAAGTAGTCAACACGGAAAAGGCTGCATTATTTGTTGCACCAATAATTTCAAAACGACCAATGCATATCACAAAATTATGCATGGGTACAACATCTATTTTAAGTACAAGATACACCAAGGGATTTTAAGGTAATATCGTTGATAAGATTTCGGATTCTGCACTGTAACTAAGTTTTAAGGAATTATCACTTCTTGAGTTCTGGTATTGTATCAAAGATGAATATGCACAGTAATTTGAAAAGGTTTTTATAATAATCCCCCCATTTCCAAATATAGGCCTCTATGTGCCCAGATTTTCTTTATAGTCCCAATTGAAAATATGCTGCTATAGACAATATGCTACTTTTGAGATTGCCGAAAATGTTTAGGCATGTAAGGGACCCTGAGACCGAATGTTGGTATAGAAAACCACAGGCCTGGGGCGCCTGGGGCGCCTGGGGGGCTCAGTCATTAAGCGTCTGCCTTCGGCTCAGGTCATGATCCCAGAGTTCTAGAATAGAGCCCCGCATTGGGCTCCCTGCTCAGTGGGAAGTCTGCTTCTCCCTCTCCCACTCCCTCTGCTTGTGTTCCCTCTCTCTGACTCTCTGTCAAATAAATAAATAAAATATTTTAAAATAAATAAATAAATAAAAGAAAAAAAAAAGAAAACCACAAGCCAGAAGACTTCTTTACAACTTGCCCTTATTGCTTTGTCATTTGAAATTTCCTTCTTAATCTGCTTCCTGTGTCAGGCCCACCCTTGGTTCTTCTCTAGTCTGCTCCTTTCATTAACACCCCAGCTCCTGGACAGAGTCCTGCCTGATGCCCCTCAGGACTGAGGATTTCTCTATATCCCACTCTTCAAATCCAGGCATCAGCTGCCCGAACTACTTTGTACAACCGTGGGCCTACCTGATCTCTGCCCATGGCCCCTAACAGGTACACTGTGGACTCCACAGCACTGTGCTTCTTCTCTTTACTTGCTGTGTGACCTGTGTTAACCAGAGCATCTTCAAAGGCCTTTTCAGTTGTTTTCTCACTGCCTGCTGTAAATCTGTCTGCCTCTTTCTAAATCTCAGATGCTCTTTCCTACTTTCCAAAAGAGATGGACTCCCATTTTGATAGATAAAAATAACTGTAGGGAAGGAGTTAAGATGGTGGAGTAGTCAGAGGGCACTATGCCTGCCTCATCCCTCTAACACAGCTAGATAAATATCAGATCAACCCAGGAAATCGACCTGAGGTTTGAGAGAACAAACTGCACAACTAGAGGGAGAAGAAAGGCCACATCGTGGAAAGTAAAAGGTGCAGAGCTGTGGTTTGGGGGAGAAAAGAATCCCTGATGCCGTAGAGGGGAGGGAGCCGTGATCAGAGTGAGAAGAGAGAGAGAGAGAGCAGGGCACAGGGCTTTGCACAAGAAAAACATTTCCCCAAAATCACTGATGGGGAAAAAAGAGGCGCTGATAATTGCAAGTTTTTCCAAGCAATGAAGCTCAAAGTCTGAAGTTTTACAAGTCTACACCATCGCTGAGTAGAGCCTGGTGGGCATGGTGCTCCTGTGGACAAGGGGCGGGGGCAGAGGCCCCAGAGCAGACAGTGTGGCTTGAGGACCCCCTGAGTCACACTGGGAGAGACAGTTCCCTTTCTAAGACTACGTCTGGAAGAGGTGGCACTGCTGGCACCCTTGAGCTACCCCGTTCACTAGCACAGGAGCAGGGGCAGCTGCTGAGGGCAGCACACTTGGATGCCAGCTTTTTGCTGCACTCTACCACAAACTCCAAGCCCCTGCGTGTTCCTGCAACTGCCCTTCTGGGACAAGCCAGCACCAGCCACAGCTCAGCAAGACCCTCCACAGGGGATCAACACGGGTCTGTGCCATGACAGGTCCCTAACATTTGGAGTTTTGACACCCAGTCAGCAAGCCAGAGGTAAAACACAGAAGCCCTGTGCTGCCGGATGGGCAGACAGCTGGGACAGAGACAGGGTGAAGCAGGGATCTGAGGGAAACCTGGGACAAATGAAAAGTTTGTCCGCTCTTCTGTGAGGGCTTCCTGAACAGCAGCAGGTGCAAACTCCCCTCTCTGGAGAGGAAGGTGCCATTTTTACTCCCACCCATCAGTACTGATGAACTTCAGTGAGTAGCACAGTGCCCCACCGTGGAGGCCTGAGCTGCTTACACCAGGCTCCACCCATGTACTCTGCAGGTGTTTCTGAACTAGGGCAAGTGTGCCTGAGAGTCAGAGCAGCAGTGTGCCCCTCCACCAGAAGGCCGGCACAACACCCCCCGCCCCCCCGCACCCACCAAGTCTACTGACCATAGAATGCTTCAAAGCTTCAGCTCTAGGGGAAATAGGATCTAGCCTCTTTTAACAAGCAGACCAAAACACGCCTAGTTAAAACTCACCAACAGTGGACAAGGTCCAAACATTCCCCACTGCAGGCAAGAAGAAACGCTGCAGAGGACTGACATAAGGGAAAGTGCAGCCAAAACACGACAGCAGAGTGCACAGAGCATACACCAGAGACACTTCCTGAAGCATCAGGCCCTGGACAATATATCATCTCTTCTTAATATAGCCATTACTCTCAGGAGCAGGAAACATGACAGGCTTTCCTAACACAAAAAAAGAGAGAGACATAGACAAAATGCCAAGATGGAGGAATTCATCTCAAAAAAAAAAAAAAAAAAAAAACAAGAGGTCATGGCCAGGGATCTAATCAAAACAGATATAAGTAATATGCCTGAGCCAGAATCTAAAACAACAATCAGGGAGTCCCTTACCACAGAGATAAAAGACCTAAAAATTAGGCCAAAATAAACAATGCCATAACCAAGGTGTGAAACCGACTGGTATAATGACCACAGGATGGAGGTAGTAGAGGAATGAATAAGTGATATACAAGATGAAATTATGGACAATAATAAAGCTGAAAAGAAGAGGGAAAGAAAAATATTGGATCAGGAATGTAGACTTAGGGACTCAGCTACTCCTTAAAGCATACTAACATTCGTATTATAGGAGCCCCAAAAGAAGAGGGAAAAGGGGAAGAAGATTTATTTGAGCAAATAATAGCTGGAAACTTCACTAATCTGGGGAAGGAAACAGACATCCCAGGAGGCAGAGAAGTCCCACCAAAATCAATAAAAGCAGGCCAACACCAAGTACATAACTTAGTAAAATTTGCAAAATACAGAGATAAGGAAAGAATCTTGAAAGCAGCTAGTGAAAAGAAATCCCTAACCTACAAGGGAAGACAAATAAGGTTAGCAGTAGACCTCGCCACAGAAACTTGGCAGGCCAGAAAAAAATGACATGGTACATTCAATGTGCCGAATGGGAAAAATATACAGCTAAGAATACTTTATCCAGTGGGACTCCCAGGTGGCTCAGTCAGTTAAGCATCTAACTCTTGGTTTCAGCTCAGGTCGGGGTCTCACAGTTGTTGGGCCGAGCTCTGTGTCAGTCTCTGCACTTAGCATGGAGTCTGCTTCAGATTCTCTCTCCCTCTCCCTCCTGCTCACTCTCTCTCTCTCTCAAATAAATAAATAAATAAAATCGTTTAAAAAAAAAAAAAAAAAGATTACTTTATCCAGCAAGGCTGTCATTCAGAACAGAAGGAGAGCTAAAGAGTTTCCCAGACAAACAAAAACAAAAGGAGTTTGTGACCTCTAAACCAGCCCTGAAAGAAATGCTAAAGGGGACTCTCTGAGTGGGAAAGAAAGACCAAAAGCAACAAAGACTAGAAAGAACAGAGAAAATCTCCAGAAACACAACTTTACAGGTAATATAATGGCACTAAATTCATATCTATCAATAATCACTCTGAATGTAAACAGACTAAATGCTCCAGTCAAAAGACAGAGGGTATCAGAATGAATGAAAAAAAAACAAGACCCATTTATATGCTGCCTACAAGAGACTCATTTTAGACACCTGCAAATTGAAAGTGAGAGGATGGAAAACCATTTATCATGCTTAATCGATGTCAAAAGAAAGCCAGAGTAGCCATACTTGCATCGGACAAACTATATTTTAAAACAAAGACTGTAATAAGAGATGAAGAAGGACACTATATCATAAAAAAGAGGTCTATCCAACAAGAAGATCTAACAATTATAAATACTTATATGTCCCCAACTTGGGAGCAACCAAATACATAAATCAATTAATAACAAACATAAAGAAGCTCATTGTAGCAATACAATAGGGGACGTTAACACTTCAGCACTACTTACATCAGTGCACAGATCATCTAAGCAGAAGATCATTAAACATAAAACAGTGGCTTTGAATGACACACTGGACTGATGGACTTAACAGATTATATTCAGAACATTTCATCCTAAAGCAACAGAATACACATTCTTTTTGAGTGTAAAAATCACATACTGGGTCAAAAATCAGACCTCAACAAGTACAAAAGATCGAGATCATACCATGCATATTTTCAGACCACAATGTTATGAAACTTGAAATCAACAAGAAAAAATTTGGAAAGACCATAAATACATGGAGGTAAAAATATATCCTACTAAAGAATGAATGGGTTAGCCAGGAAATTAAAAAAGAATTTTAAGAAATATGGAAACAAATGAAAATGAAAATATAACTGTACAAAACCATTGGGATGCAGGAAAGCAGTCATAAGGCCTACTTCAAGAAGCAAGAAAAGTCTCAAATACACAACCTTACCTTACACCTAAAAGAGCTAGAAAAAGAAAAACAAATGAAGCCTAAAGCCAGCAGAAGAAGGGAAATAATAAAGATTAGAGCAGAAATAAATGATAAAAAAACTAAAAAGAAAAAACAAAACAGTAGAACAGATCAATGAAACCAGGAGCTACTTTGAAAAAAATAATAAAATTGATAAGCCCCTAGCCAGACTTATCAACAAGAAAAGCAAAAAGACTCAAATAAACAAAATCTCAAATGAGAGATGAGAAATAACAGTGAACACCACAAAAATAGAAAGAATTATAAGAGAACATTATATGAAAAAATATATGGCAACAAATTGGGCAATCTAAAACAAATGGATAAATTCCTAGAAATGTATAAACTATGAAAACTGAAACAGGAAGAAATAGAAAACTTGAACAGACCCATAACCAGCAAAGAAATTGAATCAGTAATCAAAAATCTCCCAACAAACGAAAGTCCTGGGCCACATGCCTTCCCAGAGGAATTCCATCACACATTTAAAGAAAAGTTAAATTCTTCTGAAACTGTTCCAAAAATAGACATGGTAGGAAAACTTCCAAACTCATCCTATGAGGCCAGCATTACCTTGATTCCAAAACCAAAGACCCCTAAGAAGGAGAATTACAGGCCAATATCCCTGATGAACATGGATGGAAAATTTTCAACAAAATACCAGCAAATCAAATCCAACAGTACATTAAAAGAATCATTCACCTCAATCTAGTGGGATTTATTCCTGGGCTGCAAAGGTGGTTCAGTACTTGCAAATCTATTAACATGATGCACCATATTAATAAAAGAAATTATAAGAACCATATGATCCTCTCAATAGATGCAGAAAAAACATTTGATAAGATACACCACCCATTCTTGATAAAAACCCTCCGCAAAGTAGAGATAGAGGGAACATACCTCAACATCATAAAGGCCATATACGAAAGACCCACAGCTAACATCATCCTCAATGGGAAAAAGCTGAGAGCTTTTTTCTCTATGGTCAGGAACAAGACAGGGATGTCCACTCTCACCATTGTTATTTAACATAGTACTGGAAGTCCTAGTCTCAACAATCAGACAACAAAAAGAAATTAAAGGCATTCAAATCAGCAAGGAAGAAGTCAAACTTTCACTATTCATAGAAAACGTGATACTCTACGTAGAAAACCCAAAGACTCCACCAAAAAAATTGCTAGAACTGATATGCAGATTCAACAAAGTTTCAGTATACAAAATTAATGCACAGAAATCTGTGGCATTTTATACACTAATTATGAAGCAGCAGAAAGAGAAATCAAGGAATCAATCCCATTTACAATTGCACCACAAACCATGTGGTAACCTAGGAGGTAAAAGATCTGTACTCTGAAAACTATAAAAAACTGATGAAAGAAATTGAAGATGACACAAAGAAATGGAAAAAACATTTCACACTCATGGATTGGAAGAGCAAATATTGTTAAAATGTCTATACTACCCAATGCAATTTATACATTTAATGCAATCCCTATCAAATCCCTACCACCAGCATTTTTCACAGAGCTAGAACAAACAATTCTAATGGTTGTATGGAATCACAAAAGACTAGAATACTCAAGCAATCTTGAAAAAGAAAAGCAAGTTGGAGGCATCACAATTCCAAACTTTAAGTTATATTACAAAGCTATAGTCACCAAGACAGTATGGTAATGACCCAAAAACAGACACATCGATCAATAAAACAGAACAGAAAAACCAGAAATGGACCCTCAACTCCATGGTCAACTAATCTTCAACAAAGCAGGAAAGATATTCAGCAGAAACAAGACAGTCTCTTCCACAACTGTTGTTGGGAAAACTGGACAGCAACATGCAGAAGAATGAAACTGAACCACTTTCTTACACTATACACAAAAATAAATTCAAAATGGATGAAAGACCTAAATGTGAGACAGGAAACCATCAAAATCCTACAGGAGAACACAGACAGCAACCTCTTTGACATCAGCCATAGCAACTTCTTACTAGACATGTCTCCAGAGGCAAGGGAAACAAAAGCAAAAATGAACCATTGGGACTTCATCAAGATAAAAAGCTCCTGCACAGTGAGGGGAACAATCAACAAAACTAAAAGGCAACCTTGAGAATGAGAGAATATATTTGCAAATGATGTATCTGATAAAGGGTTAGTATCTAAAATATATAAAGAACTTAAAAGACTCAACATCCAGAAACCAAATGAACCAGTTAAAAAATGGGCAGAAGACAGGAAGAGACATTTTTCCAAAGAAGACATACAGATGGCTGACAGACATATGAAAAGATGCTCAACATCACTAATCATCAGGAAAATATAAATCACAGGTACAGTGAGATAGCATGTCACGCCAGTCAGCATAGCTAAAATTAACAACACAGGAAACAACAGGTGTTGTCAAGGATGCAGAGAAAGGGAAACCCTCTTACACTATTGGTGGGAATGCAAACTGTGCAGCCACTCTGGAAAATACTATGGAGGTTCCTCACAAAGTTAAAAATAGGAGTACCTGGCTCCTATTTTTAGTGGCACAGTCAGTTAAGTGTCAGACTCTTGGTTTTGGCTCAGGTCCTGATCTTGGGGTTGTGAGATCAAGCCCCAAATGGGGCTCCCTGCTCAGCGTGGAGTCTGCTGAAGATTCTCTCTCCCTCTCCCTCTGCCCCTCCCCACCCCTCTCTCTCTCAAATAAATAAATGAAATTTTATTTTAAAAAGGTAAAAATAGAACTACCTCATGATCCAGCAGTTGTACTATTAGCTATTTACCCACAGGATACAAAAATCCTGATTCAAAGGGACACATGTATCCCAGTGTTTATAGCAGCATTATCAACAATAGCCAAATTATGGAAAGAGTCCAAATGTCCATCAACTGCTGAATGGACAAAGAAGATGTGGTATATACATACAACAAAATATTACTCAGCCATCGAAAAGAATGCAATCATGCCGTTCGTGCCAACGTAGATGGAGTTAGAGGGTATTATGCTAAGTGAAACAAGTCAGTCAGACAAAGACAAATACTACATGATTTCACTTATATGTGGAATTTAAGAAACAAAACAGAAGAACATAGAAGGGGGAAAAAAAGAGAGGGAAGCAAACTGTAAGAGACTCTTAATGATAGAGAAGAAACGGAGGGGTAATGGAGGGAGGTGGGCAGGGGATGGGCTGAATGGGTGATGGGTATTAAGGAGGGCACCTGTGATGAGCACTGGGTGTTGTACGTAAGTGATGAATCACTAAATTCTACTCCTGAAACCAACATTACACTACATGTTCACTAAAATTTAAATAAAAACTTGAAAAAAAAATAATTTTATGCTTCCAAAGAGTATTTGGGTTTAAAGATATTTCTTTTTTTTTTTTTTTTTAAGATTCTATTTATTCATTTGACAGAAAGAGAGAGAGTACAAGCAGGGGGAACAGCAGAGGGAAAGGGAGAAGCAGGCTCTCTGCTGAGCAAGGGGCCTGATGCAGGGCTCGATCCCAGGACCATGGGATCACGACCTGAGCAGAAAGTAGCCACTTAACTGACGGAGACACCCAGGCGCCCCTTTGAAGTATTTCTACAGAAGCATTACATATCTTTAGTGGATTTTTAGTAGTAAAATATACCTTCCAGTAGGAATGAGTGTGTATATACTGGGGACAGGAAGCCATCTGGGAATATGGGAAATTTTCTGATGCTTTGCAAGCCAAACAGCTGTCTATTCTGCATATGTGAAATTCCTTTGTGCCTTTCAGTTGCAATGATACAAAGAGCTTTTATTGAACTCTTTGCCTTCAGGTAATAGGTACTCAGGACTCCCAAGCATTTTGTATATTGTATCAAATAGCTGAAAGACCACTATCTTATATTCATTCTTTAAATAGTTTTCCAAAGTCCCTTACTCTTGAACTGCTGTCTCTAAAACTATCCATGCCATTTTCCTGCAATTTATCCCAACACACAATTTATTACCCAGAAAAGCATAATGCTATTTCCCTGAAGTTACTTGTATCAGATCACTTAGAAAAAAATATTACCTAAGATCAATCCTTGGTGCGGGTTGAGGAAGGGAGGTGGGAGAGAAGAAAATCCCTACCATTCAGAGTTTTCCATTCAGATAAATATCCACTCCGTTCAGAAAACAAAAACTCTTACAGGTTTTCGAAAAAGCCAATTGTCTACTTTCTTTTTCCCTAATAGAACAATGTCATGAAGTTAAAAATAAAAAAATTTAAAAGGCTTCTTGCTCTAATTTCTCCCTGGTGTTCCTTGAATGTATTGCAGCTGTGCAAAGATTGGATTAAGATGGGTAGGATTTCCTTTTTCTTTTTCACTTTATCATTGTTAGCGTTTCCCTCATCAATTTGAGAGTCTGGCATTCTTGGGATAGCTGGTCAAAAAGTATTTAATTCATGAGTACTTTTCCCTTAGCATACGGCTCCATGGTCATTAGCTAACACAAAGTAAAATAATGATGAACCAAGTACCCCATCATGTGTTACTGGGTATTTTGTTCCATCATTCAGTTTGAAGAGAACGACTCCCATCTGTTTCTGAGCTTCCACGGTGGTACAGGGTGTGAGAGAGAACAGATAAAACTCAGGGTGTTTCCAAGGTAAAGAATCTAATAAAAGGTTGGATCCTGAAAGGGCTACACTCATAGTCAAAGTGAGAATTAGCATCAGACACAAAATAAACCTTGCCATGGAAAGGGATCCTGAAAATGTTTTCCTATCTCAGGTCCAGGGCCAAGCATAGGGGAAAAATCCTTCTTTGAATTTTTGTAATCCCGGACTAACCCTTGTAGTGCATTTGAGATCTGAATTTACACTACGTGGCCAACTCAAAAAGTCCTCCTAGAGTTTAATTTAAAGTGGTGCCAAGCACCTGGCAAAGTCAAATGCAAATCTCTGTAGGATTCCAACTTCAACCTGGATCTCAAAGAAAAATGAGCAGCTCGCTACCCAAACTCACAAAACAGGAAAGGAAATAAAGAAATATGGTTGGAAACTAGCAGAAACAACAGTCAACAGAGAAAAAAAAAAGCCAACATTAATTCAGCTATTGAAAATATCAGACACAATATCTAATAGCAATGTTTAGTAAGAGAGAAATTTGTAAATATGATCAGGGAATAAGTAAATATGTGAAGGAGCCAAATGAAGCTTCAAGAAATAAAATAGTAAATATTAAAATAAAACATTAAATAGAAAATTAAATAGCTAATTAAATACACCTGAAGAAAGAATTTGTGAACTGAGAAACAGATATGAATAAAATATCTAGAATATATCTAGAAAGACAAGGAGATAAAAAGATTAAAAGACTACAAAATTCAAAAAGTATTAACATACATTTAATCAGTATTTCAGAGGGAGTGATATAGATAATGGGACACAGAAAATATTAAAAGAAATATCATCAAGCCCACAAATTTAATGAAGAAAACCCCAATAACATAAATAAATACAAATCCATTTCTAGTCTCACCAAAACAAACTGCAGGATAACAAAGAAAGATCTTAAAAGCAGTCAGAAAGGAAAGACATGTTCCTAAAGGAATCACAGTGAGACAAACAGTTGAATTCTCAGTAACAATAATGGAACCAGAGGTGAAGGGAAATATATATTCAATGAGCGGGGAGAAAATAGTTGTGAATCTAGAATTGTAAACCTAGAGGAACCATCCTACAAGAATGAGGGTAAAATGGGGCGCCTGGGTGGGTCAGTCGTTAAGTGTCTGCCTTTGGCTCAGGGCCTGATCCCAGGGTCCTGGGATCGAGCCCGGTCAGGCTCCCTGCTCTGCCAGGAGCCTGCTTCTTCCTCTCCCACTCCCCCTGCTTGTGTTTCCTCTCTCACTGGCTGTCTCTCTCTCTCTGTCAAATAAATAAATAAAACCTTAAAAAAAAAATGAGGGTAAAAGCAGATGGGAACAGCAGCCAGCAGCAGTCATAGCTCCTTCTGCCCAAGCCTGTTTCCGTGCTTTAATAAAACCACCATTTTGCACTGAAGACATCTGGAGAATTCTTTCTTGGCCGTCAACTCCAGATCTCACCAACCTCACAACCACACTAACATTAAAGAAAAAACAAAAACAAACAACAACAAAAAAAAACAAGATTGAGGGTAAAATAAAGACATTTTCAGGTAAACAAAAACTGAGAGAGTTGACTATCGAATCCCTTCAAAAGAGGAAAAAATAAGGATCCATTTTGGGTAGCAGAGAGAAAGAGAAAGAGAGCCATGTAACAGTGTTGAGGTGGCACATGTGAGGGGAATCGTGTGCAGTGACCCTGGGGAAATAAATGGGTAAATCCGACAAATCCTAATGATCATGTCTCATTTGTGGGGCCAATAAGTAGAACTAAATTATTGGGCAAAAACAGTTTACAGGTTGGGGGTGAGTGACTAGAATAAAAAATTCTAAATTGTTTTTAATATGTGGGAGGATAAAAAAATGAATAACCTAAATTTTTTTTAATTAATCAGGGTAACAAATAAGACATAGATTATATTACTATCAAACTATTTGTGGAAAAAACAATTGAATAGGAAAAGAAGAAGGTAGAAAAGAGGAAGAAGAAAGAAAAGTAAAACACAAAATAAAACAAAACTATTACAGGTAGAAATAAGTAAATCCAAAGACAAAAGTAATCACTATAAAGAATTTAAAATGAAATATTTCAAGCTAGATTAAGAAAAAACTCGTTACATATTGTCTGTAAGGGAAAATATATAAAATGTAAGGACACTAAAATATTAAAAGCAAATGATGAAAAGTATAAACCAAGTAAATACTAACCAAAGAAAAATTGGTATAAGGCAAAGGGCTTTAAGACTAAAACAAGCAAAGAAACCAATCAAACACCTTTTTAGAAATGGTTATTATATCATGATAAAAGGCTCAATTCACTAGTAAGATATAATTGCATCAACCTATGTAAATAAAATATATGTTCAATGAAATTTCCTTCAACTATATAAAAGTTTCAAGAAATCTACATGGGAAATAGTATCATGGTACAAAATTTCACCAGATTTCTCTCATTAACATAGAGCTAATTCAGGGAAGGCTATAGAAGATTTGAAAAGCATAATTAGCAATATTGATCTAATGGAGATATATAACACTTTATAGCCTTTAATAGTAGAATATATTTTTTTTCAAGAACATGGGAGATATTGATAAAAATTGACTCCATGCTATACCTGGAAATTTAACCTCGACAAATTCCAAAGAATCTGTGAATAATTCACCTTCTTTGACCTCAATGAAATTAAGTTGGAAATACCAAAGAATAACTAGAGAATCTGATTATGTTTGGAAATTTTACAACTTTGTACAAAAATCTTATGCATGTCTGTGCATGCATATGTGTGTATGAGTGTGTGTGTATATAAATGTACATATAAAAATATTTGTGTATGTATGAATATATATACATACATATATACACTTATTTATATCATTGGTTATGATATGGTTATTTATATGGTTGAAGAGTATATGATAATATGTGGGGATATTGTATCTAAGTATGTGGGCATATGAGGGTGTTTAAAATTGTGTAGTGGTAACAACTGAAGTTGAGAAAATATAGAAGTATCATTTATATGTATTCCTATTCAAATCCATACATATCAAATTTTGATAATAAATATGTATATGTGTGTGCACGTAATTGCAAATAAATCAATGGCACTTTTAAACGTAAAGTGAAATGAAATACTTATGATTTAGAAAATGCATTTTAAAATATAAATTAAAACTTTTTCACTGTCAGGGTGCCTGGGTGTATAGTCGGTTAAACATCCAATTCTTGGTTTCAGCTCAGGTCATGATCTCAGGGTCCTGGGATCAAGCCCCAAGTTGAGCGTACTCAGCATGGAGTCTGCTTGAGATTCTCTTCCTCTCTCTCTGCTCCTCCAACTTGTGCTGTCTCTGTCTCTCTCTCTAAAATAAATAAAAACCTGGAGCGCCTGGGTAGCTCAGTCGTTGGGCATCTGCCTTCGGCTCGGGGTGTGATCCCGTCATTCTGGGATCAAGTCCCACACCAGGCTCCTCCGCTGGGAGCCTGCTTCTTCCTCTCCCACTCCCTTGCTGTGGTCCCTCTCTCGCTGGCTGTCTCTCTGTCACATAAATAAATAAAATCTTAAAAATAAATAAATAAATAATACAAAAATAAAATAAAAACTTAAAAAAAAAACCTTTTTCACTGTCTATAATCACCTTATTTTGCTTGCTTCTTCTAAAAAGAGCCATCCAGATATTTTGATTTGGGTCAATAATTTGTCAAGAATTAGTTGCCTCATATTCTGAAGATCTGCTAATAATTTCTTTATAATTAATATAGACTTTTGTAAGTTTCCTGAAAAAAATATATATTGAAACATTTATTTCTGAAAATATACATTTACAAACTCTATGAATGATTCCTTGAGTCCACCTAAATACTCACTTTCCGAAAGCAAGCTTCATGCTTCTTACAATCATTATAGAAAGATCCTCAAATTTCCCTAGATACTCCTTGGAGAATATAAGTCTTATTTACATTTGTAATTATTGTGGAATATTGGTATTATTTAGTAAATTATTGAGATTTTTTTTTAATGAAAACCCTCCATAGTGTGTTTTTCTAACTGTATGTAAATGCACATGCCAAAATGGACTGAGGAGGCAATAAGAAAATTTCACAGGAAGGAAGATAATTTCAGTAAGTGACTTGTGACTGCATCACTACCAGAAGGTGGTTTGGCAAATTTGCTGTTACAGTAGCAATAACCTGCTTATTACCAAAAAAATGTAGAAAATAACACAAAGTATAATATAACACAAATGAACAGTTGCCAGTTCATGGTGGTTATCCTAACCTAAAGATGTTATACTCAGCCCTCAAGGGTGAGTATAGGTGCTAAATAAATCTTTTGGATGAATGAACACATCTGTGCATGCATGAAAACAAGCCAACATGGTGTTAGACCATCTACAACCTGTCCAAATCTTTGTAATATGGGAAGAGGGTGGAGAAAGAGATAGATTAAGAAGGCTAACAGACACATGAAAAAATGTTCAAAAGCATTAGCCATCAGGGAAATTCAAATCAAAACCACACTAAGATACCACCTTACGCCAGTTAGAACGACAAAAATTGACAAGGCAAGAAACAACAATTGGTGGAGAGGATGTGGAGAAAGGGAATCCCTCCTACATTGTTGGTGGGAATACAAGTTGGTACAGCCACTTGTGTGGAGGTCCCTTAAAAAGTTAAAAATTGAACTACCCTATGATCCAGCCATTGCACTACTGGGTATTTACCCCAAAGATACAGATGTAGTGAAGAGAAGGGCCATATGCACCCCAATGTTCATAGCAGCATTGTCCACAATAGCTAAATCGCGGAAGGAGCCAAGATGCCCTTCAACAGATGACTGGATTAAGAAGATGTGGTCCATATATACAGTGGAATATTACTCAGCTATCAGAAAGAACGATTTCACAACATTTGCTGCAACATGGATGGCACTGGAGGAGATAATGCTAAGTGAAATAAGTCAAGCAGAGAAAGACAATTATCATATGGTTTCTCTCATCTATGGAACATTAAGAACTAGGAAGATCGGTAGGGGAAGAAAGGGATAAAGAAAGGGGGTAATCAGAAGGGGGAATGAAGCATGAGAGACTATGGAGTCTGAGAAACAAACTGAGGGCTCCAGAGGGGAGGGGATGGGGGAATGGGATAGGCTGGTGATGGGTAGTAAGGAGGGCACGTATTGCATGATGCACTGGGTGTTATACGCAACTAATGAATCATCGAACTTTACATCAAAAACCAGGGATATACTCTATGGTGACTAACATAATATAATAAAAAAATATTATTATAAAAAAAAAAAGAAAGCTACACCTTTCCAAATGGAGAGGATTTTCCATTTGATGAAAAATCCATAGAGCGCTCCTTCTGCCCCAAAGCCTAAATTCTTTTAGTTGATCATTTCAATGATATGTTTTCTTCTCTTCACTAATTGGGGGCTTACTATGTGTCAAACAGTTAAAGATTAAGATGGAGGTAGAGAAAATGGGGATGAGGATTGAAAGGAATTTAATTTTATTTATAAAAATGTGGTCATAATTATATGAACGAAAGAAAAGGAAATAAGAGCAAGTATACAGATTCTTATCTTCTTATTAAGTTCTACCGTCTGTCAAGTAGCATTCTAAATTATGTTTATTCACATATCTCTCTAAATATAGAACATCTTGAAATTTTTAATGTATATATTTTAGGCATCTCTAATTTTGAATCACTTTTTGGATGATATCAAAAGATTATAAGACAACATTATAAAATGGAAATATTCAAGTGGACTCTATAAGAAAACAAAAGTTTCAAAGCTCAAACATATTTGTTTATTCTGCACTGAGGTTTTTTAGAGCTTAGTATGTATTAGCTCTTTTAACACTCACAACAAGATGAGTTAAATATAATTTTTGTCCCTATTTTACAGATAATATTTGCACAAAATTAAATCATTTGCCCAAAGTTCTACTACTTTAAGTAGCGGAATTAGGATTCAAATGAGGTAATTTTGTCTCTCCTGCATGTGCTAAAAAGAGCTATCATGGTGCCTCCCTTCTCCACTTAGATCAGCTAATCCATTCACTTAATTTTTTATTGGAACTATAGAACAGTGATAAACATGCTAAGAGGCCAGTCAGAACCTGGGGCCAGAGAGACGAGGTGACTTGTGAAGGTACATGATGGGTCTGGAGCAGGACATGGAACTCCCCTTTGCTGATCTCAAATGTGGGCTCCTTTTTCTTCTGAGCAGCCAGAGCTGCGTGATTCACACAATGAGATCTGCTTATTTGTGATATTTGACAAGACAGATTTTCTGAATGGAAAGAATTATTAAAGTCTATTCAAAACAAATATAATACTGAAATATTGAGTAGAAGACATAAAATAAGAAACATGCAATGCTTACAAAATCTGTGTAACTTGAATCAGTGATGCCTTTACTGTAATATTTCAAGCCTGCAGATGCAATTACAATTTCATTAATCCTAATACTCAAATCCAGAGAGTTCCAGTGCTTCACTAGTCCATGTGGGCAGTCCAGACGTTTTTTGGAGCTCCTATTCTTAAAGTCTCTCTGGGAATTTCCATCATTTTACTTCTTGGTTTATCATCAGGCCCTTGCTATTAGTAATCAACCACCATTGCTCAAAGCCAGTCCATGCCAATTCTCCCCAGGCAATAATAAATGTTCTACAGGAGTTGGGGGGAAATGACCTTTCCCCCTGTGTTGAGCTTGCTTAGGGGAAAACCAAAGTTATTTTGCCCCTCAGTATTGCCAAACTTGAAAAAAAGTTGGATCTGTTTTCAGCTATAGCCATTCTTCTCCCCAGGTGCTCACAGGCCCAGAACAAATGTATTGGTTTGTCCCTGTGCTAGGTTTACCAAGCAAGCCTGCTTCTTCTCTGGGGATGGATTTTTTTTCTAGGCCTTAGACCATTCCTCTTAGATTCAGTCTTGCCTCACACCAATCACAGTGGCAGTTAGAAAGATCTCCCTATAGCGTAGCCCCTAGTTTATCAGTGTGGGAAAGACATACTGTGGGGAAGTGAGGGTGAAGTGTGGGGAAGATAGGGAATGGGATTCATCCAATTTCACAGGACAGATTTATCAGCCAGTCCTGCCCAGTCAGAGCACCTGCTTACATGCATGGGACAGAAAGTTCCATAGACATTCTCTCCCAAAAGTCTTACCACAGCAACTAATTCATTTACTGCTAGTTTGTTAGACAGTAGCATATATTCCCCTGCTTTAAGTACATTAACTAAAATGAGCCAAAGATAAATTTCTTTGGAAAGAAATCAAGGGGCTACTCAATTTTCTATCACAAACCATCAAAGTTCATGCCCCCAAACATTCTTCATAGTCTTAGAGGGGGCCTCCCATCTGTCTTGTAGGTAAACCTTCTTACATGTGCTTCACCACAGAGGTGGGCCCTTGGGCCAGGATGGGGGCTTCCTCTCCAATGTTCCACATAGAATCATGACATTGAAAAATTACTCACCACTTGTTAAAATGGTACAGAATCTTCACTCAATACTACTGCAGTAGGGGTCAACACCATGGCAACAGGGGAGAGAGACTGAACTCAACTCTGAATACAGTAGGGATGATTGGGGGATTTACAAACAAGGGGCAGAGTGAGGGGGTTGATGGATAGAAAATCACTAAGAGGACATACTAAGGGAGGGGATTCTTGCCAAAGTGGCCTAATAGGCTTCTTGCTAAAGGCAGGCAAGGTCAAAACACATAATTAAGAGGAGGGTTCAGAGAGGCCCTACTAAAATTTGGTCATGGAAGGAGTCTTGTTAATAGCTGAGGGCAATGCTCAGAATGGATCTCACTAACCAATTACACTCAAGCTTTGAGAACCACACTTTAAAAGATCTAAAATGTAGAGAGACTGTTTGTTACATTTCAATATCTATTCATCCAACTTTGCTCAAGTGGTAACTTCTAATCAACTCATTTTCAAAAGGTGTTAATTTGTGCCTTTTTTCAAAAAACTCATAAAAGATGTTGAAATTGGGAAGTATGCAAATCATAATATTTAAATAATTTGACAGTAATATCTCTGGATCCTCCCCCAAATATCCATGCCCTTAGCTATTATTTTATAAATGATGGCTACCTCCTCACTTTATCTCTTGCTCTATACCTCTCCCTTCCTACCTGTACCTGTAACCTTACCAACTTATCATATGGTCATTCATTTAGAAAAAAGACCTGGGGGGGAAAAGATCTATCTCATCCATTGTAATGTACTTGGGTTAGAAATGGTTCCCCTAATTTATAAGCCCTGCTGCAGCTGGAAAAGTCTTTAACGGTTGTCTCTTCCAAACCCCTCATTTAACAATTCAGGAAACCAAGGTCCAGATTAGTTAGTGATTTAATTAAATTTGGATAGCTAGTAGTAAGCTAAAAATAAACATAGGTTTTCATATCTTAAGTTTAACATTCTTCCTTGTATTAAAATAGTCATAATTATGAATTTTTTAAGGCCCGGGTGGAACATCCCAGGAAATGCCATTTCCTCCTGCTTCTCTCAGAAGAGACGGGTGGGGACTGGTTGCCATTGTCTTTAGCTAAGAAGGAGTCCATACGATATTGGCCGGATTGAAGAGTTTCTAGAACCTTGTAGGATCTGCAACTTCCACTGAATATGTTAAGTTTGTGAGTCCCATTCGAAGATCAATAGGACTGTTGGGAAAACCTTAAACCAGGAGTTGAGAGATCTGTAACTTTTTCCTGACATTGTAACTAACCCATTGTATGATCTTGGGTAGTTTCTTCCCCATCCCCATGAAGAGGGAAACTGCCCAGAGCAGGCCCAGGCCAGGAGGCCCCAGATGGAAAGTTACTAACCATAAGCTAGAGATAACCAGAAGCCCTACTGTGAGCAAGAGATAACCAGCCCTTTCTGCTTCTGTAAACAGGCTTCCCGCCGTGGGCTCCCTGCGCTACTGTTCCCACCTAAAGCAGCCCCACTCCCCCAGTTCAAACCCACCTACCAATAGTCAGCATAGCCCTTGGAGCCTGACTGCCTGCAGTCCCCTATAAAAGCCCTGTAACCCCTTCACCTGGGGCCCAGAATTTCGAGCATGAGCTCATCTGGGTCCGCTGGCGTAAAATAAATCCGAGTTCTACTTCTCCGAGTGTCACTTGGTCTCTCGCCGGTCTGATTCTTATTTTTCCGCAACACCCAGAGTCCCCTAGTCCATAAAATAAGATGAAAGATCAGTACCTATGTCCCTTACATTGGAAATGCCGGTTTATTTTGTGCATTAAACTGGGTAGATGGATAAATTAGCATATATAAAGAAAGCAGTTCACACTGGGCTGGTGCACTGTAAATCCTGAAAATAAAGTTAACCCATTTTCTGGCTTTCCTCCTTACTCTTTCCTTCTTCTTCCCTCCTGTCTTGCCTTCGTTTCTTCCATTTTTATTTCCTTCCTTCCTTCCTTCCTTCCTTCCTTCCTTCCTTCCTTCCTTCCTTCAGGTGTGAGTTGGAAGATGAGGACTGGGTGGGGGTGGAGATGGGAAGACTGTATGGCAGGTGAGCATTTGAGAGCAGACTGTGATCAATTATCCACTCCTTACCTGGGTGGGGTTTTAGCATATGCCATTAGTGTCCTAGGGGAAAACCACACAAAAGAAGTTTTTAAAAATGTCTATCCAACAGAAGCCATATTCTTTTTAACAAGTCGCCAATGTAATCAGTGTAGCTTTAACTTTTAAGAGTCAAATCCAGACACGTTCACTCAAGAATACTTCTAAACTTTGTGTGGATTTGATGTATCAAATGTCCAACATGTGTATATCAACATGAAATAGGAATATAAAGCTGGTAATTAGCAGTTTTTATTCTTCATTCAGTGGCCCTTTTCAAAAAGGATCAAACACTTGGAGTGCCATATGTCCCCCTTTCTCAGCAATCCCCTCATTCACCAGCCTAAGTGTGCATTTAAATTCCCTTTTTGTTCCCAACCCTTATCAGTTATGCTCTTTCTTTTGTAAAGTGGGATCTAAGTCTACTTAGAAGACTGGAAAATATTTCTTTCTTTCTTTTTTTTTTTTTTAGAGATTTTATTTATTTATTTGACAGAGAGAGAGAGACAGCCAGCGAGAGAGGGAACACAAGCAGGGGGAGTGGGAGAGGAAGAAGCAGGCTCCCAGCAGAGCAGGAAGCCCAGTGTGGGGCTCAATCCCAGGGTCCTGGGATCACACCCTGAGCCAAAGGCAGAAGCTTAAGGACTAAGCCAGCCAGGCGCCCCTGGAAAATATTTCTATCCCAAAGAAATACTCCTGCTTAATTTGAGAAGTTGAGCAAAAATCATAAGCAATGAGTCCAGTTTTTGTGTAGAAAGTTTAGTCATCTGGGTTTAATTGAAGGGGGTGATGGGCTTTGCTTTGCTTTGAATGCACTGCTGTCAATACAGTCCGGGTTGGAGAATGCATATGAATAGGAGACAGCTGGGCGGTTTTCACATTCAGGGAGCAGTTTGAAAAGGCAATGCCACAGTTGTGTGTATCAAAGTGCCACAGCCTAGGAGAAGAGCAGGGAACAAATAAAGATGACCAGGTTAAAGAAGAGACGCAACCTGTTCTCCTTCTGTCCTGGATTAGGCTCCGTTCATATGTACATTTACAGTAATGATACAGCAATAAAGAGAAAACTCAAAGAATGCCACACGTCCTGTGACGTGTCGTAAGAAAAAGAGTCTGTCTATTGTCTGTAGAGAAAAGGTCTCCTGAGGAGACTGGATGTAACTTTCTGGAGCAGAGAAAAGGAGAGATAAATAAGATCCCTAAAACAGAGAACACAGTGCCAGCAAAAGTAAGTGGGTTTCTCTTATTCCCAGCAAAATGTTTGAGTTTGGATGACTGTGAGCTCTCGCTACAAGTAAGCACATCAGGTCCTTCAGGATTGGGCAGGCATTTCAGAGGGACTCTTGAAGGAGAATCTTCAAGGACGAAGGGAAGCTCAGCCATAGCAAACCTACATAGGAAGACCTCCCATCACCTTAAAGCCAGGATATGGGTGTTCCAAGAAGATGAGATTTGACAGTCCATATATCATAGCACTCAAAAGCATAGGCTTGGGTACCAGGCTGCTTGGGTTCAAATCCCAGCTCTGCTACCCAAGTTAAGGTCCTTAACTTGCCATTTTCTCTTAGAAGAGTGCTTGGCATTAGTATGTACCTAATACATATTATTAAAATAACAACAACAAATTTATGTTGTCTTATTATTTCATACATATTTATTTTATGTAATAAACTATACAGGGAGCCTGGGTGGTTCAGTTGGTTGAGCGTCCTTCTGACTCTTGGTTTCAACTCAGGTCATGATCTCAGAGTTCTGAGATCAAGCCCTGCATGGGGCTCCACACTTAGCAGGGAGTCTGCTTGAGACTCTCTCCCTCTCCCTCTCCCACTGCCCAACTCCCAGCTTATGTGTGCACTCTCTTTCTCTCTCTCTCTCTCAAATAAATAAATAAATAGATCTTAAAAATATATATACAGCTATGGTGCAAGAGTTCTTGTCTTGTATTTTGAATATTTCCGGGAACACTCAGTAAAGGAAAGGAGAATGTGCCACACTGTGTGGTACCTGAAATTACCCAAGGATATTTGTAGGATTACAAGTGGTTGGGTAGGGGGAAGTGGGGCGTTGAACCCTGTGCAGCAAAGATGTCATGCCCTCTTTGCATGAAGTCAAGTGGGAAATTTACTGAAGAGACACTGTATACAAAATTTTACGCTTGAGTATTTTTTTTTCCAAGAAGATCCTAACTTTCACCAACTCTCAAAAGATTAGGTATTACTAGCTTACTCATCCATAAGCATTTTTATATAGAATATTTTATCACACACCTACCTTTAGCAACCAATTCAAAGCAATGTGTGTTTCATAATTTAAAATATAGCTTGGTATTCAACTCGGCTATAACCCCACAGATGTCTGTTAGAATTTTTATCGAGGTGGGAGTGACATCAATACAAGCAGAACTCAGTAAGTTTGTATGTCAAAAGGCCATTCTTCGCTCCCTCCACCATAAGCATATATGCAATGTTAACCCACCTCCCTAAAATTCAGCACAAGAAATTGCTAGGCCCATCAATTTACCACCATTAATGACTTGTTGAATTTTTAACCTTAGCAAAAAAGATTCTTACTTTTGCTTCAAATACAAATCAAATAGGCAAGTGTAAGTAGTATGATTAATTGAGCCATAGATGATTCAATATGAAAATTTCTATACAGATATTAAAAAATCATATTCTTTTGCTTACATTTTCAGTTCTCTTTCTTTATACCATTTTTGGTTTGTTTTTAATTATATAAGAAAACAGTACAAGCACAAAAGGATTATACTGGATGAACAGATAGTCCAGTGTCGCTTTCTGTCCATGTACCTGGATCTCATTCCCCTCTCATGGGTCACAGGGTTAACTGCAGGTTGTAAATTCTTCCAGATCACTTTCTATGCAATACAAGATATACATATACACATATATGCACTTTTATATACACATATATCTATACATAATTTTACTAGTAAACGATCTTCTGCCTAAAGGACATAATTTTATACTTAATATCAGCAATTTACTTTTCCCATTTCCTAACATGTACTGGAGATCTTTCCACGTTATGATACACAATAGTACTATGTGATTACATCACAGTGCAGAGATCCCAGGGGTCAACTAATCTAGGACCGGTGGATGCACAGGTGGATTCCAGTCTTTCTTTGCTATCAAATCCTTGTATTTCCATCTGTGGGAAAATGAGAGGTACTTCTCTAGAAACACTTGTCCTGTAATTATTATGACTTTCACCACTCTAAAATTTGTAATTTTATGTGGGCAAATGTGACAAATTTCTTCTTTATGATTTCTGAATTTGGAGCTTTTCTCAGGAAACTCTTTCAGACCCTAAATTACAAGTGAATATTCTCTTTATTTTCCCAACGTAAATTTATATTGGTTATTTATGTATAATTACTTGATACATTTCCAAACAATTTTGTGAGGGTGTGAGATAAGGCAAAACTTGGTTTTTTTTTTTTTTCAAATTGTCAGCTAATTGTCCCATGACTTTTTAATTAAACAACCTATTCCTCCCCCACTAATTTCCCAAGGTAACATATGACATTGCCTTTGTCACATATGAAATTTCCCTACTAGGTAGCTGGATCTGATCTTGCACTACCCTTTTCTATGTAATCAAGCTGTCAGTCCTGAAGAATTACATAGGTTTACTACCATAGCTTTACACTAGGCATTTTTAACATGGATGAGCAATACCACCCTTTGTTCTTTTTCAAAATATTCTTGGCTATTATACTTTCATCTTCAATTGAACTTTAAATCTGTCAAGCTCCATAAATAGTTCTTTTAGGATTTTATATGGGACTATATTAAATTTACAGATTAATTTGGGAAGAACTAACATCTTTTAAATGTTATGTATTCTCTTCTAAGGAACATGTTATGTTCCTGCATTTTTTTAGGTTGGTTTATGTATCCTTCAGAAAGTGTTGCATTGTTTTTTATAATGCTCTTTTAGACCTCTTACTAGGTTTAATTCTACTGGTTTTTAAGCTTCTGTTGCTATTGTGATTTCGGATGTTTTTCCATGATATGTTCTAATTGACTATTGCCCTATATAGAAAAGTTATTATGTACTGAATTTTGTATACAAGTACCTTCTTAATTTTAATAGTTTTTTCGATTGATTCTCTTGGATTTTCTAGGTAGATGATTACACTGTGTACAAATGACAGTTTTATCCTTCCCTAACTAATGCATACATATGAGCATGTGGTCCCGTTTATATTCAGTCTTTATAAAATTTTGAATAGTAGTGTTGAGAATAGATACTATCATATTCATCCTGACCGCATAATGGCCATTCACAAATAAATAAGACATAATACTCCAAAGCTTCAAATTTCCCGTCACCTGTTTTATTCAGGGGACATTTGCATTTCTATAGCTGCAAAAATAACCACAAAATATAATACTGTGCATAATCAGCAATACTTTAAATCACTTCCATCTTTGCACATTGTCTGTTCCTCAGAAAAGCCACTAAGGCTAAAGTATGGTGTCTCTAATAAATTTTTATTGACTGACCAACTGAAATTATTATAAAAATGTCATTCTGACATAAAACTCAATTACATTTTTTTCACATGATCATATTTTATATCATATTGATAGATACAAATAGTTATATGCAACAGATATACAAATTATAATCATAATAGCAAAATAACTACTGTGAAGCCATATTCAACTTAAGAGCTTCCATTTTTTGAGATTTAAACAAATTAATTCATGATGTATGCAGTCCTGAACATTTTGCCATTCTGAGTATTATGTGGGTAAGATTTATCCGTGTTGTTGCATATTATTACAGTTTATTCATGTGTATTGCTGTTTAATATTCTATTGTATAAATATGTAGCAATTTATTTTCATTTTATACACATTTGGGGTTGTTTCTGGTTTTCTGCAATAATAATAATGCTACAAGTATGACTTCATATTCTTTTCAGTGCATATATATAAGAGTTTCTCTAGGGCATTTCTTAGAAATAAAAATTGTACTCCATAGGGATTATGAATGTCCAAATTTTCATAATACCTAGTATAGTTTTATGGGAGATATATTTTACACAGAAAAGGAAATTCTCTTTGATTCCTAGCTTATTAATAGTCTTACACAAATAGTTGTCAAATTTTATTAAATGCTTTTTCTACAGTGAATAAGGTAGCTACTTGAAAAAAATAATGCTGCATAACAAACCACCCCAAAACTCAAGGCCTTAAAACAATAATTATTTATACTCATTCATGTATCTGTGGGTAGGCTATAGTCAAAATGATCTAAGCAGATCAAGGTGTACTTGGCCCCAAGCTAAGGGTGGAGTCCAGTCTGCCCCACATGTCTCTCATCCTCCCTGAACTAGCAGGCTAACTAGTGAAGGCTCTTTTGTGGCAATAACAGAAGCATAAGAGCCAAGTTTGATATCAAAGTTATACTGACCTCATAGACAGACCAATCATAATGTTAAGATTTAAGGTAATACTCACCTGCAAAACTGTTGAGTCCTAGTATTTTCTTTGTTGGAAACTTTTATCTACTGACTCAATTCACTTAATGGTTATAGGACAATTTAGTCATCCTTCTTGAGACAGTTCTGGACAGATTCTATTATTTATGGAATTTTTCTGTTTCATAAATTTTCAAAATTGGCAGCCTTCAGTCACTCATAATATTAACTTACTGTGTTTTAAATATCTGTATTTCTAATTATGTGCCCTTTTTTGTTCCTAATACTGAGCATGGGCCAGAGAAAATTTACTTTTATTTTCTACTAGAAGTTAAAAGAATTTGTGTTCAGGGACCAATCTAGCCCCTTAAAGTTGTGTGGGCTGATGAAGAATTCCCAGTGTCAACTTTTCTGTCTTATAACTGTCAGAGATTTAATATCCCAATAGATGATAGACCTAGCATAATCATTTGCCCTCAGAGCAACTTTGACTATCTGTGATTGCTTCTTGTTCACTGATCCTTTATATCCTTTGGGTAGCCCTAAAAGATTTCCTTCACTTCTTACTTTGAGATCAGAATGAATTAAAAGGCCTATTTCATCCAGATAGAAGTTACTTTTTCACTTGTTTGTTTTTTAAGCTGGAGAATCTACAGAGAATGTCCAAAATTACTGATTTCTAAATATCACAGTATTTCAAGGATAAAACAGGGTATTGTTTCAGAAAAAGCCTACCAGGTAACTGTCCCTGAGGGGCTTATCAAATGCTAGGTTCTGTCCATCAGGGATATTCATTCAGTAACCTAATTGTTACCATTCACTATAATGAAGCACCTTAATAATAAATCCTCCAGCCCCAGTCAAGCCTTCAGATGACTGCTGCCCAAGCCAAGATCTGATGATAGCTCATGAGAGACCCTGAGCCAGAACTGCCCAACCCTGCCACTCCTGAATGCATGACACACAGAAACTGTGAGATAATTGCTTGTTGTTGTCCTAAACTGCTAAGTTTGGGGATCATTTATGACACAGAGATGATAGTATACACAATGTCATTATTAGAAATTAAGATCTATTATTTTTTTCTAATAGAAAATGTATGTAAATAGTCTCTAAATTGAAATCAGTCTGATGCCTTAGTTTCTTCATGGGTAATGTAATCAGACCATAAGCAACATATTTGCATGAATAAATACATACAGACCAAACCATGAGCATTCACTTAGGCCATCAAACAAATGCCCGGTAGCAAATCTCATGCCTGATCCGAGAAGAAAATCTATACTCCCTGTGAAGAGAGGCACCAAAAGAACTGATAAACATAGTTCTCATCTTCTTTCTCTTTGGGGAATTATGAACATCCTACTGACAGAGTTCCTAGGTCTTATGTGTGTACATTTGCATTTTCTCTTGGATAATAGAGCACTACAGGATTTGCAAATGATAACTTCACTCACTGTGATTTCAAGTAGCACTATTAGCTAGGTAATAGTAATAAATAATATCATTAGTTAACAGAATATCATTCAGCAATTTTTCCCAGCATTAATTTTCAGGCTTAAAAGAAATCATGTTGGAAAAATATAATAGTTTGCAATGGGATTTAAAATGTCTTATTCAAGTTGAATACAATGATTACTGTTAATGCTTGGAATATACAACAATTTTTGAAATGGGACTCACTTTCTTTGCTTGATCTACTTTTCATTAAAGCAGGCAGGTGAAAATAAAGACTGTTAAAAGGTAATATGTTTAATCCTGGTCCACAGCATAAAAGAAGATAGCCTCAATTTATTTTTTTCTATTTACTTAAACAAAGTAATTACTGCTAGTGTAAAATGGAAAAAGTACTCTAAATAATCTTTACTTGGACAAAATAAGGAACTGTGGCCCATTAGTAAGCATAGTGCATGAAGACCTCACATGCACTTCGAGAAAAGGCTTTGTGCAGCTGTTGAAAGCAGAAATTTACTGAAGCCTGATGACAGAAAATACAAGAAGTAGCCATTTTGTTTTATGAATCTTTTTGTTTTAGCTCAGCATTGATATCTATAATCAGCTTTCTTGTCTTCATTTGTCACTATCCATACCGTTTGTCTCATTGCATTGATTATTTATGTCCTAAATTATACCTATCCCTTCTTCTTTATCCTGTGGTTTCAAGAATTACTTCAAGGGCAAGTGTAAAAAGCAATGTCTGAATACGTTACTTGGCAATGCATGGACAGTTCCCTACAAAATAAAACTGTGTGTTGTCTTGGCACACGTCTTAGAATCTATCATCTTCTGAGCTAACATAATCCTCATCAGTTTATTTGCTATATGTGGGTACCGTACCAGCACAATGGCGACTGTCCATTAGAAGAGCAAATGGAAAAACAAAAACTCATCAAACTTTCTTTCTCCTCTTCTTTTTTAAATCAAAGCCTCGTCTTTTAGCATGCACTAGTCATTTAAACCTATCTCATAGAGTTGAAAGTTGCTTCGAAGATAATCCAGTTAAACCTACTCATTGGTATTTGGAAGGCAGCTATGCTCACCACTAAACCACCAGCTCACACTAGTGTTTGAGCCCTTTCTGTAGCACAGAAGCCATGTGTCCAGCTAGTCCTAGTTCAAACTCCTCAGTGTCGCTGACTCTCAGCAAACACTGGTAGCTCACTCAGTCTTCAGCTGGCTATCACTGAAGAATGTTTCTACACCTTTCTTGAACAAAGACAGCTAATTTGTTTTCTTTCCTCTTAAAACAAGGGTGGAAGCTTAAGTAAGGGTTTTTTCAGCCTCCTTTTTTTTTTTTTTTTAAGATTTTATTTGTTTATTTGACAGGGGGAGACAGCCAGTGAGAGAGGGAACACAAGCAGGGGGAGTGGGAGAGGAAGAAGCAGGCTCCTAGCAGAGAAGCCTGATGTGGGGCTCGATCCCAGAATGCTGGGATCACGCCCTGAGCCGAAGGCAGACGCTTAACGACTGCGCCCCCCAGGTGCCCCTCAGCCTCCTATTTTTGAAGTTGGAATTTAAGGAGCAAGAGAACCACCAACCACCACTTCCCTGAAGACTGAAATACAACTGGGGGGTATTATTTCATTCATCCTCTTACCTACAGTAATGACTAAAAAGACCTCACGCTGTTAAGGAAGTGAATCATCCAGGCATAAAATTTGTTGCTACGTTTCAGGGTGACTTTGGATCAGAGCTCCAGAGAAAAGCGAGCAATTCTATATTAGTCAAGATCAAGCTGTAATGGTAAACAGGAGAGCCTGAGCACAAATTTCAATGGTCTTGAAAACACTTGCTTCTTAATAACTTCCTTGCTTTGTACCAAGTTTATCTTTCATGCTTCCGGCCATCGCCTCGATCAAACCCCTCACCTCTCGTTTGTTGTCAAGGTATCTCTCACATCTGCTCATTGGAGGCTTATCTCATAGAAACTATCTTAACCGGGACAACAGTTCTGCTTGGGTTTCTAAGTCTGTCTGGGGTGGATAAGAAGCACTCAGAAGTTACACTCACAAATACATCTTTCTAATGAGAAGAATATGCCTTGCAGTGGCGTGCAAATAGTAACAAATCAATCTACTGTGTAGATTTCCAGTTCACGTGCTCCTGAAGGGCATCAGCTTTCAGACAAATAGGCTAATTCCTTTGGAAACCATCCAAAGTATCACATCTTTGATCAGAAACAGCTAAAAATGGTTAGAGTAATTGTAAAGAGCAAATGGTCCTTCTGTTATTTTCTGTAATGATTCAGGATAGAGAACATGGTGTTTAGGTAACAAGTGTTAAGTTCTGCAATTCATGTAATTGGACTAATGAGGTTTAGGTTTCAGGGCCCCCCAAATGTATGGGCCCCTGCGAAAGCCACAGGAGGTATCTCCATAATTTTATACATTTTTTCTAAGAGCACACCCCAAAATTTTTACGACCTTCGATCCTCATGAAATCTAAAACTACCTCTGCACCTAGTACAGTGATGAGGTCCTCTATGGGATTAAAATAATAAGTGTTTATGCTTCTTATTCTCCAAAAGATAACAATCCTCTTGAAGAAATAATTCACATCAAAGAACCATCTGTTATCATGTGAAAGGTATGCGGTTTGGAGTCAGGAGATGATAAAATCTCCAAATCTCAGCTCTGCCACCTATATTCTGCTATGTGATTATAGACAAACTCTCTTCTTTCTGTTCACATAAAAAATACAGACCTAATCCTTAAATAACAGGAATGTTCAGAGGATTAATAAAACTAAACATGTGAATGTCAAATGTATCACATTCACCACGTCCATGTGAATGTCATTTGAATCATTAAATCCCAGGTTGCATGTGTCCTTAAACAAGGTTTTCATTTAACCTCATCCCCTTCTCAATGTTCGGATTTTCTCTGCAATATCCCCAAGACATGGTTGTCTATACTCAGCTTGGATAGGCCCAGTGAAAAGGACTAAAACAGTTCACTTCTTACCATTAATATCGTAAATACGTGGCATAAGAGTTTTGGGGGTTTGTTTTTGATTTTGTTTGTTCGGTTTCGGGTTCTTTGGTGTTCAGGTATAGGTGTGCGAGTCACATGACGAAAAAAACACTAGCACTGAGGATTGAGGTATAGACTAGAAATTTCCCTTCGTGAGTACTAACGTGTGTGATAGTCAAAACCAACAGAACAGCACGGGAAAGGGAGGTTCCCTGGGATGTAACCTTGGGCCAGTAATGAATTCACAACAGGAAAATTGGAGAAGCCTAGGAAGGAAGGGTCAGAGAGAAAAGGGGCAAACAGCAGAGAGTAGTGTCATGGAAACCCAAAGAGGAGTTTTGAAAGGAGGAAGTAGTTAATAACGGCAAGTGCTGAGGCATTATTCAAAACCATGTTCTGATGATTACAGAGCAGATTGGGGATCCAGGAGATCATTAGTGAGATGGTAGAAAACTGAGCACAGAGGACACAGAAAGTGTGGTCTCTTGGCCTTGACTGGCAGGAGCGGCAGCATAGGGCGGCAGCCAGGCCACACCTCAGAAAGAGAAGAGAGTCAGTTACAGACTGCTGAGAAGGAGGCGGGCAGAGGTAAAAATGAATACAGAAGTTGGTGGAAGACAAAGCGTGCAGTGTTGTTCCTGGAGCAGAGGAGAGGGGAAGAGGTCCAGCGCACAGAAGCCCAGGTCAACCTTGAGCAATTAAAGGGATGTTTCTGCTCCTGAGATTACAGGCAAGGAGGGGACCAGGTACAGAAAAATTGACAGATTTGGAGATAGAAGTCAAAAAATGTCATGCCTGCATGTCTCCGGTGGGCTCAGAGTTTTAAGTGTCTACTAATACATGGACCAAGGCAACAACTGCAGCCAGTGTTTAGGGCTTCAAAGAGAGCATTACTGAGAGGTTGCCCCAGAGATAAAGCTGAAGATGGTCAGCTCTAGCAGGTTGGGGTTGGGGAGTATCCCCAAAGAGGACTATATCCAGGTTCTCGAGGTGGGAGATGCTAAGGATACTCACCTCTAAACGTTATCTTCTAAATATCCATAAAATTCTGTAAACTTCTCTCTACCCAGACCTAGTTAAAACTCCAGCCTTCCCTTCCACAGACAACTGACTGCGGAATGCTGCTTGCTGGTAATCTCACCCACTTTGACGTCTCCTGCTGATTAGTTACACTATAGCCAGACTTATTTTTAAAAATACAAGTCTGGTTATGTGTCTTTTTGAAAAAACATATATATACTATTGTCACGTTGCTCTTAGAATGAGGAAAAAGCCTAAACATGACACGCAAGGCTATTCTCAATCTGACGTCTTGCCTCTGACCCCTTTCCTGTCTCACCCCCTGCCTCCTCCCTGGTGAAGTTCCTGCCAAGTTGGTCTTTTTCAGGATCACAAAGCATAATATGTTTTCCCCCTACCTCATGTGTTCCTTGACCTGCTCTGCCCTAGGCAAACCCTACATATTATTCAGACTCAACCCAAAATTCATTTCTTGAAGGGATCCTTTTCAGTACTTTTCCCATATACTCTTATAATTCCTATATTTTCAAATCATAAGCTTACCCTGGCTTTTAATTATCAGCTTTTATTATTTTTTTTTTTTAGAGTGAGTTGAGGAGAGTGGCAGAGGGAGGGGAAGAGAGAGAATCCTAAGCAGGCTCCATGCTCAGCATGGAACCTGATGCAGGGCTCGATCTCATGACCCTGAGATCATGACCTGAGCTGAAATCAAGAGTAGGACACTTAACCGACTGAGCCACCCAGGTGCCCCATTAACTTTTATTATTAATTGATTAATGTCTGTCTTCTCAACTAGGCTATAAGTTATTTGAAGGCAATACTCAGGTCTGTTTATAGTCATTATTCTGTAGAAGGACAGTGCCTAGTGCATAGTAAACAATCTGAAATATTTGTTTCATGCATGCATGCATGAATGAATGAATGAATGAATGAATGAATGAATTGGTGTTAGCACTATGGCTCTGAGATATGAGTCTTTGCCTAACGGAAGACCACAGTTTCTCCTTTACCTATTTCCTGACTTTCTTATGAAGATCAATAAAACTCTGCAGAGGAAAGTCTTTTATATATTATTGTCTTTATCATGGTTATAGAGGAGACACTGACAAAAGCGTGTACTTTGGGAAAAGGAATTAATTTAACCAAGATAAAGAGTTCCGTTAGGGATCAAGCCGAGACTTGTAGTGTGCTCTCTCTTCTGGGTCTTTTCTCTCTGTTCCTTGGAGCATGAAGGCAAAGGAGCCTGATTGATGACTGCCTGTCTGCTCCCATCCTGACGGCATAAAATGTTCCTTGGTAACATCAAAAGATGCTTCTTTCAGCCCACTGGCATAGGAACTCAGAAAAATTTGAGTTCCCAAGTGAAGTAGACTTTAGTGTAACAGACATCTGTTTATATAACAATTTATGTAATTAGAGCTGGAGAAAAAGAACTTGCGAGCTGGTATGACAGAATTTTCTTTAAAGCTGTAGAACAATCATTTATATGGATGTTCCAACTGTTCAGAGAAACAGTCATCAAAACATCCCTCATCAAAGCTCTTTGAGTGAAGAAAATAAAACAGGAGCAACAGTCTTGTTCCAGAACATGTAAATCCCGCTCTGTTTGATTTTCTATGGCTTGCATTTTGATGTTAAAGCCCCACTAAGGTTGAGAAAACTGCAAAGAGGAAAATGCTTCGAAGTTATGCCTCCAGCTACACAATCTAAGCAGTGAGGTTGGCTAAAGACCGGTCTGAGGAGCAGGTAACAATACTCAGACCTGTGGACAGAGTCACCCACCAGCGAGGACAGAGAGGGCTACTGTCCAACCCTGTCCTCGTCAACCCCCAAAGGGTGCCGTAGTATTTACCAGACTAGTCAGTAGACAAGAGGAGGATGAGAAGAGTAAGCTGTTTTGTCAGTAGTTCCTGGGAACACTGCTTCAAATTCGCTCATGTCAACACCTGGCTCCTGAGGTCCCTAGACCTTATGTGATAGATATTTCTGGAGCCTTCCCCTGGCTCCTCCAGGCTCAGATTCCTAGCTTCTAAGGATGAAGAGAATTTATAAAGTTTAATCTGGCATGGGAGAAAACGACTTTAAACTACAATGGAGTCAAGCGCAGCGGAATGTGGAAATTTGTACTCAAAAATTACTTGTTCACACAGTTTGCTTTGACTTGTCTTCTCCCTTCTAGCAAAGATCTTTAATTCTAATCAGGCTGAAAAACTGTGAAAGTGCCCATACCCGCCGCTCCACGTCTTTGTAAAGATCAACAGAAGGGAAATAGAAATAAAGCCAGTATACTCTGGCTTTAATGAAAGCACTCAAAGTATGGAATCATCACGTGGTTCTACCAGATTCTATGTAGCCCGAGGTTGATAAGCTAGCCCTTGATGATTGGGGCTGGCACAGGTCTGGTTTGTGAGAAATGTTAAGTAGCTTAGATATGCAGATTCAATTTATTGGTAACGGTGCTAGAATACTTTGACTGCGTTCATCAAGCATTGGGAGGAGCCATAGTTCACGTGTGGCAGGATTCAGTGATGCATATGACATTTGTAATAATAATAATGGCAAACATTTTCTGAACACAAGCGCTGTACTATTTGTCACTTAACTTTTATAAGTGGATATTGAAGAGTCTAATAACATAAAGATTCAGATTCCTGTGACTACTGAGTCATAATAAGAATCACAAAATTTTTAATATTCAAATGAATTTGGAACAAACCTGATCAACAGAAAAAAACTGTGAAACATTCCTTTGTGTCCAAATTATGGATCTGGCTATATTCCCAGGGGCACCAAAGAACATTGTGCAATACTCAACCTGTGTGGCCCTGGATTTCAAGGTAGAATAGCCTGGAAAAGCCACACGTTTCCTTTCCTCTTGTCCTTTTTGTTGTCCTAATCATCTTACTTCCTGAGTCTTTCCAGCCTGTAGTATATTGTGGCCATCTGGTGGAACTCAGAGCCATTGCCTCTGGTCAGACTGATATATAAAATCGAGGTAACTGTAGACCCATCTGTCCTAAAGCCCAAAGTTGAACTTCACTCCAGAATCTCTGGAGGAGTAACTTTCCATTTGGCCACAATTATTTACGGGGTGCCTATTATTACAGAGCGGCAAAGAGCGGAGGAGGAAGGCGTAGTGAGAGGCTCTGCTCTGTTAGGTAGGAACACATCTACACAGTGCTTATGAAAGTTCTCGTCCCTGTGGGAGCCTGTACCCATCACCACCTATCACCTACCTTCCGAGACATCTAATAAGGTTAGTGAAATCTCCCAGCTGTTTACTTAGTTCACTTAGCTTACTTCTGTCTGATCCAGAATCCCAAGTTCAAGGTCCTGAAGAAGAGAAGTGGAAGTAGAAGTAACTGTTGTAATAATTACTTCTTATTTTTATTTTACAGACGTGGAAGCTCAGGCTGAAAGAGCTTAAATCCTTGCCCAAGGTCTTAGAGCTGGAGTAGAAGAAAGAATCTGGAGTTGAGCCCACCAAACTCTTGCCCCTGGTCTCTGAAAAAAGAAGGTGAATTTTATTACCTGATGGAGCTCTGAGGCAGACACCCTTGGAACAAGGCAACAAAGGTGTAAACACAGGTCAAGGTAAGCCTTTGAAAGTGGGATAAAGCCCACAGCGAAACCCGTGGGAGTCAGTGGAAGGAGGAGCAGCTGTGACTTGAGATGATTCAGGGAAAACTTTGGAGTGAGTCAGTGTCAGGCTAGATTAAGATGGCCGGGAGAGAGACATGGGAATCCCTCTGCTGTCTGAGCATGTCCTTGCTGTCTGGGGTTGCCAGCCAGACTGAGCACAGCCAAGCCTCTTGCCTCTCACAGCTGCCATCTGCCTCACAGCTCCGGCAGGGGCCAAACTCAGCCTGCATCATTTCCAGACTTCCTTGCTCTTGCAAAGTCATCCGGAGGTGAGCCACAGAGAGGTGTCCTCTAAATGACTGCACAGCCCCAAAGAAACGACTCTCCTGAAGAAAGAGATGACAGCTGAGGAAGCTGCTTACAGGGAGGAGGTGCACGCGCGCTCACCTGCGCTCTCTTCCTGCGGCCCCGAGCAGCACGTGTCATCCGCCCCCTCCTCCCCATCTGGAAGAAGGAGGAGAGGGGTGGTAGCCTTATAAAAGCCTGGCACAGGGCCAGCCTTGCTCAAGCTGTCTTTATTATTCAGTCTTTGGAAAGCACCTTGAAAATAAACAGTGACTGTCTCCTATCATGTATGTAGCACTTAGCAAATTGGAAGTGCTTCATAAAAGTCAATGAACCCAACATAAACCCTGACTATTAATATATATGTCCGACACACACTGAATGTGCAAATCGATAAGAAAATTAACATCTTGAGATCTTCAGGTTTTCACTGAATAAGCTTTACATTGAATTGGGCAATGATTTTAAAGCATATTTGTGGTAATATTCACTACAAATATGCATTAAAATGATTTTGAATGCATAATTATTTTGCAGAGCACTGATTGTAAATGCAAGGACAATTAATTTAAGCTTTAGCCTTGTCATATTCCATTTAAATGTTTCTAGTGATCCTCCCATAATCATGACACCACATAACTAACTTATAAATAAAAATCCTTATTGCGGACTATTATATATCATTTCTACTAAAATTGTTAAATAAATGCTAGTATTAAAATCACACAAATGGTAGGTAGAGGAAAGCTTTGGTGTGGGAGAGGTTTTTTTCTGATCATCGATTATTTGCAAGAATAGTACAAAAATTCCTGTATATCCTGCACCCAGATTCCCCAACTGTTAACCTTTTACCATATGTGCTTCATCTCTCCCTGTGTATATTTATGTAAGTATATACACATTCATATATATGCATATTTGTACAAATTATTGTTTTTCTGAACTAAGTTAAGAGTAAGTCGCAACCATGATGTCCCTTTACTCCTTAAATAACCATTATAATTACTAAAATCAGGATATTAACAGAATATTAATCAATTACTATTATCAAATCTTCAGACCGTATTTATATTTTACCAGTTGTCCCATTACTACCTGTAAAGCAGAAAAAAATGAATCCTTAACTTCATTAAAAAAAAGTCTTAGTTGCATATTATATCTCTATCAGAAACTAATGTGTGGATTAATATAATATGGGATTCAACCAGGTATCATTGTAGGACCATATATGTGATTGAAACATTAAGCGATGTGATCATTTCCTTAATAAAAATCTCAAAACATTATTATGACTGAGTCCCTTCCTCCATTGATATGTGTGGTTGTAATAAATGAGCGAATGACAAAGTCATTAAAATTTGATGATGCTACTTTATTTTTAAACATTTTAAATTATTATCTGCTTCTAAAGACAAAATTATTTTCAAAAATCTAATATAAATCCCTAGTTGGTTGAAGATAAGTGAGAAAGAATTACAGGGACAGAGGCCCACTGGAAAGGGCATCACACGAGGAGTGGGTTGACTTTGACCTCTGCCATGAAATAAGCTTCCTACCGGTAGTGTTATTACTTACCATGTGCAACCTATGGTCAAGAAGACTGATGCAAATGAGACAGCCCCAGGGACAGAGGATTTCGTACTAGAACAGTGAAATGCCTTTTAGTACCAGCAACACAGCAGGACTTATGCTTTAGCAGAGAATGGTATGTAATGTTTATTTCTGCTTTTTAATGAAATCCTTGTAGCATGAAGAGGGGAATCTAGTCACTGATTTTGGCATGTAAATTATCAGATCACTTTCAGAAAGAACTTGTAATATTTACATAGCAGCCTTATCCCTTGATCCAGGAATTTCACTCCTGGCATTTCTACCCCCCAAAATAGTCTACTTTTTTTTTTTTTAAAGATTTTATTTATATATTTATTTGAGAGAGAGAGAGAAAGAGAGCATGCATGAGTGGAAAGAGGGGCATAGCGGGGAGGAAGAGAGAACCTCAAGCAGACTCTACTGAGCACCAAGGCCCACCTTGGGGCTTGATCTCACAATGCTGAGATCATGACCTGAGCCAAAACCAAGAATTGGAACTTAACCAACTGAGCCACCCAGGCACCTTCCCCCCAAAATAGTCTTAATTACCACAAAACCTCAGACACAAAGTTATTCATTGCTTCATGACGAACAGTAGTAAAAAAAAAAAAAAAAAAACTAAAAACTAAAACAAAAACAGCAAAGGGAAAAGAAAACCTAAAACTTTAAAAGTACAGGAGAGGCAAGGCAAATTATTATCTATTTACAAGATAAAATGGGATACGCCATAAATAAAGTATATTAAGTAAAAAGGCAGTAGCAATGGAAAGTACATAGGTTGAGAAATTTAGTAAAAATGAGTTTCAAAATTGAATATATAATATGATCTCAAGCATATGAAAAACAAAAAAAGGCATGGAAAAATAAGTCAACCTGCTAACAGGGGCAGTACCTGGCTCGTCCAAACCCTCCACTGTCAATGAGCAAGGATTAGCCCAAGAGGCCTCACCACCAGCCCACTTCTGATGTCCTTTCAAACTGGCCCACTCCCCAGTTCCTTGTTTTGTGAAACAGAATGAGAGGAAGCGAATCAGAACCGAGCAAGTGGGGATCAGAATGCTTGCCACACACACTGCAGAGAGCGGCGTAAGTGCCGGGTGGGCGACACTGTTAGCTTGTTTGTAGATACAGAAACTTGATAGACAGGGTTGGTCTTGCAAATGACTTTTTCCTTGTTTTCATTATGTTCCAATTTTCAAGGCAGAACAATTATTAGTTTTATAATAATAATTTATAAAAGATTTAAGAAAATTAGCCCTTTGCTAAATGTCTTTATGGTACATAAAATGATGTGAATTGTAAGAATAGAAGAAAAAAATTATCTATTGATTACTATGCAGCTGGAACTGAGGAAAGTACTTTTACAAATGAAATATAAATACAATCTCATTTAATACCATATTCTATTTCTGTATTTTGATTATATGCCATGCATACTTGCTCAAGCCTAATATCTACAGCCATTTATATGCCTCCCTTTCCCTAATCCGTCAATTAAATCAATTACAAATTGCTGCCAATTTGATAATAATTTTTTTCCAATTTTCCGTCTCTTTCTCATCCCTGCTTTGCATCCCTCATTATCTTATGAGTCAGTTGGCTCTAGGCTATGCTGGGTAAGAAACTAAGTCCGAAATCTCCTTGGCATTAACAGAGTACAGATTTATTTCTCTCTCACACAAGGGCCAGTGGGAGAGAGTTGATTCTCTATTGTCGCTGTCCTCTGTGTCATGACAACAATTCAGGCTGTTTCCAACTTGGGAGAACATCGTCTCAACAGTGGTACCCACGACTGCTTTGCAGAAAAGGAAGAGACAGGATGGAGAAACCACACTCATTTTTCTCTGATTCAGCCTGGAAGTGACAAAGTTGACCAAAACTGGTCCTGGTCACATGGTTCTAACCTAAATGAAAAGGAGGCCAGGAAGCAAGGGCACTCATGGGCATCCAGGGAGCGTCAGGTCCCCCAGGCCACACCCTCCTCTGTATTCTGTCTTAAATCTCCCCTCCACGCTGCCACTAGACTTCTCTCTAAAATGCAATCTGATTGGATAAGTCTTTTCTTGATTACAAAAAACAAAATTTGAAATAGTTGTGTATCATCTAGAGTAGAATTTTTCAAACCCCTATTATTTGGTAGAAGTAAATTTTTCCAACACTTGATCTGAATACACACATGAATACATACATAAATTTAAAATATTTTGAACTACTAAAAATGCACAAGGAAATATCTTATATACAATTTCTTCTATCAAAGTTTGTTTCATAAAAATGCACATTGTTCTCACTGTCCTTTGTATTATATAAATATCAAACATTTAAAATATACTAACCACATTTTATTTTTATTGGGTTTACACAATTGGTATCCTAGACTGGATTTTATGATGGTGGTGGGGAAGAGGGTCAGAGAATTAAAAACAGTTGGGAAGCACAGACCAGTGCACTGAGCTCCAATCGCAAGAATAGCTTCTGCTTGTATCTTCAGCCTGGCTCCTTGCCCTTTTCACCTTCTAACATTATTCTCCAAAAATTCTGAACTGCATGTAGTTTCTCCAGGGCATTATGCTATTTCCTCTTCCTAGAGCAATATCCTCTTTTCCCACCCCATTTTACCCAAAAACTTCCTGCCAGTATTTCAAGACTCTAATTGAATATTGTTTGGGCTGCTTCTGTGTTCTGATAGCTTCCTGTATACAATGCATTCAAAATTTGTGTTTATAACTTTTCCCCCTACTTTCTTTCTATAATTCCTTAAGGTCACCTTTATTCCTTGAACTGTAGACCAGAGCTGGCCTATACTGATCTCTCAATACATGTTTATAAGATGCTGAAGTGCACATTTATTCAGTCAGTCAGTCAATAAATTTTAGTGAACACATTATATTCCAGGCACTGTTCAATACACTGTAAACTTGGAGTCGAATAGGCAAGTCCATTATCCCTGAGAAGAACCTAGCATAAGATGGCAATAATCCTAAGCATAAGACATCCTCCATATCAATCATTTTTATCATGTACAGCCAGCATTTAATATCTAAAACTTTCTCCTAGTCAAGAAGATTTTAACAGTGATTCACACATTAATAAATGCAGAAAAGTAAACAACAGGTACTCAAAATAAGCTTAGAACAGAATTCACAGGGAAATACTTGGCAAAGGCTGGATTCCTTTTGGCAAGTCAAGTCCATCTCTGATCTAGAAAATTTCAAATGTCTGGAAACCATTTCTTCTCCCAGAACTCTTTGCCAGCAAGATTCCTTAAATGAAGGTTGCTTCTCCTGCCCAAAGTATTTGGTATTAGAAGGGATTCCAGGAAGTAGACCATCAAATTTAGGCACCTAGGACTGTCTTTCTAACCTAGTTAGATTTGAAGGCAATGATGACTTCAGTGCCAGCAGAAATATGAATATTGACTGTTCATGGCATGCAAGTGGCAAAGTACTTAGTTAAATTATCAACTGTGGTTTCCAGGAAGAAAATACCTACTAAACCTCCTTTGTCAGCAGAAGCTGGCCCTCTCCCCTATCTGACGGGGCTGCCATCCCTATAACTGAAAACTCTCTAATGGCCTCACATGATTAATAAGGATAGGATGGGCTATGATGTAGTGACAACCATAAGATCTCAGTGATGTAATGTAACAAGAGTGTGTTTCTCTTTCACGTTACCTGTCTGGTACAGATAGGCAGGGACTTTGTCCCACATAGATGCTTATGGCTCCAGATTGGCTGAAGTCCAGTCAACTTGCAGCTGGACTGGTGGAACACATGGTAGCCATTGGTGGGGAAGAGGCAAAGGGAGAATTCCAAACCAGCTCCTTACAAAGAGGGCAAGGAGACCACTCCAGATTGGCAGCTGGCAGGTTTAATAAGCAAGGGAACTTACTTATGAGGCTTGTCTTGGGTGGCCACAAGATAAATAGATCTCCCCACTCACCTGCCAGAATTTTAAATGTTTATATAGAGGCCTGAATGGGGTTTGGTTACATATACCGTCCAGATGGTCCAAACAACACCTTACCATCTCAAGGCCTTGTCACTGGGCAGCTCCCAGTGCAGAACAGTAGGCAGAGGGTACATTCCAAGGATGGGCGGGGGATGAGGAGTATCTGATTGCCCAGGTTTGGCTCATGGGCCAACCAGAGGTCATGTCCTCTCAGTGACCTCCTCCAACACGTCTGTTCATAGCACATTTACCAGAACTAGGAACGCCATCGTTGCAAGGAGACTAAAAAGTATGGTGGAACATGGAGTTACTTGGTGAAAAGAAAATATCTCTTCCATATCACCAGAAGCAGTTTCCTTGCAAGGGGGTGATGGTGTTTCTCAGGACCTATCTACAGCCCTCCAGATTGCCTCTAGATTCCATAACCAGAGTCAGATACCAGCAAACCCCAAAGCCTTCATCACAAGTCTCAACCAAGGAGAAACAGGTTATACATGGAAATAATTGAAAGATTCTGCCAAACTATATTAGGAAAAATATAGGGAGCATGAAAGGAATGAACTCTAAGGGTAGTAGACCAGGCAAGAAAAAACACAATATTGTACTAAGTCAAATTTATTGATATACATACATTTGCTAAAAAACGTGCATTCAGTGTCTTAACTGAAACAGCCAGATATTTTTAACAATTTGCTGTAATGGTTTTTTCTTTGTCTGATACCTGGATTCAACTGTAATTTTCTTCAACAATATAGAGCAGTATTTCTCAACCAGGGAAAATTCTGTTCCTCTGGATCCTCCCTATGGTACATTTGTCAATATCTGGAGACAATTTTGATTGTCATAAATGGAAAGGAGGGGCTACTGGCATCTAGTGGATAGATGCCAGGGATGTTGATAACATCCTACAATGCACATGGCAGCCCCTCACAACAAAGAATTATTTGAGCCAAAATATCAGTTATGCCAAGGTTAAGACATCCTGATTATAGAGAAATTTGGAAGCTCGATGAAATTTGGAAGCAATGAACAGGTTAGAGTAGATTTATCATGGAGAACACTTATCTATTTCTAACCATGTCACCTAGGATGGCCCAAAGGACACTTCCTTCTCCAAGACATTAAGGAATAAGTTGCTGGGAGCACTGGATATTTGATAGAGCTCTGCACTGGCTGTCTTCTGACAACTGGCAATGATGGAAGGACCCATTGCCACTGAGAGGAGTTCCCTAATACCAGTGTGGATGATGGAATCTTGCAGTGCAGATGCCACTTGATAGCCAGAGACAGAGAGGACACGGGTACAGATGGGGCAGCAGGACTGGGGCAATAATCAGGGATCTGGTAGTGACTACAACTGATCATGGTGTCTAGGACTGAAATTGATGGGCAGCCTACTCAAATATTACTCAGTTTGTAGACACCAAAAATTCGAGGTACTATAAACAGAGCTGAGATTGAGGCCCCAGTTTTTCCAGCCTTTCACTGAATTCTCACACTAGAGCCAGGTTCCCTTGTTTATACAGTTGATCCTTCCCAAAAGAACTTGTATCCATTTACCAAAGGATTATGTATAGGGGAAAGGGGACATACTAATATTTTTGAGGATTCTTGAGCATTGGCCCTGAACTGACACTCAAACACCTAATGATCCAATGTTACTAGTTGCTGATCAGAATGGAGGTTCATAGAGCCCAGTTGTAACTCCCGTCCCTAACAGGATAGCCAACCAAATGTTACCCTATTCCCGGGACAACTGCAGTGATTACTGCCACCATCAATGACTTGCATGGTGCACAGATGGTGATTCCTAACACAGTGCCTTTAACTCACCTAACTGAACATACATGAATGAGTTTTTTATATTGATGGTGAAGTATCATAAATCCAGTCAGGTGGTGACTGCAATTGCAGCTGTTCTCTAGGCAAAGTCGTGGAGAAGGTGAAAGAGTTTCCAGGAGAGGACTCGAACCTATAACCAAGTAGAATATTCAGAGACCTGACCAGAAACCTCCCTTGCCCTTCTGAGGATCTACAAGCCTAGAGCAGCCAAAAGCCCAGTCCATGCCTAGTGGTAAAATTAAGGAGGGGTAGGGATGGTCAGAAAACAATAGTGATCCCTAAGATCATAGCAAGGACAGGATAAAAGAAAGCATCAAAGAGATTAATACCACTTTAAATTTGTGCCACCATTGTAGGACTGTGAGTGAGACCATAGGAATAGCTTAAGTGTATCTCATATGTACCCAGAGAGTCTCTCATCTGCAAAAAAATAAATATATATGTGTACAGCATCTGTGGGGCTGTAATAGGAAAGGATGTGGCCACATAAGAAAAGCTAGGCAATGGGGGCTCCTGGGTGGCACAATTGGTTAAGTGGCAGATTCTTGGTTAGGCTCAGGTCCTGATCTAGGGTCATGAAATCCAGCCCTGTGCCCGGCCTGGCTCCGTGCTCAGCAGGGAGTCTGCTTAAGTTTGTTTCTCCCCTTCCTTTTCCCCTCCCCCTGCCTGCCCACGTACTCACCTTCTCAAATAAATACATAAATCTTAGGAAGGAAGGAAGGAAGGAAGGAAGGAAGGAAGGAAGGAAGGAGGGAAGGGAAGGGAAGGGAAGGGAAGGGAAGGGAAGGGAAGGGAAGGGAAGGGAAGGGAAGGGAAGGGAAGGGAAGGAGGGGAAGGGAAGGGGGAGAGAAGGGAAGGGAAGGGAAGGGAAGGGAAGGGAAGAGGAGAAGAGAAGAGAAGAGAAGAGAAGAGAAGAGAAGAGAAGAGAAGAGAAAAAAGAAGAAAAGAAAAGGAAAAGAAAAGAAAAGAAAAGAAAAGAAAAGAAAAAAGAAAAGAAAAATAGACAACTTTGGTTCCAAGGGTCTGAGCTTCAGAGAGCCTTGTCTCCCAGGTCGGGGCATAAAAGGATTGCCTCAGGCAAGTAGCAGTGTATACCTATCTAAGGGAACCCTGTGCCTGGGGGCTCCCCAAGGAATATCTCGTGTTATTACAAACAGAGCTGCCCAGAAGTGACATTCCCCAAGACTTTATTATTTTCATATAACCCATTATCACAAGCAGAAGAGCTTCAAAAGGCATAATGTAGGAACTATTTAAATGGTAATAGATATAAGTTATTTCTGTCATTGCAAAAAAAACTACCTAATTTATATGATTGGTAGGCAATATCTTTAATTTGCTCACTTCAGAAGCATCTGTGGAAGGGAGACAATGAAGCACTAAGTGGATAGTGTATTATCCCCGGGAGTCAGGCAGGCACTTAAAGATGCACATTAAAAAATTCCATGTCCTGTTTGGACAGAAATATGGGTCTTCTAGGATTATGGTGGATTATCATAAACTCATTAGGTGGTGTCTCCAACAGAATCATGTGCCACACTACCACAGTTAGATTTCTACATCATCTACGAGACACAAAAATAAAACCTGGAACACTCAATTTATAGGAAATTCATTTTAGCCTCCTAAGGGGAAGTCCCTGAGGCCACTCCAACTGATAAGTCACTTAAAAGCTTTGCCTACTATTATCATGTAGATACAAAGCCCATAAACCTTAACACTAACTCAATGTTTCTCCAAAGGCTTGAAGGACTTTGTAAATTGTCTTAAAATCACAACTTACTACTAGAGAATGACCTAACATGAAGGTGAATGTGGTTACTGTTCTATGTATAATGAACCATACATCATTTTTCCAATATCCCAGTTACTTACATGAGAAGATCTTGGTTAGGATAAAGGTCAGTGTTTTGTGTTAGCAAGAGAACTTTAGCTGATTCCAGAGAAGTGGAGAAATGTACTTTGTTATTGGTGTGATTTATTTTGGGCACCTTGATTTTTAGACTTCATTCCAAAATGGACTCGTCTTGTCATTTAATAACATCCTACGATTCGAGCTGCTCAGCCAATTCTGAGAAAGGACTAAGCCATTTCAGTATCAGCAGCAAGATGGACACTCTGGTAGAGCAGATGTGCACTCTTCTCTGTAATTACTTTCAGCTCTTGCTTTGCCCTTTACTGTCTGTTTGAAATTTAACCTTAATGGAATCAGAATGGCATTTACCCAGGGATCAGCTCCAGATTGTGTGAAACTCACAAAAATAAAGGTTATGACATAGTAAGTCTACTAATCACCTTCTGTGACTAGAATTGACTAATGGTTATCTTTGAGTAGAAGAAATTAAGAATACCACATATTTATCTTGAGGCAGGAGAAATTAATCATTCCTCTTCTCGTTTTGCCCCCTGCCATCAATCACCATGTTAGCCTATACTATGACCTCAGAGTAAACATTCAGAGTTCGGACACAGAGAGCATAGAGAATGGTCCATTCTATCAAAACATAAAGGGTATAACTGTGAGATGCTAACCAGATAGTCAGAGGTAGAGACCAAGTTGGCAGCTGGAAAGGCAGGGCTGGAGCATGGGAGAACATTAAGGATGGAGTGTCCAAACACAGCAAACATGGAATCAAGAAGTGTTCCAGATCTTCCATACTCTGCTGCCAGAGCCCAGCCTTAGGTGAGAACTAAATGCTCATTTCTTTATAACAATAATAGCTAGATTTGCTTACTCAAGTATTTTACAAATGTTGCAGGATAAAGAAAATTTTAGTATTTAAATAGTAAGCTTCTGAATTCCTCCTGAAAGAATTGTTTTTCTCTGGAGTAATCTTATTAAGTGATTAGGGGCTCTTATTAAGGCTCTGTTTTTGAGTGTCTTCTAGACTTCAGAGGAGAGGGAAAGCTTCCCTACATAATCCACCACGGAGATTTGATTCCTGCAAGTGAACAGGAGAGAGAAGAGATGAGAGGGAGGGAGGAGTAGCAGCATGGAGAAAGACTCAAGACTCCGAGAATGTGAAATTCAACAGCGAAACAGTGTGGGAAGGGTGCTGCTAATTATTGCCCTCCACGTTGTTGAAATTGCTGATATAATCTCCCCTCCACTGCACTCTTCTCCCTACCAATTTTCCACAAAAATCATCGAATGATTTTTTGATGGTGGCTTTTTAATTGTATTTTATTTTTTTAAAGTTTTTTTGAGGAAGCCACAGAAAGAAGAGAGGTCCCTTAGAGTGAGTACAGCATATGTGGAAGCTGCGAAGGAGCACACAGAAGAGGGAAACCAAGTGACCTAAGGACGTGAAATCTGAGGGGGTAAAGAGATTTGGAGAACGCCTTCAGACTTTTGAATATTATAAAACCAGCAAAGATTTAAACCAATTGCCCTAGAACTTGAGGGGCAGATAGGACTCAGGTTGACATCTAGGTAATGAAACAATCTTGTTCAATCCTCATAATATCTGTATGAGGAAGATTCTGTTGTTAGCTGCATTCTCTAGACCAGGAAATTCAGACCCAGAATCATCCCCGATGTCACATATCTAGTAAATTGCAGAGCAGGATTACGATACTAACTCTAACTACTGTGGGCATAATCTCAACCAGTATAATACAAACTTTTGTTTCATATTTTGAGACTGAATCTTCACACAGCCAAATTCTACCCATCTCTTCAGATTCATTTTCCTCCCCCAAACCACACTGATGTCTCCCACTCTGAATTCCACATCCCTCATTGACTGTTTAAAGTTCTTCCCCTTCAGCATATAAACATAATCAGATCTTGCCCATTTTATAACAAGGCAGCTTCTTCAACTGCCTGTACTTTCTGCCCTCTTTTCTATTCACTTTTCTGCCTATTATCTCCACCTTGCTAGGCAATGGCCTCCTAATCCCAACACTCAACGGTCGCCATCAGCATCAGCCTTCACCTTATAAACCGTTTCCTCTGTAGCATTCCTCTTCACAAAGCCCCATCTCCACCTCTGTGGCATCTTAGACTTGGCTTCATACTTGCACCTCTGACCCTCCATCTATCTCCTTCCTATATTCCTCTTTTTTCAGCCATTCCTAAAATGCTATGTGTGCACTGGTTTCTGCTGTTCTTAATTCTACCTGGGTATTTATCCCAGAGTCAGTAGATAAGCCTCATACAGCCATAAGGGAGCCTCTTGGAATGAATACAAATTATTTTGCATATGTACATTTTTTCTATATTTTTTCAACATTATTTATTTCCATAAGTGTTTGTGCAGGATCTGCATTGTGTTAGGCACTCTTCTAGGTTCTTGAAATAAGGGAATTTTTAAAAACCCACAGAAGGAAAGATCCAAAATGACAAATATAAGAAAGGAACAGAGAAAATGTCCACAAATGACAAAACAATTGATAAAATGACACTAAATACAGATCTATCAATAATTACTCTGAAGTAAATGGACTAAATGCTCTAATCAAAAAACATAGGGTTTCAGAAGGGATAAAAAAACAAGATCCATCTATATGCTGCCTACAAGAGATTCATTTCAGACCTAAAGACACATGCAGATTGAAAGTGAGGGGATGGAAAACCATTTATCATGCAAATGGATGTCAAAAGAAAGCTGGAGTAGCGATACTTACATCAGCTATTGCATACTAGGTATTTACCCAAAGGATGCAACAATACTGTTTCGAAGGGATATATGCACCTTAAAGTTTATAGCAGCATTATCAATAATAGCCAAAGTATGAAAAGAATCCAAACATCCATTGACTGATGAATGGATAAAGATGTGTATATGTGTGTGTGTGTGTGTGTACATGTATGTATACACACACACACACACATATATATATGCAGTGGAATATTACTCAACCATAAAAAATGAAATCTTGCCATTTGCAATGATGTGGATGGAGCTAAAAAGTATTGTTAATCAAAATAAGTCAGCCTGAAAAAGACAAATATCATATGATTTCACTCATATGTGGAATTTAAGAAACAAAACAGATGACCATAGCGGGGGAAAAGAGAGAGGGACAAACCAGAAAACAGACTCTGAATCATAGAGAAGAAACTGCAGGTTACTGGAGGGGAGGGGAGGGGAGCGGGGCACGGTGGGGGTGTTAAATGGGTGATGGATATTAAGGAGGGCACTTGTGATAAGCACTGGGTGTTGTACGTAAGTGATGAATCACTAAATTCTATACCTGAAACTAATATTACACTCTAAGTTAACTGACTGGAATGCAAATAAAAACTTACAAAAAGAAAATTTAAAAACCCATAAAGATCTTTGTGAACTTATATTAGGCAATAAGCTATTAACACAATAAATAAGTAAATTATACAATATATGAAAAATGATAAGGGCTACATAAAAAATAGGACAAGGTAAAGGGGATCACAAGGGCCAGGGGAGTGGAATGGCAGCTGGTAAGCCTAAAATGGTAGTTAGGGTAGATTTCATTGAGAAGGTAATGGTTATTCAAAGACTTGAAAGACATGAGGAGTTAGCCATGTATATAACAAGTAAAGCAGAAAAAACAGCAAGTGCAAAGGTCCCGAGGCATGAGCATGCTTGAAATGCTCAAGGAACAACAGAGGAACAAGGGGAGCATAGTAAGGAGAAGAGCTCAGAAAGATGATAGTGACCCAGGTCATGCAGGGATTTTTAGATTATTGTAAGTACTTTTACTCTGAGTGAAATAAACAGCCATTATAGGGTTTTGAGCTTAGAAGTTTTGCTACATGGCTTATGTAGAAGAATCACTCTGGCTGAATATATACATATTCATATGTATATAAAGACACAGGAGTAGAAATAGGAGACCAGTCAGGAGGCTAGTGCAGTTATCTGCACAAGAGATGGTAGTGGTTTACACAGGATGCAGTGCTGATGTGTGAGGAGCGGTCAGTTCCTATTTATGTTTGGAAGTTATACCCAACAGTATTTCCTAATAGACTGGATACAGGACATGACAGACAAGAAAGAGTTAAGGACAACTCAAGATTGTTGACCTTAGCAACTGGAAGAATGGAGTTGCCATCACCTGAGATGAGGAAAACTGTGGCTAGACAACGTTGAGGGGAAAGAGATGGCTGGAAGATCCGTTTGGGGCCTGGAAAGCTTGAAGTGTCTACTACACAACTACGTGGAAATATCAAGCAAGCAGTTGAATATACAAGTCTGGAATTCAGGAGAATGGTCTAGACAGAAGTTGTAAATTTAGGAGTCCTTCACATATACCCATATTTAAAGTTATGTAATAGGATGATATGACTAAGAAAATGAGTTTTGGTGGGAAATAGAAAAGGACCAAAAACTAAGGACTAGGGCAATCAAATATTAAGAGGTAAGACACCAGCAAAGACAATTTAGAAGGAGGAACCAGCCATGGAGGAGAAAAACAAAGAAGGCTGGGATGCCGGAAGCCGAAGGAAGTAAGAGAAGGGAGTCATCGGCTATGTCAAGTGCTAGAGAAAGGGACGATGAGAAGTGGGTTCCATGGAGGTTCCTGGGCACTTTGACAAGGGCAATTTTAGTAGAGATGAAGACCTGATTGGAGGAGGATTAAGAATGAACAGAAGAAGGGAAACAAGTTTTGCAGCAAAGAGGAGCAAAACAATGGTGAGAGAGAAGGTTGTTTTTTAATAAAGAACTGTTTCAGTTTGTGTGTTGATGAGAATGGTTGAGCAGAGAGTGGAAATAGATGAGATAGAGGAGATTGCTGACGTGATGTCCTTGAGTAGGCAAAAGGACACAGAATCTACTGCATACATATTTGGAAGGTCTGGCTTTCAGTATGAATGTGAAGACTTATTTATGGCAATGGACAAGAAAGTGAAGTGTGCTAGATTCTGATGGGGGGATAGAGGTGATGGAGGGATTCTGTCGATGCTTTCAGGTAAATTATCCAATTATCTACTTTTCTCAATGAAATAGAAAGCAAATTCATCTCCTGAGAGTAAAGAAGGGACTAGGAATTGTTTGGGGAGGAGGGGTTGAAGAGATGAAAGAAGATATAAAATAGCCATCTAGTACAATAAGAGATAAAGATATCTTATCTGATTGCCAGGTAGCACTTGAAGGACCCCCCTGAAATCCAAAGTCAAGAATGTAAAAATGAGACCAGTCAGTGTGGTTGTGTGATTTTTTTTTTTCCAATCACAATTGGTTACACAGACACAGGCACTAAAAGTAGGCAAAGGATTGGACTTAATCATGGTTACTGTTTGTCAAGTAAGTACAATGAAGCAAGAGGGAGCAAGAACGTGATTAGAATGACTGACCATAAACGTGGGGTGCATAAGCAGGGATCCTGAGCATTGAAGGAGTAAGGGATAGTGAAAAAATGGTTCAATGCTACTGAATGAAAAAGATGTAAGCACAGGGTTGTAGGACCCGGTAGGCATAGACACATCACTGGAGTGAGTACACTAGAGGGAATGAGGTATAAATATAGGAAGCAGTGGTCAGAGAGTGGGATGGATGAAATTAAGGTTTTGGAGGAGTAAGATGTATTGATAATGACAATGTCTAGGGTATGGTCATGAAAGTGATCAGGTTGTCAAAGAATTTCAGACCTGCAAAGTGGGGAAGATCCACATCTCTACATCTTTCCTGCATTAACTACCCTAGCTCTAAATAGTTCATGTTTCGAGATGATATCCCGTCTATGCGTCCAGCTGAGATACTCTTTACCTGTTGGCTATCTCCACTCGGAGGCAGAACAAGTACCTCAAATATAACATGCTCTGGGGTTAACTCATTGTTTTACCCTTTCCCTACCCCCTCCACCCGCAGACCCAGAGAACGTGTCATTTGTCTATCCCAGCTAAGGCAAAAATCAAGACTTAACTAGACCTCCTTCTCTACCCAGCAACATTAAAAGAATTTACAATCTCTGTTGATTCCATCACCTAAATCTACATTTTAAACTGTCTTCCTTCTCCAGTCCCACTCTCACAGGCTGAAATTTATACCCTCCAAATTTCAAAACTGGATTACCGAAGCAGTTTCCCAGCCTCTTTGCTATGGTTTTATCCATTTTCAAAGACATTATCCACATTCCTTCTGGAGTATTATTTCTTAAATGCAAACCTGCTTAAAGTGTCTCAGTGGAGGCTTTATATTGCCTTCAGGGTGAAATCCATACTCCTTAGCAAAACTAGGCAGCAGCTTATCTCGTACCTGCCTGCCTCCAACCTCACATTTCACTGCTTCCCAGCACACCACGTTCACCTAGTGCTCCAGCCACATAGGATTACAGCCAACTCCTCAACTCTTTACCTTTGCAAATATGTTTCTGTTTCCAGGAATGCTCTTCTGCATTTCACCACCTTTTTCAACTAGCTAATTATTGCTCATTCTTTACAGTTAACTCAGTCTTGCCCCCTTCCAAAAAGCTTTCTCAGGGGTTCTTAGTGGGTTTAGGATTTCCACCTATGTGTTCCCAAAGCATCCTCTTCCTAGTTACATCAAGACATTTTCCATATTGCAAATTAGTCGTTTTTAACTTGTCCGTTTCTCTTCCGAATCTGAGCTCACTGCGGGCAGAATATTGTTTGTTTGTTTGTTGTTTGTTTTTAGTTAAACTTTCTGTAGTTCTTAACACAATGTCTGGGTACATAATAGACAAACAGTACGGGCTTTCTGGATGAAAGACTGGCTTTTAGTTGAGCCCAACCATTACGGTGGTTTAAGTATCTATTCAAATCCTGAGATCCCAATTGCACGAAAATTCTTAAGGACAGTAATTCTCTCGTAGTTCCCAAAGTATACAGAAAAATGTTGGCAACACAGAAGAAGCACTTGGTAAACACTAGCAGCTTTACCCTTGGGGATGTAGCAAGGTCAAAATCCCCGCTCAGGCCAACCGACCTCAGGTATTAGAACAGAAAGTGAGTGCAGTGGGCTAATACAGCACAAAGTCCAGTACCTTGGTTTCATTCAGTCACAGCAAATATTTTCCTCTAGACTCAGTAGCTCCCATTCTGGCAACTGGACAAAATTGTTTTGCCTCAAATTGAGGTGAAACTAATAAATGTGTGTATTTGATGACTGTGATCAATACCAAGGATCCCCAAAAAGAAATCTTCTTTTTTGTAAATAAATTGCATGAGGTTATCATCATCATGTGACAAACTCAGCACAATTTCCTAAGAAGGGAAACTGCCAAACAAAAGGAAATGATCATTGTGATATTAAACAAAGAATTACATTCTCTGACTTTATGTAGTTGCCGAATTACAGCAAACCATGTTCACTTACTTAGCTGAAGGTTCTCCTCTTTCCACCGCTCCTTCTTCCTAGCCAGTCCTCAAGTGAGGCTTCAGCAGCTGCCAACATCAGCTCAACTGACCTCCAGCACCAGCTCCCCTTCTTTCTTCTGATCAAGAAGTACAGCTGGATTCCAGTGGAAGGCCAAGTGTAGATTTGAATTTGTTGATCTACAAATGGAAAATATCATCAGAAACAAGAGAATGAGAGAGTAATCGAATTGCAGGGGTTTAGGGCTTATTACTGTAGCTTTGCTTTACTTCACTCATCGTTACTGAATTTCAGGTTAGCACGTGCCTGATGGGTTACTGTGCTAAGCAGGCACCAGGATACCTAGCAGAACACACTGAAAAAGAAGGGTGGCAAGGAAACATGTATGGCTGAGAGGCAGGCGGGTCTGCACTTGAATCTCAATTCTGCTTCCAACTCAAATTATCGTGTGTCAGTTACTCAGCCTCCTTGAGCCTGAATTTTTCAGCTGTAGACTGGAGAAGATTATGTCTTCCATAAAGGGCTATTGCAAAGAGTAACGAAGATCACACACATCATGTGCCTAATAAAGGCTTGACACAGTTGACAATTAATAAATGATACCTGTTCTCCCAAAGAGTTTACTATCCACCTGAGAGACAGAAATTTGCATAACTTGCCATAATAAAATGTTATTAAATACTATTAAGCAAACCCTAGGAGAGTAGAGACAAGGGAATGATGAATCCTGCTGGATGAGGTAGTAGGGAAGACTTTACAACCAGGTCTCCAGATTTTGCTGTTTGACGCTAACATTGACCAATTCACCTCCATAACCATCAAACATGCTCTGGTAGCCTTGCTATAAAAGTAAATAAGCCAATCTTCTCTTGACCTTACACCACTCCCTCCAGCTTCTTGCTCATTTCTCTTAGATGAGCTCATCTAGTCCCTTGACTTAACTACAACTTATTCCCTGATGACTCCCAAATTTACATCTTCAGCCCCATTCTCCCTCTTGAGCATCAAACTTAGACATTCAACTGTTGATTCAACATGAAGACATCGGTAGGCTTCCCAAACTTAGTGGGTCCAACACAACTACTAATTCTGCCAAGCCTTCCCATGAAACAAAACAAAACAAAACAAAACAAAAATACTTGCTTCTTCTTTGTTCTTCCCTGTCTTGTAAATATCGATACCACAGTCATCGTTGATTGCCCTTGTTCCTTCACCCTGTCTCTAATCCATCAAATCCCTGGACTCTACCTCCTTGTTCCTTTCCCTCCATCTTTACTGCAACCACCATCACCCAAGCCCCCGCCATCCCTCACCTAGACCCTGTGCAGCCTCTTAATCCACCTTACAGCTGCCAATTCAGGTTCACTGCTCTGTCCACAATGTTCCACTAGCCCCCACAAAGTAATTACAGTGATTTTCATAAAATTTGCACACCCTTTTTTTAAACCCTACAATGCCTCCCCATTTCAGTTAGAAAAAATCCTCAGTGCCTTACCATGACCTAGGAAGCCTTGTGCTGTCCAGCCCCAATACCTCTCTGCCCCCCTCTCCTGCCCCTCTCCAGTTCACTCACTACGCCCCAGGCCCAAAGGGCTTCTTTCCATTTCTCAAATGTACCAACTTATTCCTATTTGGGGAAAAAACCTGAATTTGTTCTTTGCTCTATGCAACACTTGCCCCAATCTCTGCATGGCCCAGCCTTTCCCATATTTCAGATATCAGTTCAAATGTCCCTATCTCAGAAAGGCAGAGCCCCAACCATCCATTATAGAGGAACCCTGCCCTCCCTCCCACACCAACCACTATTATGTCACTCATTTGTCTTCTTCACAACACTAATTCTTTTCTGAATTTGTGCTTGTTTGTTGTTTATTCCTCTCCCTCAAAAGTAGAAGACTCGGGAGAGAACAGCTCTTGAGAGGTTTTCTTATTGCTGTGTCACCAGTGCCTAGGTCAGTGTGTGGTATTTCATAAGCATTCACACAATATTTGTTGAATAAATGAACATAGTTCTGAAAGTGTTTGGTAAGAGGAATTGTCAGATTTACTAATTAAAATTAAACTTTAAGGGGAGAGGAAGGTTGAATAGGCAGAGCACGGAGGACTTAGTGCATCAAATGACTCTGAATGACACTATAATGGTGGACAGGTGTCACTATAAATTTCTCCAAACCCATAAAATGTACAACACCAAGAGTAAACCCTAACATAAACTATGGGCTTGGGGTGATAATAATGTGTTAATGTATATTTATCAATTACAATAAATGTACTACCCTGGTAGGGGATACTGATCATGGGGGAGCTAGGCATGTGGGGGGTGTGGGCGGGAGGTAGATGGGAAATCTTTGTCTTTTCACTCAATTTTGCTGTGAACCTAAAATTGCTCTAAAAAAAGTCTATTAAAAATTTTAAATTAAAAAAAATGTTTAACTATAATATTCTTTATGGCTTCACTTGCCTCCTGTTCCACTAGCAAACGTCATTGCAAATCTGCCGCAGGATGTAGGCAGTGGTGACGTTGGAGTGAGTTCACTCACAGATGAGCTTTGTGCTCTTGGAAAAGTAGTCATCAGAAGGTCAGCAATAAAGGCATAGCTCAGCCTGCCAGGGCGCCTCGCCCAGCTCTGAAAGGGATTATGCACAAAATGGTACCTAAAACGCATTTATTTAACTTGAGTGAGAGTGCATAGTATTCTGAACCTCTTTCCTCCTACATCAATGAGAAGTTCAAAAACAATGAGAATATTTCCATCTCTAACCATTAAGAGGGGTGAGAGAAATTAAGAAACAATCCAAAGCAGTCATTTCTATAAAAACACGTTCAAAGTAAATCAGGAATGCAGAGCCCTTTCTAAGTTATGCACCCATCAGGAGGCCCCAAATGCTGTCTCTAGACACATCTGTTCAAGGAAAGTTCCAGTCAACAGAAGCTGGGAGGCCAGACCCTCCACTGCCACAGGAGCAGATAGGTAAAGGGGCCAACACTCCTGCTTCCCTCCTCTAATTGCCCAGATACTGAGAGTTTTTAAGTCTAATACTTCATTTGTGGTCTTATGAATTCTAGAAAACAAAATCCCTCATATGGAATCCCCTGGTGTTATTTCTGCATTGAAATCCGAGACTGGAAGGCACAGATTCCACGCCTCCAAATCTGTTTCTCAAGGTTCTCTCTAATCATTAGCACAAAGGGGCCACCATACCTGTAGGCCTGGGTGGTCACCGTCACTGGTGAAAGAACGCTGTCCTCCCTAACAGAGCCAGCGTGACACTGCGTCATTACTGACGGTTCATACAAGCAACCTGCATATGTTCCCGCTTCATCTCTTTACCTCCTGCACCAGCCAGCTGATCATTTTCATACTGAAAACTGAAGCAACAGGGAAGGAATAGATGAATCTGCCTTCTGTTGTCCCCTTCCCCCAAGTCTGGTGAACACCCCCCCACCACCCCCAACACCTTGGACCCTGGGACAGCAGCACTGAACAAGCCAGGCAAGGCTCCAGTTTGTAACATCCGTGTTACCATCGCTTTAAAATGGACAAGGTAGAGGGGAGGAGTTAAGATGGCGGAGGAGTAGGAGATACCGTTTTCAGCCGGTCCCCTGAGTCGAGCTGGATGGGTACCAGACCAGCCTAAACAACCACGGAACCAGCCTGAGATGCAGGAAGATGCATCTGGATCTCTACAAATGAACATCTCCAGCGCTGAGTATTGAGGTACGAAGCGGGGAGCCATGAAACTGTGCACAGATATCGGAAGATAAACGGAAGGGGGAGGGAGCCGCCGCGTTCACGCTGCAGGGTTGAGCAGCACCAACAGAAACAGAGTTAAAGTGGCCAGAACATTAGTAGAGAACGGGCCGCAATCCTTCTGTTCCGTGACAGAGGCTGAAATTTGGCCGCTGCTGCTCTGACTCTCAGAAGAGGCACAGCAAACCGCCAGGGAAAGCCGCCAGAGAACAAAAGCCTGGAAATACCGGCTCAGAGAGTGCCCATCCCCATCCTCCCTCGCAGGGGACACGGAGACTCTACCCAAACAGGGTTGCCTGAGTATTGGCGCGGCAGGCCCCTCCCCCAGAACACAGAAGGCAGGCTGAAAAATCAAGAAGCCCACAACCCGGGCGCCTGGGTGGCGCAGTCATTGAGCGCCTGCCTTCGGCTTAGGGCGTGATCCCGGCGTTCCGGAAAGGAGTCCCTCATCGGGCTCCTCCGCTGGGAGCCTGCTTCTTCCTCTCCCACTCCCCTGCTTCTGTTCCCTCTCTCGCTGGTTGGCTGCCACATAAATAAATAAATAAAATCTTTAAAGAAGAAGCCCACATCCCTAAGATCCCTATAAAACAAGGGGCACGGCCTGGGACCCAGTCAATAATTTGGGCTCTGGAAACCCCGCAACCTCTCTTCATCAGAATGACAAGAAGGAGAAGCCCCCCCCAGCAAAGAAAAGACAGTGATTCTGTGGCCTCTGCCACAGAAATAATGGATATGGATGTAACCAAATTATCAGAAATGGAATTCAGAGTAACGATGGTCAAAATGATGAGTAGAATTGAAAAAACTATTAACGAAAAGGTTACTGAGAATATAGAATCCCTAAGGACAGAAATGAGAGCGAATCTGACAGAAATTAAAAATTCTATGAGCCAAATGCAGGCAAAACTAGAGGCTCTGACGGCCAGGGTCGCAGAAGCAGAGGAACGGGTTAGTGAATTGGAGGATGGGTTAATAGAGGAAAAAATGAAAATAGAAGATGGTCTTAAAAAAATCCACGCCCACGAATGTAGGTTACGGGAGATTACTGACTCAATGAAACGATCCAATGTTAGAATCATCGGCATCCCCGAGGGGGTGGAGAAAAACAGAGGTCTAGAAGAGATATTTGAACAAATTGTAGCTGAAAACTTCCCTAATCTAGCAAGGGAAACAAACATTCGTGTCCAAGAGGCAGAGAGGACCCCTCCCAAGCTCAACCACGACAAACCTACGCCACGTCACGTCATAGTGCAATTCGCAAATATTAGATGCAAGGATACAGTATTGAAAGCGGCCAGGGCAAAGAAATTTCTCACGTACCAAGGCAAAAGCATCAGAATTACGTCAGACCTGTCTACACAGACCTGGAATGAGAGAAAGGGTTGGGGGAGCATATTTAAAGCTCTTTCAGAGAAAAACATGCAGCCAAGGATCCTTTATCCAGCAAGGCTGTCATTCAGAATTGATGGAGAAATAAAGACATTTCAGAATCGCCAGTCACTAACCAATTTTGTAACCACGAAACCAGCCCTACAGGAGATATTACGGGGGGTTCTATAAAAGTAAAAAGGCCCCAAGAGTGATACAGAACAGAAAGTCACAGCCAATACAAACAAAGACTTTACTGGCAACATGGCAACATTAAAATCATATCTCTCAGTAATCAGTCTTAATGTAAATGGTTTGAACCATCCCATAAAACGCCACAGGGTTGCAGATTGGATAAAAAGAAATGACCCATCCATTTGCTGTCTACAAGAGACTCATTTCGAACCCAAAGATGCATTCAGACTGAGAGTAAGGGGATGGAGTACCATCTTTCACGCAAATGGACCTCAAAAGAAAGCTGGGGTAGCAATTCTCATATCAGATAAATTGGATTTTAAACTACAGACTATAGTTAGAGATGCAGAAGGGCACTATATTATTCTTAAGGGAAGTATTCAACAAGTGGATATGACAATTATAAATATATATGCCCCCAACAGGGGAGCAGCAAGATACACAAGCCAACTCTTAACCAGAATAAAGAGACATATAAATAAAAATACATTAATAGTAGGGGACCTCAACACTCCACTCTCAGAAATAGACAGAACACCCTGGCAAAAACTAAGCAAAGAATCAAAGGCTTTGAATGCCATACTCGACGAGTTGGACCTCATAGATATATATAGAACACTACACCCCAGAACCAAAGAATACTCATTCTATTCTAATGCCCATGGAACATTCTCAAGAATAGACCATGTTCTGGGACACAAAACAGGTCTCAACCGATACCAAAAGATTGAAATTATCCCCTGCATATTCTCAGACCACAACGCTCTGAAATTGGAACTCAACCACAAGGAAAAATTTGGAAGAAACTCAAACACTTGGAGACTAAGAACCATCCTGCTCAGGAATGACTCGATAAACCAGGAAATCAAAAATCAAATTAAACAATTTATGGAGACCAATGAGAATGAAAATACAACAGTCCAAAACCTATGGGATACTGCAAAGGCAGTCCTAAGGGGGAAATACATAGCCATCCAAGCCTCACTCAAAAGAATAGAAAAATCTAAAATGCAGTTTTTATATTCTCACCTCAAGAAGCTGGAACAGCAACAGAGGGACAGGCCTAATCCACGCACGAGGAAGCAGTTGACCAAAATTAGAGCTGAAATCAATCAAGCAGAAACCAGAAGTACAGTAGAGCAGATCAACAGGACTAGAAGCTGGTTCTTTGAGAGAATCAATAAAATTGACAGACCACTGGCAAGACTTATCCAAAAGAAAAGAGAAAGGACCCAGATTATTAAAATTATGAATGAAAAAGGAGAGGTCACGACGAACACCATTGAAATTGGAAGGATTATTAGAAATTTTTATCAACAGCTATATGCCAATAAACTAAGCAATCTGGAAGAGATGGAATCCTTCCTGGAAACCTATAAACTACCAAGATTGAAACCGGAAGAAATTGATTCCTTAAACAGGCCAATTAATTATGAAGAAATTGAGTCAGTGATAAACAACCTTCCAAATAACAAAACTCCAGGCCCGGACGGTTTTCCTGGGGAATTCTACCAAACATTCAAAGAAGAAATAATACCTATTCTCCTAAAGCTATTTCAAAAAATAGAAACAGAAGGAAAGCTACCAAACTCATTCTATGAGGCCAATATTACCTTGATCCCCAAACCAGGCAAAGACCCCCTCAAAAAGGAGAATTACAGACCGATTTCCCTAATGAATATGGACGCCAAAATCCTCAACAAGATACTTGCTAATAGAATCCAACAGTACATTAAAAGGATTATCCATCACGATCAAGTGGGATTCATACCTGGGATGCAAGCGTGGTTCAATATTCGCAAATCAATCAGCGTGATACATCATATCAACAAGAAAAGACTCAGGAACCATATGATCCTCTCAATCGATGCCGAAAAAGCATTTGACAAAATACAGCATCCTTTCCTGATTAAAACCCTTCAGAGTGTAGGAATAGAAGGTACATTTCTCAATCTCATAAAAGCCATCTATGAAAAGCCTACTGCAAATATTATTCTCAATGGGGAAAAGCTGGAAGCCTTTCCCTTAAGATCAGGAACTCGACAAGGATGCCCACTCTCGCCACTATTATTCAACATAGTACTAGAAGTCCTTGCAACAGCAATCAGACGACAAAAAGGGATCAAAGGTATTCAAATTGGCAAAGAAGAAGTCAAAATGTCTCTCTTTGCAGATGACATGATACTCTATATGGAAAACCCAAAAGAAGCCACTCCCAAACTATTAGAAGTTATAGAGCAATTCAGTAACGTGGCGGGATACAAAATCAATGCTCAGAAATCAGTTGCATTTCTATACACGAATAACGAGACCGAAGAAAGAGAAATTAGGGAATCCATCCCATTTACAATAGCACCAAAAACCATACGTTACCTTGGAATTAACTTAACCAGAGACGTAAAGGACCTATATTCTAGAAACTATAAATCACTCTTGAAAGACATTGAGGAAGACATAAAAAGATGGAAAGATATTCCATGCTCATGGATTGGAAGAATTAACATAGTTAAAATGTCCATGCTACCCAGAGCAATCTACACTTTCAATGCTATCCCGATCAAAATACTGAGGACATTTTTCAAAGAACTGGAACAAATAGTCCTTAAATTTGTATGGAAACAGAAAAGGCCCCGAATCTCCAAGGAACTGTTGAAAAGGAAAAACAAAGCTGGGGGCATCACAATGCCGGATTTCGAGCTGTACTACAAAGCTGTGATCACAAAGACAGCATGGTACTGGCACAAAAACAGACACATAGACCAATGGAACAGAATAGAGAGCCCAGAAATGGACCCTCGGCTCTTTGGGCAACTAATATTTGATAAAGCAGGAAAAAACATCCGGTGGGAAAAAGACAGTCTCTTCAATAAATGGTGCTGGGAAAATTGGACAGCTACATGCAAAAGAATGAAACTTGACCACTCTCTCACACCATACACAAAAATAAACTCCAAATGGATGAAAGACGTCGATGTGAGACAGGAATCCATCAAAATCCTAGAGGAGAACATAGGCAGCAACCTCTACGACATCGGCCAAAGCAACCTTTTTCATGACACATCCCCAAAGGCAAGAGAACAAAAGATAAAATGAATTTATGGGACTTCATCAAGATTAAAAGTTTCTGCACAGCCAAGGAAACAGTCAGAAAAACTAAGAGGCAGCCCACGGAATGGGAGAATATATTTGCAAATGACACTACAGATAAAGGACTGGTATCCAAGATCTACAAAGAACTTCTCAAACTCAATACACGAGAAACAAATAAACAAATCAAAAAATGGGCAGAAGATATGAACAGACACTTTTCCAATGAAGACATACAAATGGCTAACAGACACATGAAAAATGTTCAAAATCATTAGCCATCAAGGAAATTCAAATCAAAACCACACTGAGATACCACCTTACGCCAGTTAGAATGGCAAAAATAGACAAGGCAAGAAACAACAATTGTTGGAGAGGATGTGGAGAAAGGGGATCCCTCCTACATTGTTGGTGGGAATGCAAGTTGGTACAGCCACTCTGGAAAACAGTGTGGAGGTCCCTTAAAAAGTTAAAAATTGAGCTACCCTATGATCCAGCCATTGCACTACTGGGTGTTTACCCCAAAGATACAGACGTAGTGAAGAGAAGGGCCATATGCACCCCAATGTTCATAGCAGCTTTGTCCACAATAGCTAAATCGTGGAAGGAGCCGAGATGCCCTTCAACAGATGACTGGATTAAGAAGTTGTGGTCCATATATACAATGGAATATTACTCAGCTATCAGAAAGAACGAGTTCTCAACATTTGCTACAACATGGACGGCACTGGAGGAGATAATGCTAAGTGAAATAACTCAAGCAGAGAAAGACAACTATCATATGGTTTCTCTCATCTATGGAACATAAGAACTAGGATGATCGGTAGGGGAAGAAAGGGATAAAGAAAGGGGAGGTAATCAGAAGGGGGAATGAAACATGAGAGACTATGGACTATGAGAAACAAACTGAGGGCCTCAGAGGGGAGGGGGGTGGGGGAATGGGATAGACCGGTGATGGGTAGTAAGGAGGGCACGTATTGCATGGTGCACTGGGTGCATTATACACAGTTATATCCCAGCATTATACACATTATATCCCAGCATTATACACAACTAATGAATCATCGAGCCTTACATTGGAAACCGGGGATGTACTGTATGGTGACTAACATAATATAATAAAAAATCATTAAAAAAATAAAAAATAAAAAAAATAAATAAAAGCTCTTTACATTATGACTGTAAAAAAAAAATAAAAAAAATAAAATGGACAAGGTAAAAGTTGCTTTATATAATTTTGGCCACCCTCAAACAAAGCGAGCACAACTCAAGGTGACACTGTCAAGGAAATCTTGCCTCTTCTAGGAGTGTTTTTTCAACGCTCCATGCACATTAGAATCACCTGGGGAGCTATTTTTATAAACGCACTGAGAGGTTATGATTTAATTGGTCTGAGGTAGGAAGGTTCTAAGGAGTTGCCACGATAAAGAACCACCACCCTAAGTGGGTAAGTAGAAGCCTCCAGATTCTTAAAGACCCAGGGAGGGCCCCCGGCTTTGCACTGAGAGCACACAAATAAAGAACAAGAAAGTAAATGAAGAAACACAGCTCAATCAGCACTGAAAACCAGTGAGGTGAGGAAGATTCATTCTACAGTTAGAAGGTCTTAATCACAATTGTGTCATGTGGACAGTTATTTTTGGCGAGTGAAACAGAGTAAAAATGCTCTGTTGTTGGTAGCTTCAATTGGGTTTTGTTTCTTCTGATGATACTTCTGGTAACTTCACTTTGGCTTTGTGAATTTACCTTTTCCAAATTGACTTTCATAGGAGTAAAACTCCCTGAGTTATTTCCTTGCCTGAAGCCCTGCTTTGATGTGTTTAAGGTAGGGGGAAAATCCTCTTAAATGAATTTCAAGGCTATGTCAAAAGCAGTTTAAAAGTTAGAAAAATATTGTCATAAAATTGCTAAAGTCAATAATTTTTTGAAATTTAGCAGCAGCACACTGGACAGTTAAAAGTACAGCTCTGTCTGTATTTTGTGGTTCTTTGCAAGCTATTGGCTTTCCACCTAATCACCTCAGACTCCTGGAAGGCCTGTGCTGTTTTGTTTTTGCCATGTCTATATTTAATCCCTCAGGTTCATTGCTAAGATGGGAAGTTTGGTTGCCCACACACATGCTCTCGGGTCTTTATGGTCACCCACTCACACACAAACCCACTGCGCTGCCGCTTGGAAACAGACGCCATTGCCCAGCCTTGGCAGTCACCGAGTTCTCCCGCAGTGGGGAAGGGTTTGTACAGAGCCACCCACACTCAGCCCTCTTGTCCTTCTCAGAACTGTGGAAATAAATGAGCACCAACCAATGAGGAAAGCAAGGACTATTTATTCTGAACTTGCTATTAACAAGGGAGTCACCCATTATCACTTGTGTTTTGGCATAGAGTCAAAGACAGGGAGAAGTTGGAAATTTTAGGGTGAAAAAGGTAAGGCTTCAAGTGTGCCCTGATTGGAGGCTGTTGGCACAAGGAAGCTGTAGGTGGGCTAACTAGAAGTGCTCCGTGACTGGTTAAGAATACATATTTGGCTTTCTCTTGTCGGTCATAAACTGGACATGGGGGCAAAAAAAAATAGGGAAGGTGTCAGTTATTTTTTTTAATTATTTCTTAAAGATATTATTTATTTATTTATTTATTTATTTATTTATTTATTTATTTATTTTTATTTGAGAGAGAGAGAGCACAAGCAGGGGAGAGGGGCAGAGGGAGAAGGAGACTCCCCACTGAGCAGGGAGCCCAAAGGGGCTCAATCCCAGGACCCTGAGATCACGACCTGAGCTGAAGGCAGATGCTTAACCGACTGAGCCACCCAGGCGCCCCAAGGTATCAGTTACTAATCAGGTCCTAGCTATTTGGGGCCAACTGTTCAGAACTTATTATTTAGCTTCTTGAACTGTCACTAGAGATAGAACTCTGGCTTCCTTCAAGTCTGAGTTATAGCAGGCTGTCCTCCTGGATTGTTTATTGTAGATAGGGGTTGGTTTCCCCAGCAGGTTGCTGTAGGCTGTGGGTCAAAGTTCTACCTTTATATATGGTCTGGCCATTGTCCCTTTATATATTCAATCTCTCAGAACCAACAGGATACGGGTTATGGTGGCTATTCAATCCTCAGCTTTCCGATCTGTCCCACCTCCTGACTGCAGTGAATAGCCACAAATACACTGATACTTTTACTCACTAAATATAGCTTATATTTATAATGCAGAACAACTAGGGAATGGTCCAGGAGGATATTATTAGCTACTTCTTCTATTTTGATCTCATATTTCTGGGTAATCCTAAGCTTTGGGTTAAAAGATAGAAAAAGGCTTGAAAGCAGAAGCTGTCCTATGACAGGCCTTTCTTTATTTGGTTTGTGCCGGGCACTGTGAGAGCTGAATACATGTTAAAGAATTACTCAGAAAGAAGAAGGAAGTAATTATGGCAAAATCAAGGTGCCTGAGCACTATATTCCTGATTTCTCTGGATGCAAATCAGAGAGTACTCTTGCAGTTCTCCATCAAGAGCTCTTCATGGCCCCTCTCTGCATTCTCTCTCTCTGCATTCTCTCTCTCCCTCTCTCTCTCTCTCTCTCTCTGGCTTCTGGAAGTGCCACTTACCTGTTGATGATGAGGCCCGAGCAACAATCAGCAGCCCGGGCCCCATCAAGGGGAGTATCTCACACCATATGACTTGATTGCCCCTCTAGTTCAGCTCAAGAAGTCTGTAGCTGATAAGAACACATAGGCCAATATATACTTAAAAAGTAAGTTTCTGTCCAATTTCTTTCTTTTTTTTTTTTTTAAGAATACATGAATGTTGTAACAAATATTGTACCAATTAGTTTCAGGCAAATAAGAGTGTTTATTTTGCTGAGATTTAGATTATCGTTGTACTTGAGATCAAGTTAACCAAGAATGTAACCACCAACAGTACTAAATTCAAGGATGAACACTTAAATACATTCTTTAGAGGAATTTGCACCACCATGGATTCAGACATTATTCCCATTTTATGGATGAGAAGATTGCAAGCCCCAGAAAGACCCAAGGGAACACGGCAAACAAATGGCACAGCTTTTATTTCATGTACCAGGAATCCTTGCTCCCACTCATGCTGTATTAGTTTTCCAGAGAAACGTGATCCATAGGGAATCGGGAATGCCAGGTGTGTAATTCAGTCTGAGTCCAAAGGCCCAAGAACCAGGAGCACCAATGTCCGAGGCAGGAGAAGAAGCACGTCCCAGCTCAAACAGAGAACAAACTCACCCTTCCTCTGCCTTTTTGTTTCCATCAGGCCCACAGTGGAGTGCAGGATGCGTACTGACAAGGTGAGAGTGATCTTTACCCAGTTCATCAATTGAAATACTATCTGTTCTAGAAACACCCTCACAGGGTTTACCATGTTTTACCAGCTCTCTGGATATCCTGCAGCCCATTCACGTTAACACATACAATTAACCATCACACATGTCCTGTGCGAGCAGCTATTTAAAGATGTTCCTAGGTCATTTTCACAGAATAACCAGGGGCACGGGTCCTAGAGACAGCTTCACCCCTTAGAGGCCAGGGGTTTGGGCGCCCAGGAACCCTTTCTCATGTTATGTAGCAAACCATCCTTGGTTCCCCCCAAATGATTACACAAATTGCATTGTAATAATACGAGCATATATGATAAATTCCTTCCACACAAGCTCACAGATCCCATCCTGTGTCAGGGAGCAGACTTGGTACGTTCATCAAAGCTGCGGCCAAAACTGTCACCTAGGATTCAATGGAGCCACATTCTCCATGTTCATTTCAACTTTATGGTTAATATAAAATCACTTCTTGCTTTTGTTATTTTCAGTTCTCCTCTAGCCCTCTTATCAATTTGATGTTTATATATGCTTATGATGTTATCAGTATGAGATAGGGCATTTTTATTTTCTTAGCAGTTGACAGAAGCATTTATCATCAGGAGAAGAGATCCACCAATGCTCAGGAAATTATTTGAAACTCTTGGTTGAGTAGAAGCTAAGACCTTGGAGGAACTAAATGTAAGAATCTGCCCGCCAGAGGCAAGGAAGGGAAATTGTTTTCACTGGAGAGGAAAGAAGAAACTAGACAAAGACAGGAAAAAAGATAACACCCACAGTTGTTTATAACTCCTTGTAACTTTCCTATAACACTTCAAGGCTAAACTTACAGAATTCTTACTGGGTTTAATTTTTGTGGACACGGATGAAGGGTATTTTCGGTCCAGGTCTATAGGAAGAAGAACCAAAATAGTGAGCTAGACCTAGTGGTATGAACCTTGTCTTTTTAACCATGTATTCTGATGCCTTGACATCTGGGGTCTTGCTGACCCTTCCAGAGTTGGCCAATTTCTAGAGATAGGAAACCACTCTCTCAGGAACAAGCTCTTCAAATGCAAACCAAGTAATGCAGACCAGACCTCCAACCACTTCCTTTATTGGCCTCACACTCTGAGCCACTCTCCACCTGCTCTAATCACCTCAGAAGGACACGAGGGGCAGCTCCAATGCCCTGGAGTCTGATGAAATTGTTTGATGTGCCAATGCCAAGGCTGCTTACCCTGCCTTGCCTGTTCTTTCCTGCAGAAACCACAGTAAAGGCTCTTGCTCCCACTTCCCCTGCTTCCTCTGCTTCAGGCTGATCCTTGTGCTTCCCCATGAGGCCCCACAAGGTTGGCATGACCCCTCCTTTTGGGCACTGTAACTAGTTTTTCAAAGGCAATCATCTCCTGATCTGTTGACCTTACTATAGCTCAACTTTTCTATCAATATCCTATGTTTTAAAACTCAAGTGGAAAAGTCCAGAGGAAACCACAAAGGAGAAATATGTCGGAAGTTACTACACGGGGAGAAGAGCTTGGAATTCTCAGACACTGAGCTGGGGCTGAGCCAAAATTACTTTACTTTCTGAGGGGCAAGGGGGAGAAGACCTCCCTCCTGGATATATCTTTACTTCACCCCCAGCATGACACACCTCCCTTCTCCTTTTACCTGGTACGAATTACCAATCCCAAAAATCAAGCCTTAACGGTTTTCTTTCATAACACCAGGGATTCTCATGTATGCATGAGGTTCACGTAGCAGGAAGAGATCCGAAAGTACGGATTTTCAGCTCGAGCAAAAACAAGAATCTCCAAACCGATGTCTCTGGTCAAGTTTGATCTGAACTGAGTGGTAGGGAGGGAAATTGCTCTTTTAGGTAATAAGGACACACCTAACAAAATAAACATTATACATGAGAGAAAGGGAAGAAGCATGAAAAAACAGCGTGACAAAAATTCATCCTTTCAGAAGCTCTCTTGGCATCTAGCTAACCTAAATGTTTAGGTGGTTAGAAATTCCCATTAAGCACATGCTGAAGCTTAAAAAAAAAATGTAAACATTAAGATTTAAAACCATTTGTATGGTAAATCCAGAACCCTAAAGTCACTTAGAAATATTGATAACTCAGAAGACAGGTGTATATGATAGAAATTATTTTTAATTTCTATTTAAAATTATGTATTAAAATTTAGAATAACTATAATTATGCAAAATCTGTTCTTATTTCTATCCCATTACAAAATAAGAATAAGCAATTCAAAGTCAGATATAAATTTTGGCCTATAAAAGACAGAACTGGCAGCCACTTTGGACTGTGTATGGGGATGTAACACTCAACACACACACACTCAATTTTTTTTATTTTAAAGGTGTGAGCAGATTCTTTGTGACCAATAAATTAAGCATGCATGAAAACAGTCTTGTGAAGAACTAAAAATAATTATTAACTATATTTAGGAAGATATATATATATTTGGTGTTGTTCTTTATTAGAATAATCTTTAACAGTAAGCCATTCTAGTAAATTAAAATACTTCTAATTATTTTTATTCAGTAAGCCAAATTTTCTGAGACCATTTTGCATGCAAACAATCCATGTAATCTAAGTAGTAAGAATTAAAGATTTCATAAATATTTGACCTAATGCCTCCATATATGCAAACTGAAGGAATCAAAGTGAGTCAGGCATCTAGGATTTTCATCTCTGTGCCCTCGGCACTGGCACAGTGTCTGTCATCTTGTAGGTTCCAAACAGGTGTTTTTAATAAATGAATAAAGCAGAATTAAGAATGCAACTGTAATGATAGCCATTAAATGCCAAAGAGCCTCCAGAGGCATGTGCTAGACAAATTAACATCAATTTCTCTAAGTGCGATATATTAGAGAAGTCTACTGTGCACAAAAATCCACCCAAGCCACATAGAATTCTGGTTGGTTTCTGTCCCTTGAAAGTCATAGGACATTACATGGCAAAAACATGGAACATTTCCAAGTCACATGCACCATGTTTTAGACTTTCTGTCTTTAAACACGTTAAGTTTTCTTTAAACACTCAGCTTTCTATATGAGAGGCTGGCAGTAAATAAGGCTAGGTCTTCTTAGCTAAAACAGAGAGCTATTTCAAAGGAATCTAGGACAAATGTACAATTCATGGAAAACGTTATCCGACTACAAAACTATGAAACACTTGACAGGAAGGAAAACAATCAGAAAGTCAAGCTCCATCTTAACAAGAATGTGGTTCCAAAGGTTCTGACCGCTTTCCCACCATGAAGAGCCATTAAGGATTCTCTGCTAGCCAAACCCCCCTCGGGATAAGGGCATCCTGCCTTGCTGACCCCCTCTGCCATTACAACTGTGCAGATTCACTCTTCTTCCCTTCTCAAAGGCCACAGCTGGGGGTTGCTGGCAGAGCGACTCTGGGCCTTCTCCTGGCAAATAAGTGAGATTCAGGTATATGGAGGGAAAAAACCTCTTCCTCTTCCCTCAAGTTCAGTGACTGGGTCCTGTGAGGTAAACTAACAAAAGACAGACTAACAGACTGACAGAAAAGGCAAACCAATTTTATCAATATTTAAAATTGTGTGTGCATGGGGCCATCACAGAGAAGAAGTGAAAACACAATGGAGCAGCTAGACTCAGGGGCTTATGTACCATTTTAACAAAAGGCAAAGAACTGCAGAGACATGACTAGAAAAGATAGGGGTCTGGGCTGCCAGGACTCATAAACTGTGGGAAGTGAGTAGGAAATATAGGGCAAAGCTAATCACAGAGGATAAGAGTTATCTTAGTAAGACTTGTCATACCCACCAATCTCAATGCCAGCTCTCCATCTCCAGTGATAAGTGTCTTTCTCTTCATCCTGGTGTGAGGTGCGGGGGGGGGGGGGGGTTTTGCCTTCTATGCCCTCTTTTCAGACAGATGTGGGGAGGGCAGGAAGCTCTTTTTGTGTCTGCTATTTCACAACTGCCTTTAGCTCAAAATAATCAAATACGCCAAAGTGGCAAAATTTGGGGTGGCATATTCTGGACCCCTTCACAGGAATGGGTGAATAGTCACATATTCCAGGTGGGGACTGCTCAAAGTCTTCTTCAGTTCTGTCTGAAATGTCCTTTGAAGTACCCACGGAAGGGCACCTTAAACTTACACATGGGGGTGAACCTGGGTGGCTCAGGTGGTTTGGCGTTTACCTTCAGCTCAGGTCATGATCTCCAGGTCCTGGGATCAACCCCAACATCTGGCTCCCTGCTCAGCAGGGAGCCTGCTTCTCCTTCTCCCTCTGCCTCTCCCCAAGCTGGGTACTCTGTCTCTCTCTCTCTCAAATGAATAAATAAAATCTTAAAAAAAAAAAAAAGCAAAAAAGAAAATTACACAGGGCCGCCTGGGTGGCTCAGTCGGTTGAGCATCCAACTCTTGGTTTCAACTCAGGTCATGATCTCAAGGTCCTGGGATCGAGCCCCACATCAGGCTCCGTGCTCAGAGGGGAGCCTGCTTGAGAGTCTCTCGCTCTCCCTTGCCCTCTGCCCCTCCCCCCACTCACGTGTGTGCCCTCTCTCTCTCTCTTAAATAAATAAATCTTAAAAAAAAAAAAAAGAAAGAAACTTACACAAGTGAAAGCAGTATGTGGAGAAGATGCAGAAATAATGAAGTCAACGGCTAATGCAAAGAGATCTTACTGACAGGCCAAATTAACCTGGAAATAAAGCCCTTTTTATAAGCCAGGTAGATCATCTTCACCTGATATCATTTTTGTAGGTAATTTAAGCCAGAACTCCTAGCTAGATCCCTCTGGATAGTTTAAATCTTGTTTTGGATTTTTTAGCCTCTAATACTTTGCTTTTATTTTTTGTTGGTTTAATTGTGCGCTTGATTTTGTCTTTGTATTTCATTTTGCTCATTACGTTTGCACTTCTTAGCACTTTCCATTGCTATATTTAGATTCATGAGATTAAAGGGATGAGAAATATAGCCTTGAAAAAATATAAACAGAACGGAGACAAAGGATGCTCTTTTTTCTTAATCATGAAAAATGAATGGCACTTAGGGTAATCAATACAGTCAAAATAAATTACTGTCAGGTCAAAGAATGATCTGTGGATTCTGAAAGGTGCCTACACCAGCAAAAATATCATTATAAAATAAGAGATCCAGGCTAACGTCAACTGACAATCCACAGAACAAAGAACACAGAGTTTTGTCTAAAAAGGTCCTCATGGAGGTCATCCAGGAAAATCTCAGTTTCCACAGGAGAATTCTGCAGCTCGGAAGTATTAAATGACTAGCCCAAGGCCATACAATAAAGTTTGGTAGCATCAGAATAGAAAAAACAAAGTTTACTGGTTCCAAATCTCCTGCCATTTCTTTGATAATTGAAGGAGGGAAAAAATTATTTGCTTTGTATTTGGTTTGACCTAAAAGGAGACTTTTTTTTCAGGACATGGCTTGGAGATTTTGGGGACCCCTTCCTACATTGATCTTTGCCATATTCTTCCCATTTATTGGGCCATATTTACCCTAGACTTCAAGACCTATGAAATGAAAAAGATAGAAATAAACATCAGTATATTTTAAGTCCTTATCAGCTGCTCCGATGAAAATCTTAAAGGAATGCTGAATGTGGGGGGCCAAATGGGATATTCTGCATCTCAACCTTACTAACTTACTGAAACATTTGTTTAAGAATTAACTGTAATTATCTTCCTAATTCTGGTGTCAAAGCATTTTTTTTTTTTTTTTTTTTTTTTTTTTTTTTTTTTTTTTTTTTTTTAGTAATTCCTGTAACGGCCCAAACCCATCAAAAGGAGAAGAGAGACCAACTGCTGAGCAGGAGTTTGGTCTAACGGAGGCAAATGCAGCAGGCAGAACGGAGAAAATCAGACCGAACAGGCTGAACTGCCTGATGAGTGAGTCACAAATGGTTTGGATGCCCTAACCTCCGTCAGGAAGGCCACAGCAAGCTTGCCGCCTCTACCCCCTTGTGGGCCGAGGAACCCCGCCCGCTCAGTGACAGAATGAGTCACACTCAGCCTGGATGCTTGACTTTGTGCAGTCTGCAACCTCATTTTCCCAACAACTGAACTGCCAACATTTATTTTCTCACTCTGTTAATGAAAACCATGCTGCTTGCAACTCACTAACGGACAGAAAATAGTTTATTGCTTCTCTGGAAAACAACAAAATAACCAGCCGCTAGAATTACCCAGAACTAATCGGGAGACCGTCTGGGGAGAGCGAAGGCTGTAAGGCTGCGGATCCAAGTTCAGGCATACAGTGTGCCTCAGGCAGAGAGCCTGACAAGCATCCTGCACTAAAATATAATAAATTGGGGGATTTTATACTGCCTTGTAAAAGTGATAGGTTTAGTGCTTCTTAAGAGCAAAAGTTGGCATGCCGATGACAGCTCCAAAGCTGTAACAGGACATTAGATGATCAATCATGTCAGAAATCAGGGCTTGTGCTCAGACTAGCCCATGGCCACAGGTCCTCGAAGCCTGGGCTGGGATGACCTCCTTGAGAGGAATAGCGCGTGGCCAGCAGCCTGCAGCCTCCCCCGTGGGCTCTCAGGACGAGGGGTCTTGACTATCAAATTTTTTCACAAAATCATAATCTCTATAGTCACAAATAAAACGACATACAGCATTTGAAAGCTTTGGGCATATTCAATTATCTTTAGGACTATATGGTTAGACAATACTGCAAGAATCTGGTTGAAATATCATCTTTGGCATTTTCTTTCCCATTACCTCTGCATCCAATCGGTCATCCGTATTACCAACCCGAAAGCCTAGATATGTCTGGAATCTATTCAGTTCTTTCCATCATCTCTGCGCGGCCATTATCTGAGTCTGATCTACCATTAACTCATACCTACACCATTAATTTGTCTCCTCGCCTTCAATCCGATGCCCTCCTGTATGTGTTAGCAAAGCCCGTCGTGAAATCTCAGTGGCTTACAACACAAGTCATTTGCTTTTCTCACTCGAGGCCTGGGGGCTGGCTTAGCTCCGGTCAGTCTACGTCTCATCCTGGGACCAGTGACACATGGGTATACTATCTCACGACTGACACAGAAGCAAGAAGCAAAGACGAACGCTGCAAGCACATCCAGAGCCTCCACTGACATTCCATTGGGCAATGCAATGTCCCGTTGTCAAGCCTAACGTCCAGCAGGCATGTACATATCCTCCCCCAATCTAGTGGGAAGGGGTACAAAGTCACAAGGTAAAAAAACAAGGATCTGTTATTCCAAATGTGGAGGGAGTGCAGACCTGGAAAAGATAATGCAGGACACCACACTACCTATTGTCTATTCTGCCATCGAGCCAGGGAGGTCTTTTAAGTAAACAAATTTAAATAAACGTGTCATTCCCCTTCCCATACTCTCTAATGACTGTATTACCATTGCAAAAAAGTGTCCTACAGGATCCTGCAGAAAAGCACCCTGTTTACAGTTCCACTCAACCTCTTACCATCTTCCTCCTCCATTCTAGGCTCTGGCCATATGGAACCTCTGCCCTGCCAGCCTCTCTCCCACCTCGGAATTTGCTCAAGATATTCCCTCTCCCTGCCTGGAATACTTTCTCTCCCTTTTCCTTCATTGAAACTTACATCTGAAGGATGTCACTTCTTCTGAGAAATTTTCCCTGATCAACAAGACTGGATCAGGTCCTCTTATTAAACACTAATTCCTTCTAACTCTCCTTCACGGCACTTTTCCCAGTTGAAAGTAACAGATACTTGGTAATCTAATGATTATCTCCCATGCTAAAATGTAAGCTCCGTGATTGTAGAAATAGTATTTAGTGTGGGGGTGTGTTACTGTCTTAGCTTCAGGGTTCTGTCATAATGAACACTCAAAACACACATACACACATTCACATACACACACTCACACACACACACATACACACACACACACACACATACACATATTCCCATATGAAAAGTTTTTCTTTAATGATCTCCCCCAAGAGCAAGAGCCCTCAATTTCCACAAAGGCCCGCCAACTTCACTCTCTGTCCTCTGCCCTCTATAATATTTTAATAAGCTCCCAATCAAGAGTTGAGTTTATTTGGACTTCAAACACTCGTGAGAAAATATACCCTCAAGCATCCTCTCTGTAACTTTGATTAAGAATCCAAATAAGAAAAATATTACCATTCGTTCTCATTACAATCCTATCCATTAGTTATCAGAGACTAGGTCTCTGGTAACAGCCTTGAAGCAGGACACTGGCAGGTCTAATTCCAGAATACATTAAAATAAGTGGATATTTTACCAAATGTGTCATGGTAACATGGGAAAGAAGAGTCACATCGTAGGGGCGTCTGGGTGGCTCAGCTGGTTAAGCATCCACCTTCAGCTCAGGTCATGATCCCACGGTCCTGGGATTGAGCCCCACATTGGGCTCCCTGCTTGGCGGGGAGTCTGCTTCTTTCCCTCCCCCTGCCCTTCCCCATGCTCGTGCTATCTTCTCACTTGCTCTCTCTCTCCCTCAAATAAATAAAATCTTTTTATAAAGAAAAAAGGATTCACATGGTAGCAAAACCTACCCAAAACCCAATGTGATTCCCCACTGATCTCTCTTTTCTCCTCTAAAAGCCTCTTCCCTGAAGACATCTCATTTGTCTTCCATCTGTTACATAATGCCACCTTTAAAAGTCCTTTTTATTTTCCTAAGAGCTAAATTCAGCTCACACTCACTTCACTTGTTCTACTCAGTAAATCAAAAGTCTGGTACATAGCCTGCACCTAGCCTCAGAACCCCCACCCCAAATAGAATTGTCAGAGTCTTCATCAAATAAAACAAGACTCTTCCTAGAGGACAATTCTACTGTTAAAATATGGTTTCTCCACACCAGTCTGCCTCCTTTGAAGATCAGTTTAAATGCCATGTCCTTCAGAATTCTCCTCTGATTCAACGCAAAATTCTGTGTAGTGGGTTGAATAATCACCCTGTAAATGTATATTAAGAATTTTTACTGTGGGGCGCCTGGGTGACTCAGCCCAGTAAGTGTCCAAATCTTGATTTCAGCTCAGGTCAGGATCTCAGGGTCGTGAGATCAAGCACCATATCAGGCTCACGCTGTGTGTGCAGCCTGCTTAAGATTCTCTCTCCTTCTCCCTCTGTCCCTCCCCTGCTCCCTCTCTATAGGAAAAAAAAAAAATACTGTGTAAACTACATTGAGGACTAGAGACACCCTACTTGACAGGCACTTCCCTAAATATTACTTTTACTTCTTCCTTGCTATTGTACACGAAAATTCTTTAAAAATATCAATGATGTGGGCAAAATTACACAGCAAGAGATCACGGCCCCAAGAAATGATGAAAACGCATGTATTATGACTCACATACACTAAGATTCTTCCCCACCCTCCTCAATTCTTTAGATGTTATTATCTGTTACATTTAAAGAAGACAAAAGGCAATTTTATTTCAAATGCCATCCTTATTTTTGGTTTAAAATTGACAAGCCTGCTTGTCATTGCCAAACAGTATAAAGCAATATGACACTGTTTTGAAAAAAGGTATTTTATTTCAGTGATGTAATTCCATGTCAGAATCTTACTTACGTACTGTTGGCTCCAAACTCGAGTAATTGGAACAGGGTATTCATGAGGCAAAACTGAGCAAAAGAGCTCAGAGCAAGGGAATATTTTACTCTTCATATTCACTGACAATAAATTGTCACACTCTTTAGCTCCTTGCCAAAAAAAATTTTTTTTTAAATCCTAACACTGTAAACACTGATATTACAAAATATTCCCAAGGAACAGATGATGGAAATCTATCCATGCTGGGGATGGAGCTGAGCATAGGAAAATCGCTAAGGGAAATTGCATCTGGGTAAGCTGTCCCCAGCGGTGCCTTATGATGTGCAGCCTGCCCTTCCGCGCGCAGACTTACGGTCACAGAGTCCCCCGTCCCAGAGTGAGAGTACGTGCGGCATAGTAGCATTAGGAAATTTTGCAAAGCCATATGGCCCTGTTTCTCTGCTGCTACCTCATGTACTGTGCACTTCAATATTCTCCATCACCTGCCCGACATGATCTATAAGATGCAGGTAAAAGCTGATGGGAGTGAAAATGACGCCAGGAGCCTTCTAACCAGAGTTAATGTGGATTTCCCTTTATTCATATCTTGTAGAGTCCAGTACAATAAAAAGTACATAAATTGGTAAATGCATTTATAGCTTTCAGCCCCCAAGTCAGAGAACCCCCAATGATTCAATGATTGTGGTTCTGTGTGAGTGAAGAGATTTTGTGTCTTCAAGTCAAATGTCCCTGGCAGAAGTCTGAGTAACACATGGTGTGATAAAATTTGATTTTGACTTTTTAGCAATACAACAGGCTATACAACTCAAATGACTTTTCTGAATAAGATAGATAAATTTTTTTCTTAGGAATCATTTTAAATGCACTACTGAACTAGCACACACAGAAAATAAGGAATCCAAAGATCCTAAAAATTAGGTGTAATAGTAACTATGGGAGCTAAGTAAACACCGAGACTGGCTTTTGCCCCAAGGATTCTTGCTGAATGATGGAAAGCTAAGCTTCTGATTTGTTAGCTTCTTCGTACACGAGGGGAGGTAGAAAAAGTCTAGTGCCCACGGAAGATGGGGAAGCCAATGGGAGACCACGTAGAAAGCAGGGACCCTAATGACACTGAAGGAGAAAGAAAGGAAATTTGCCTGTCTTGATTATGACCTTGGATGAAAAAAATTTGAAAAGAACTTGAGAGCTCAACCTGGCCTTCAAATGGGTTTTTGGCCCAAATTCATGCTTTGTAGTCCAAAAATTAGGACATAAATTTAAAGTGGTTTTGAGTTGGATGTGTCACACAAGAGAAAGGCATAAATAAATGTAAGTCAACTTTACAATGTCAATTTCAACCCTGACCAAAGACATGACAGACACAGACAAGACAGCAAATAGTTCACAGGACAAGAGCCAAGGATTCACAAGAACAAGGTACCATAAGGAATAAACCATAGAAACAGACTAAAAATAATTTCAGACATTAGAATTATTAAATAAAGAATGCAAAATCATTATGTTTAATATGTTTAAATAATTTTTAAAAATTAAACAAACTTGAAAGCATGAGCAAAGAACAAGACATGATAGGGAATGACCAGATTTGATGAAGAACCAAATAAAACTACATTTAGATAACACATCCAAAATACACCCAAAAATTATATTTATATAAAAACCAAATAAATAAAACTTTAATAATTAAATTAGAAATTTAAGAGAGATTAAACAGCAGATGACATGCATGTTCACCAAGAATCAGAGAACTGAAACACAGCTATGAAGAAATTAGATGTAAAGTATGAAAAACAGATTGAAAGACATGGAGGATAGAGTGACAAGGGCTATAATAATGCCTCATTAGAGATTCAAAAAAGATGAAGACTTGGGAATAGATAATATTTGAAGATAAAAAGGCTGAGAACTTTTAAGAACTACTGAAAGACCTCCAGATGCAGGACTCCAATACACCTTAAATAGAATAAATAAAAACAAATTCAATTTCAGACACGTAATAGTGAGACTGCAAAGTGACAAAAGCAAAATATATTTAAAACACTCTAAGGAGTAAGAGCAGATTACACGCAAGAGAAAGGTAATTAGAGTGATTGTTGACTTCACATCACAAAGAATAGAAACCAGAGTGCAGAAAAACAGACTGACAGAAAATCACTGCAACATAAATTTCCATACCAAGCAAAGGTATCTTTCAAGAACGAAGAGAAAAGAGACATTTTCAGACAGAAGAAAAAATTAAGTGAGTTTACCACCAAAAGATCCCTACTACCATGGATTCTAAACAATATATAAATTTCAAACAGAAGTAAAGTGATCCCAAATGGAAGATTTGACATGCAAAAAGGAATAGTGTGCAAAGACACTGACCAACCAGTGACTGTATAAAACTATGAAATTAATGTCTAGTTTATGGTGAAATGTAGGTGAAAACTAAAATACCCCATAACAAGAGTATATTTCTTTTTTTTTTTTTTTTTTTCTTCAGACAGAGACAGAGGAGGGACAGAGGGAGAAGGAAAGAGAGAATCTTAAACAGGCTCCACAGCCAGCCCAACACGGGGCTCGATCCCTTGACCCTCAGATCATGACCTGAGCTGAAATCAATAACTGGATGCTTATCCAACTGAGCCAGGCAGGGGCTCCAATAGTATATATTTCTACCCTGCTATCCTACCTTTGGACAGGGCTCTGACAACTTATCCTTCTAGTCCAGCAAATATGTACCCCAAAATGTTGGTTAATTTGATTTGATATGATTTTGGTGATTACAGGGGAAAAAAATGTGAAATATACTCTACGTTAAAGACAAGGAGATTAATCTTCACGTAGGAGCTCAGAATGCTTTACCTAATTCGAGAAATTCATTCTGGCTCCCTTTCAAATTGAACCTTTTTTCCTGTCCTCCTTCCCAACAGTGAGCCTTGCTAATACACAAAAATACTAAAGGGACTAGTCTTGTATTGCTTAAATCAGGACAGGAGACAAAAATGGCACTTGTGTTGCCCACCCCCAATCCTCTGCCCAGGGTGGACCTTGCTAGTTAATCACTGCACTCTTTGCTGAGGGGCCAACTGCCATCACAATCTTCTCAAGGACTGTAGACAGCCCCTCCAGTCATTCAAAGCTAGCATTTGACATTGAACATACTTGCCTTTTCCAGCTTAAAGGCTACTGGCTTTATTCTATATGGAAAACAGTCTGTGACTGCTATTTCTTTCCTTAGTTGTTACAGAGAGAAATACAATTTTATTTTCTATCCTGGAAATATTCCTTCACTTCTGGTTGCTGGCAAAGGGTAAAAATTATAAGAAGTAATAATACCAGCTTAGACGCTCACACTGGCTTAGGCATACACAGTCTGATTTTTTAGGTACACGCATTCTATATTTGCTTACAAATAACTGTACAAGAATAATGTGTTTGCCACATAACAATAAAGTTTCATATTTTGATAGTGCTTTACAGTTATCAAAGCACATTACCATAAATCTTTGTCTCAAATTCTAAAACAAATATGTATTGAGCAATGCCATGTGACAGGCATTGTGCTAGATGTTGGGGATATAAAAGTTCTTGCCCTCTTGAGTTTATAGCTTAGTAGAGGAAACAGACACATTAAACAAATGATGGGAATACAGGATGACACTTTCATAATGAAAAATAAGGAAGGGGGGCAGTGTGGTGAAGTGATTTAAAGTATGGACTTTGGAACCAGAAAAACCTTGAGTTCCTATCCCTGCTCTATAATTTTCCAACTCCCTGAATAAGGCTAGGTATTAGTTAGGGTTTCCCAGAGAAATAGAACAAATAGGATATGTATATGTACGTTTTATATATATATATATATATATATATATATATATATATATACACACACACACACACACACACATTTATTATATAGACTTATATATAATATGTCTGATATATATTTTAAGTATATCTTATATGTAAAATATATATTTTATATAAATATAGTATATATCGATACAGGCATACCATGGGGATATTACAAGGTCAGTTCCAAACCTTTGCAATAAAACAAATTCACAATAAAGCAAGTTGAATGATTTTTTTTGTTTCTCAGGACATAAAAATGTTAATTATGCTTACACTACACTGCAGTCTATTAAGCGTGCAATGGCATTATGTCTAAAAAAAATAATGCACATACCTTAATTAAAAAATACTTTATTGCTAAAAAATGCTAACCATCATCTGAGCCTTCAGCAAGTTATAATCACTGATCATAGGTAACTATAACAAATAAAATAATGAAAAATTTTGAAATATTAAGAGAATTACCAAAATGCGACAAAGAGACACAAAGTGAGTAAATGCTGTTGGAAAAAATGGTGCTGATCGACTTGCTCAATGCAGTGCTGCTACAAGCCTTCAATTTGTAAAAAACAAGACCTGCAGAGTTCACTCAGATGAAGTGAATAGAACCAGGGAGAGGTGTGTGTGGGGGGCGGGGGGTGTAGGGGGTGGAGAAAGAACATATATACATAGTATAAATGGCGGGCGGGGGGGGGGTGGGAGGAACAGAGACGGAGAAGGAGAGAGGGAGCGAGAGATTGGGTCTAAGGAATCGGCTCACATGATTGTGGGGGCTGACAAGTCTAAACCGAACTTCTGGCCGGAGCCATCTGGAGCCAGAATTCCCTTCCTCATAAGGGGGCCTCAGTCTTTTCTCTTAACGCCTTCAAATGATGGGATGAGGACCACCCAAGCTATGGAGGGTAATATGCTTCGCTCAAACTCTAATAGTTTATGCGTTCATCACATCAGTTCAACACGACAGCCCAGTCAAGTGGACACATAAAATTGACCATCTCAGGCGCATTTCATTAGTCAAATAATAATGAGAATGACACAAACTAGTAACACCTGCCTCATAGACCCTTGTGAGGTTGTACTGGAGTCCATTCCATCAGCGCGTGACACGACGTCTGGAAGGTAGCACCACGTTCCCCTGCAGGGAACGGCGACCAGCCCCAGGGCAGCATTGCCGGCACTGCCCGGCCTTTCCTCCCCGGCTGCCCTGTGCCTGTGACGTCCTCTGCCTGGAACACTTCCACCAGTCTTTGTGTATGAACTAGCTCACTCCAAAGGTAAGATGGCCCAGGAAAAACAGGCAATATTTGAGGATCTTGCACGTACAAAAATCTGCCGTTTCACAGGTTCCACTTAAAAAAACCAAGCTACTTTGTAACACTGTCCGTGTCGTTTAAAAAGAAACTCCAGCACAACGTCCAAAAACAATCAGAAATCAACGGGGGCATCAAATTTTTAATCCACAGATGAAATCTCTAAAGTTCCTTTTCTCCCTCTCAATCACCCACACACACACCCACACCCCCACACACACAGCTGTCTCAGTAGCCCAAATGTCCCTCTAACCTAGCCTTGCCTCACAATCTTCACTCCTTTTTCTTCCCCTCTCACCTTCTGGATTTATTCTTTTGTGCTCCCTAAGTAGTCCCCTGACCTTTCTGCTGTAAACAACTCAAGCTCGCGCTTCCTAAGGAAGGCGCGGTCTAGCCCAGACAAGACTCTGTAACGGAGAACGTTAATTAACTACACATTAACCTTTCTTGCAGCCATAGCATCTTATGCATACGTAATCTATTTCCAGATCCCATCACTTGTGTTTCCGCTTATACTTTGCGTTCTACAACCAAAGCCACTCAATTAAATGGGGGGGGGGAGGAGAAAAACCTTAGCGTTTTACATATTAAGTTTTTGTCCCAGGACTATATTTTTAATGAACAATGCTTGTTGTGAATAGAACATATAAAAAGCACGCCAAGATCACCCAGGTCTCAAACTGTGCACTTGGGGCGATACCTTCACCTAACGCCTTGGCGAGCACGCTCTTCTGTTCCTCTGGGTGACTACCGCCGACGTAGTTTTATTGTTTTCCTCTCTCTTCGTGCAAAGCGAGAAGGTTCAAATGTGTTTCTGATGAGCAGAGATCTTGCAAGTTACTTGACCCCGATGTGACAGAATTTTCTGAGCTCAGAAGATGAATATTCCTTCCAAACTCCCCTGCCGGCCTCGCCACAGCTTGGAGGTTAATAAGAGAGTATTTAGAAGACAGAGAGTATTTAGAAGACAGAACATATTTAGAGCTCAGGGAAATGAGGTAACAAGTGGAGGAGGAGAGGCACTTACAATGATAAGGTAATACTGTGAATACAAGAAGTAAGCGTCAGCCCATTTTCTAGAGAGCAGCCTTTGGCCTCAGGCTCTCTGAAGGCTCCCTGGAAAACGCTGAGCAGCAGGGCAACTAGAAACACTCAGCTTATCCTCAAGCAGTACTCTCCTTGTGGTGACTGTCACCCGTCTGCTGAAGAAAGCTGACTTTCCTCTCCTTAAGAATATATGCAACCATACTGCATAACTGGTTATGTCTCTGATTCCCGTTCTTTCTTTGAACACATCTGAAGTATTTACGATGATTTTCATTGAGACTTTTTTGTGTTTGTAGTTATATTTGTTCATAGCAATCAAAGAAACTCTGGTGGTGTATATATGCAAATATCGTACAGAGTCATGTTAAAAAGCAAGAGAAATCTTTTGCTCATAGCAAGTCATGGTATGCCTGAGGTCTATTCTATCTCCAGTGTTATGATACATCCATGTAAAAACAGAAAATAAAAGTATAGCAATTTGAACAAATCATCTGGGTGTATTTCACTACATACACAGAAAAAAAGATATCCCTAGGGGCACCTGGGTGGCTCAGTCATTTGAGCATTGGACTTCTGATTTCAGCTAAGGTCATGATCTCAGGGTCATGGGATCAAGCCCCACATGAGGCTCCATGCTCAACAGGAGTCTGCTTCTCTCCTTCTCCCTCTGCCCCTCTCCCTACTCTCTCCCTCTCTCTCTCTCTCTCTCTCTGTCCTCCTCCTCCTCCTGCCCCCTCTCTAAAATAAATAAATAAAACTTTTTAAAAAAGATGCCTCTAAATACGCAGGCATGGTATCATTACGGCAGTATTTCATTACATCTTTAAATTCAGAAATGATGTATTTTGAGAGTAATCTTCCATCAGTCCATTTTCTGGCAGGAGTTCATAGAGCTGAAGGGGAGGAAAAAGTTTTTCTTGACCCTCTCAGGGTCCCTTGCCTGAGTCTGAAAATTAAACTGACAAAGACAGGTTAACAGAAGAAAAGCATACAAATTGTATTGAATTTTTACATATACATGGGAGCTTTCACAAGAGAACGAAGACCCTCAAAGAGTCCCCAGAGCAGGGAGCTCATATACCTTTTAGACAGAGACAGTACATTGGTGAAGAATTAGGACAAAGGGGTTTGGACTAGGGGTAGTAAGTGGTGGGGAAGTAACTAGGTGATAAGAGTTAGTTTAATGAGGCTGGCTTGTTGGGATTTCTCATTCCTAAATTCCCCATCTCTGATAATAAGAATGTCCTCCCCCCTCCTGGTACAGGGAGGGCACCTTTCACATGGGAGACTCATCTCCTGCATTCAGGAAAGAAAGGTGAGGTGGTGGGGAGGTGTGACCTTTCTGTTTCTACTATTTTCTCAAACTTCACTGGCTTGAGATATCTGATATGCCAAAGTGCCACGTGTTGGGGTAGTATACCCTGAACCCCATCAGAGCCACTGGCTGAGCTACAAGCACCACTCTCTGGACTGGCTGCAGGCCGAAGTAGAGAGAAGGGAACAAGAAACATAAAATGTCAAGATTGAAGGGTCACCTTACTTCCTCTTTGCCAAAATTATGATTTGCCAAAATTGTCCTTGAGGAAAAATAACTTACCAGGCTACCTCTTAGAATTTAGATTTAAGTAAGAGATGAAACTCCACAAACTTCCCAAATACTAATATCATAGGCATCGTCACAGTCTAACCTGGACTGTTTTCTAACAGGATCACCCTTATGCAGAAGCTACTACAGGTCCTAGGGCTCCCTGGACCCTTCACCCCCACCCCTCTATTACCCTTGTATAAGCCTGGTGGGCCAGTGCCTAAAGTTTCATCATTACAACACTAGCCCTCTTAAAATGGATATATATACCATGGAGGAAAGGTAATATGTGGTCATTATTTGTCTAGTATATACATCTGTGAGCCAGGAGCTCCCTGAGGGCAGGCATGTTGTCTTCGTTTTTAGAATCCAAAGGCAGACAACAGAAGTCTTCAACAATTCAACAGTTCATTGCAGAATATATAAATGAATCAACCCCAATTAGTTCTAGTGTGAATTGCTTTTCTTAGTTTTTCACAATCAGCAAATCTATCTGGGAGCTGGCTGTGATGGGAAATAAGGAGGGGACATGAAGCAATGCCTAGAGCCCAGGGAATTATCCAAAAGGACCAGAATTGAGTGGATGGTCCTGGGAAGCCTATAGATAATAGAAGCTAAGGATTTGGAAAAATAAATAAAGCCAGGGTTCATCTCAACTTCCCACTTCTTGAGTATGTGATTTGGGCCAAGTCCCTTTGCTTTCTTCATCTCAGTTACTATGATCAAAATAATAGAGTTGTGACAAATATAGCATAGGCTTATATGTGGGTAATAAATAATGGATAGAAACTAACTCGTAACAGTTCTAAATGATTTATAATAATCACTACAGTTATCCAATACCATTAGTCTCAATTAAAAAAATAATCACCTCCAGGAAAGAGAAAGTTTTTTATAATGATGGTAGAAGGGAGATGGAGAAATTTACTCCTTCATACTTTGTCCGTGGATGGCCCCTCTTTCCAGCTACACTCTCTCCCTAAAAGGGATGGCCTTTTAACAAGTAAACACCAAATCAATACAGTAAATTAATTGATCCCGACTTCGTAAGAAGCAAATCTCTTCACCACAGTTAATCTGAGACTGATTGTCACAATAATTACATTAAGATGATATTATCCACCCTACTCTCTGTGGTCATAACTCCAACTCTTCAGATGTACGATTCACAAAGCCAGGATTAGTTTTGCAATCCAAGTAGTTGTACAAGAAGACGAACAAGAAGAAGTAGCTTCATCCAACCGTCTCAATGAAATGTTAGAGGCCCCAGACCTGAACAACACGAGACCCTGACACTAAACAGGTGATAGGAAGGCCACTTCTGGGGCACTAATGTCCATCTTGCAGGTTCTTATCCACATCAAATACTTGGACAAACTGGTGCAAAGTGCTATGGATAGACACTGGCCTTGAACATCAGTCCAGGAGGTAACAGTGAGGTCAGCAGTGAAATTCATCTAGAAAGACCAATTTGCCTCCATTGTAACTCTCCTCTCAGTAAATCAGTTCTGTTCATCATGTATTCCACCGGCTTAGAATTTCCTGATGCAATCCACACTTTCCTAGAACTGAAATCATCAGAGATGTCTTGCAACATAAAAGTCATAGAGCACTCATCATGTAATAGCCTGGATCTTATTTTTCCAGTTGTTCGGGGAACATTCAGATCAGCGTCCAAGATTGGGGTGGAATGGGCAAACTTTTTTTGTAAAGAGCCAGATAACAAATATTTCAGGCTTTGTGAGTCATACAGATTCAACTCTCACAAAAGAAGCCATGGACAATATGTAAATGAGAGGACAGAGCTGTGTGCTTACAAAAACAGCCAGAGGGCGAGGTCTGGGCCACAGGCCATGGTTTGCCAACCCTTGTAAACTCCATATCAACATCTAAATCATGCCATAAAATTAAATACCGATGGATCATTCTCACTGGTTGGAAACTTCTTCAAACAACCATGTGATTTTTCACCAGCTTCAAGTAACTTCAGTAAGTTAGAGCTAAGACTATCATAGGTGTTCATAGTAGATGATCAAAAACTATGTGTTGAATGAATAAAGGGATGTATCAAAATACAGCGATACAGGTCTTCTGTCATGCTGGATCTCCAGACGCTGCAAATTTTCAAACTCTCAGAAGCACATCTGCCACTGTGCTATGCTGAGGTTTTCTGTATTGGTATTGTGTGTTAATATGTGTTTTCAGTCTGGATTATTACCATGAAACAAGTTTGAGAAAGTGTTCAAGGTATGTAATTGTTTATCCACCTTAAGGACAGACTCTGGGGGGAATTTTGAGTTTTTCATATTTTACAAAATTCATAGAGGGTATATATTATATTATATGTTCCCATTCCCTTCAAAGTCTGGGGGCACTCGGGTAACCAAACACAATATTATTTCTCCAGTGAAACATATGAACATTCCTATCAAGTGGGATAAATAAAGATTATAAGAATCCAACTGTTCTCAAAGTATTATTTAGGGATAGCTGGAAGTCCCCAAGACCTTTCAAGGGGTTGTCTATGAAGCCAAAATTATTTTCATAAAAATACTAAGACATTTAGCTTTCTCACTTTGCCTCTCTTCTGAATGTATAGTGAAGTTTTGAAGGGCCTCCATGATGTGTGATATTAAGGGCAGAATAAATGTAGAAGCAGATAAGAGACTTTGGCTGTCTCCTGTCAAGTGAGCCTATAAAGAGATTTGCAAGGATATAAAACAATCCCATTCTTCTTATTAAAATTTTGGTTTGGGAAAATATAATTATTTTCATTAAACGTTATTTCTGTTAACATGTAACAGACTTGTTATTTGAGAAAAATATGAATATATACTTTTTTAACTTTCCATTTTAATTCCTAATATGGTAACCATGGATAAATACAAATCACATAAGCAAAAGACCATTGGGGTCCACAGTAATTTTCGAGAGTGAAAGGAACCCAGAGACAAAAATGTTCGATGACTACTGTAGAAAGTTGACCTCAGTTCAGGTCAAGGGTAGCTGCGAAATGAGCTGCCAAAACTGTATGCTCTTCTGGGCACTTGCACGTCAAAATTAACGATGAGGGACTGTGGGCTAGTTAGGCAACTCGGGGTTAGGACATCACCTATTGTGTGTTCTAAAGCAAAGCCCCAAACCTTGGTGCCTTGGGTTTAGAGGGCTTTCATGGGTTGTAAATTGAAATGCTTGCAGGATCCAGGCAGATAAATGAATTGTATGAAACAAGGCAGGTGGGGACCGTGAGATCTGGCCCATGTCATACCATGCAGGCAAGTAAGCCCAGTTTTACCAAACCTTTGGAATTCAGGAGAAACTGAAAATCTAGTTCTTTTATGTAAGATTTCCTCATTGCATTTCCTATTTAAACAATGTTTTAAAAAAAATACTACTTGGCAAATTAAATCAGATACCTCTGCTGGTTCTTGTTCACCTGATACTCGGGTACTTATGTGGACTCAGGTACACGTATGGCTACAGCCCACCCTTGAGAGGTGTTGACTAAAAGTTAGCTCCCTTTCCCTCAAGGGCATGGACAGATGGAAGTGTTGGTCAGATTTGGGGAGCAAAAGGCATGGAGTAGCTCTACCACTGACTCTACTATTAATGCTTCCTCCATTCTAAAACCATGTATTTAATAAGCAGTCAGCTTTGTTAAATATTTTTAGATGATCTTTGCTTTCATTTTGAAATAATCACTTTGTATTTTGTCATCATATATTAGCTACAGAGCTGTAAGCAAATTGCTATATATCCTGAACATTAAGGTTATTGATTTCTAAAATCGATTTTAGTAATACAATTCAGAAAATGTTTCACTAAAAATATTCTGGAGAACACGAGTCGTGGGATGACAATAATTGAGCGTGTAGAACTGTAGTACTTTTCCCAGATACATGTCAAGTGAATAAATACTGTGTTAACTCCGTTATACATAAAGTTTGGGTCAAAAATAATGCATCTTGCCTCTTATCCACTTGCTTTAAAAAAAAAAAACAACCATTTACAACTTTTTCTGAATATTAAAAAATGTGTGTTCATTGTGGAAATTTTTGGAAATTATGAACAATAAATAAAAGTCACCAGGGATCTCGCCATCTAGAGACATCCAGGATTAGAGTGCATAGAGGTAGATACAGGCATAGAGATATATTTACATTCATATCCATAAAATATTTGTTGGTGTGGATTCTCCAAATACGTATGTATGCAAAATTAGAGTAATATTTGATATACGATTTTGTCTTGCCTTATTTTATTAATAAGCACCTTTTTAATTTTGATTTGAAAGTGGCATCTCTCATTTTACTAACACAAGCACTGGAAGAAAGCAAGAGGAGACAGAGCAGCTCTGCCCTAGTAAGAACACACAAATGGCAGTTATTATTATAAATAATAGCCCTGAGTCAGGCAAGCCCTAACAACTGACCTGTTTTTTCTCCAACTCCCTGACTCACATATCTTCTCTTATTTCTACAATAACGGTTGGGTTACTGAATGCATGTGAACTACGTCCCCCAGCACTTGGACCATTTATGAGACAATGATTACCAAGAGACTAATTAAATTCTCTATGCCAGACTGTGGCCCTAGTTTTTTTGCACACAAAAACCAGGTGGTTATTTATATGCAGAAAATTCTACTAGAGTCTGAAATTACACAGTTCTCCGGGAGCTTTTGATATAGCTGGAGAGATACAACACAAATACAAGAGAAGGATGAATATCATGCTAATTTAACGAGTTAAATAAATCACTAGTAGCAGGTATAAACAAATAAGTTCACAAATTCAGGTGTGCAAGAAACAGCACATATCTTTCTTTTCTAGATGAACCTATTTCTGGCCCAGATTGAAAGGAAATTCAACTTGAGTCAATGCCAAGGGCTCACTTCCCTGAGTCAATAGAGCATCCGGGTCTGAGGAGGCCACCAGTCACCTGTCCACATGAGTTATTTTGAGACACCAGTCTGCATGATTTCTTCAGGACAAAAGACCCTGACACTTTGATGGTCCACTCAGGGCTCGATAGTCTAGGGGGAGGCTGAGTTCTGACGCCTCAGGTGCTGCCTTCCTCGGCATACCCACAGCTACCCGTCTGTTTGCCCCTGACTGTGGGATGTTGCCTGGGAACTGCTGCCCAGTCTCCACTCCCTCGGGAGCCTCAGAGCTCTCTCCCCACTGTCTCACTGCAGAGGACACTCTTCACTCTCTCTGGCTTCCGCTCAAAGACCTTCCCTTCTCTCTCCTACTGCTCCAGCATACTAATATAATCAATTCAATGGATAAAGGTTTTACAAAACACAGGAAAATCTGTTGACTTCAGGTTTCTCCTGCTTTCTCCCTTGGCAAAATTCCAGAGGGATGGACTACCTGTTTGAAACAGGGAAAAATATTTCTGTGAGAGTTTTGAAGTGGGAATAATCACTTAGGTTTGAAGTTATTTAGCAGGGCTCATGGAAGAAATAGCGCCAATAGGAGACTTGAGGGTTGTATTGGTCTTGAACAAGTAGAGAAGACCCAGGGCTTTCCAAGTAAGAGGAATTGCGAGTAAGGAGATAGAAAGGAAATTCTCATATTCTAGTCAGGAAGGAACTGTAAAGACTAGATAGTTGGGAGCTCATAGAGTAGGGAGAGACATGTGTGGAGATGCAGTGGTCACTTTGTAGAAGTCATTGAAAGACAGATGATTGCTATTTTACTTGTTTTGAAAACAATGGAAAGCATTAACAACTTTTTTGAGGACTGGGACACAGAAAACATGATGAGATAGAGAATTATGAGCAAAGCCATCTTGGGAAAATTGTTAGAGAAGGCCTCTCTGAGTAACTGTGCCTTGGGGTTGCATCATAAAAGATGAGTCAAACCCTCCACTCAAAATTGGTTCCAATATGGAGACTGATGAAGCCACTCAGGCACTGAGAGTGTATGAAAAGGTTTATTAGTTACATAATGAGGCTTCTGAGGAAGAACACCACAGATATCCAAGCCAGTTCAATGACTGGAGCAAAGAGAGGGGCATGTGGCTTTGTTTTTTGTTGTGGTTAGGGGCTGAGAGTAGGGTGAGGGTTCCCATGAATGGGTTGGGGCTTGCTTAGTTTAAATTCCCACATGTACCAGTGCCAAGGGAGTGAGAGTACAGACTTTCTTATTGGCTTTCCCAGAGGAGCAGGGCTTGCAGCTGTCTATGGTTAAGCATTAAACATGGAGACAGACTGTATTACCTGGTGATATTTCAGTTGGGACCTAAGGATGGAAGAGCCACAGGGACAGCTGGAGGAAGAGCATCCCAGAGAGAGGGAATGTATGCAAAAATCCAAAGTTGTAAATGTTTCAGGAACATAAAGAAGCCAATGTGCATGGAAGACAATGAGCAGAGAAAGATGAGAGTAGAGAGGCCAGAAGAGTCCATGTCAGGCAGGGCTTACTACTGGCTGTCAGTCTGGATTTGATGGCCAGGGCAACGGGAAGTCATTACAAGATGGCAGCTTGGAGAATTGAAGTCAGAATTTTACTGCAAGCCTGAGAAAACCTGAGATCTGGATATGGTGCAAGAGGAAAAATAGAAAAATCATAAAACATCTCTAACTTTTTTTTCACTTAGATGTTGTGTACCCAAATAAACTTAACCCTCCTGCATCAAAAGGTTTAGCCTAAGGTTTAAGATAGGCTTTGAATCCCTGCAGAAATCTTTCCACCCACCCTGCCCCTCACCATGATGCTGAATAAATCATTAAACATGAATGTAGAAAATAAGAAAAAAGTAGGTGGTATAGAAAAGTAATAAACACATAAGCATCCCTTCTTTAATGCTATTGAAAAGATGTGTGGCAAGTTTCAGTCCAGCCCCATCAGCGTTTCTTTCCCCCTCCACAGATACATGCCTTAGCTCCAGTCTAGCAAGTATCCCTTGGAGAAGAATGACTGGAAGTTAAAAGGAAGTTTCTGAAGCTCAAGATCATTAGTATGCACCTGCTAGAGAAAATCATGTACCATTGCTGCTTTAATAGGAATGCCTGCAACAAAACCCATATCACTTATTTTTAGCTAATATAGTTAGCCCTTGGCAATAGATCTGAAATAATCACCCATTTGTTTTCAAAAGCAATTGTTCAAAACCACTATTCCTTTAATAAGAATATAATGTAATATTTTCCCGTTCATTTAATTTCCCATTTGGAAAAAAACATCTATGACTAGAATGATTTCTAGAACCCTCGAAATGATTGCACTAGATATTCCTTATTATCACAATATTATCTTCATACCTGTGACTTAAGCAAGGCAATAGGAAGTCACTGAACATCAGCATTACATCCACCCATTTGTACCAGGAAACAAGCAGATGCCTCCTCATTGGTGGGGTAGCCCGCGCCTGTGTGCGCCCTCTGAGAATCCTGTGAATTTTGCCTTTGAAGGCAATTAATCTATTTGAGAAATACAGCTATGTCTCTAACCTTGCAAACTTCAGTTTTACTGATTGCATCTCATTCTAGGCCGTAAATTCATCCTTAATACCATACTATTTCAGAATTTCTATTCTGCTAAAATAAAATTAGGTCAGTGCCAAATTAGCATCATTTTATGCTCTACTTCCTCTGCTGTTATTACCCAGAATCTTTTTTTTTTAAGTTATGTTTCAGAATTGTCAATCATCAAGGAATATCCTGACAAACGACCATGTCTTACATAGTCTTTTATACATTGACTCTGGCAAATGAATTTAAGACCTCAGTTGTCCCAGGGTTAATGCTTCAAGAAAGCAGATACTTATGGAATGTGATTTTGGAGGTGAAAAGAAGTATCTCTCTTCTTGCTGGCCACAGTGCTTTACACTTCCATTTAGCAGCCAGGCCTGAACAAGGGTGTGGTAACACGAGCTCCTAAGACACAAAATCTAAGGGGGCACTCACTGTCCGAGTAGTGCAAGCGCCTCCTTCAGTTTTGACTCTTAGGCACCTGACCTACCTCACCCTCTTCTAGGCCCTGATGGCAGTGCATTAGGGATAAAGCTCAGAGGGGCTCAGTGAACATACAATTACGTTCTCTGATAGTATAACACGGGCAGCCATTAGCACCCCCCACGGAGAACTAGTTTACTGGATGAGAACCAACCTCACCAAAAACATTCTTAGGAAATGGCACACTGAACAGGTAAGTTTTGAGAAATAGAGGGTGCTTGTGGTTTGGAGCCTATGGCACTGCCCAAGCCACAGCATGTCACAGAAGAATCATGATGAATGCGGGGGTGGGGGTGGCGGGAGAGGTAGGCACCCCAGGAGGAAGGGGAAAAACCATCCAGTCTCTGAAGAGGACACAGGGTCCTACAAAATTTACCTGTGTGTGTGTATGTGTGTGTTACTATGTTGCAACTAATGTTATATGTATATTACCACTCATATATACACAAACTATAATGTCATACATGTAACTACTCATAGGCATGAAGTATATAATATATACACACAGGGTGTGCGTGTGTATGTATTTGAGGATGCTGGTGGGAAGTCTTGTAGTGGACCCTGACAGAACCAACTAACTTCAAAGCCGGTGTTACATTCACATGGAAGGTAGCCCAGCTAACCTGTAGCCCTTTAAATCTTCCTGGAGCTTATCTCAGTGTTTGTGCCTAAGGGCTTAAATCACCACAGCTACTGTAATGTAAGCCTCAGGCAGCTTTCAGCTTCATCCCATCAGTGACCGTCTCTGTTTTGTTTTGTTTTGTTTTGTTTTGTTTTGTTTTGTTTTGTTTAAGACTTTATTTTTTTGAGGGAGATCGTGAGCTAGGGAAGGGGCGGAGGGAGAGGGAAAGAGAGGATCTCTAGCAGACTCCCCGCTGAGAGCAGAGCCCTAGGCCAGGGCTCAATCCCACCACCCTGAGATCATGACCTGAGCCCAAATCAAGAGTTGGACGCTCAACCGACTGAGCCACCCAGGCGCCCCTGTTCACTCCCTTTCTTAAGTGTTAACCAATGAAGGTTATTGAAGGGGAGCTGCTTTTATGTGGCCTGAGAGTAAGAGAGCAAAAAGCTATTACCAACACCAGAAACAGCAAAGAACATTCAGAAGGTACTGCAAGCCACCCTTCAAAATGCTGGTCAATCTTTTGTTTTACACTCGGGTCAAAAGAAACTATTAAAGTTTCTGAAAAGAAGAGTTTCTCTAAGGTGTTTTAGACCAATGACTTTCAGCTGTTGCCTGGCAACAATCCGAAAGGTAAAAGTAGCCTAAGGCCTGAAGAAATCTAGTAAATTAGGAAAGAAAAGTGCCTGGTGCCTATGTCAAAGTCATTCTGGTTTAGTGGTACTATAAAAGGACAGTGAAAATCCAATAAACAGAGTCTGGAGTCTTCCTTAGATCACAAAAGAGTGAGTTGATTTTGGCAAAGGGGAAACATGCTTGGTACATTCTCCGTAAGCCCATCGTTTGTCAGTTAACACTGTCTTAGGCTCATGCAACCCTTCACAGGCGCCATCTTAGTAAGTCCGGTGATGGTCGGCAAAACAGGTGCAGCAGGAAGACCTCGGGAGCCATTTAACAGCATCCTGTGTACGTACTTCTTAAACACTGTGGTGACCCAGACATGCCTAACTAGCTCATTAGATCAATATTTTTTCTTGACCAATCTATTTTTGAAAAGTTTCCTTAGACTACTCTTCCTTGAGAACTGAAAATATTTCTAGATAACTTTCAAACACTTGTCCTCCGTCTCCCATACCTTTTACCCTGTCTTAATTGGGATAATTAACACGAGCTACTGCAACAGACAACCCCCAACTTGGATGACTTAAAACAACAAAGGTTTATTTCTTGCTTGGGTAAAGTCCAATCCAAATTGACGAGCAGCTCCATCATGGAGCTATACCATCTAGAACATGCTGCCAAGGCAGAATAAAAGACATTGGTGGAAGTGGACTGGCTCTTATTGCCTGTGTCTGCAAGAGGCACCAAGACATCTGCTCCTAGCTCATTGGTCAAAACTAGCCACAGGACCCCAACCTAACTGCAGGCAAGCCTGCGAAATGTAAGAAAGTACATGAGACTTAGTGGGTGCTGTGTCTGCCACATCCTATTTCCCCCAACCAAGCACCCTGACTGGAAGATGAGGCAGGTACCATGATTTCACCCGTCATATGGATATTGAATCTTAAAGCCAGATCATGCCAAGGAATAGATGGTGCTCCTAGGATCATGCAGAGAAAGCCCAACGGTCATTCCCCCAGAGTCTGACATCTGACCCCCCATTCTCTGTGCATTGCCCAGGAGAGGTGACTTTCCCTCAGTAGAGGCTGGGTGCTTGGAAAGCCTAGTGGTAAGCTGTCCAGCCATTCGCCCTTGTTGTCAACTAGAAGCATTTCATATTTGTATCTCCAGACTTAGAGATCAAGAATTTGGCAGCATGAAGTTAGGCAGCCACATAATTAATGTCATTTTATGTTCATTAAGATCATGTTAATTAAACTTGTTATTATAGCTCTATAATAAACATACCTGTTCTGCATTTCAGATTTTCCCAGGGGGCTAAGAATGAGATAACACCCAGCAAATGGACTTCTCCAACAAGCCGAAACTCTTGCTTTGTCATCTTACAAACAGGAACCTGAAACTCAGAGACTGAGTGACTTCTCTGTGCCTCCATGACCTGTAAATGCAAAACCAGAATAGGAGCCCAGATCTGTGATTTCTAATCCAGTACAAAGTGCTTTAAGAGCATGCCAAGAACTAGATTCCAATCTCCTCCATGCTTTCTCTTTTCAAATGTCAGAACACCAACCTGACGCTGCAGGGAAGAAACAGATAGACAGCCAGGCCCTTGCTGATAATAGCACCTGTGCTGTCAGCACCAGGCAAATAATAGGCAGTGGCAAATGCACATTTAAATCATGCAGAAATTAGTGGCATGATGAGGACAATAAGAGTCCTCTGATGGAATAATTACTTCCCCCTGGGGTGTTCAAGCAGCTCCAGTGTGCTGGTGCCCAGACTAGAAATGAGTTTGCGCTGGAGGTGTCAACGTAGCCAATACAATGGAATTGAAGGGGGAGGAGGCAGCCACAGGCATCTAGTTTTCAAAACCAAATGATATATGAGGTGCTGAGATGCTGTTCAGAAAATTTACACCTTTTTAAAAGCTTTACACTTTGAAAAGGAAAAGGCAAAATGGCACTTCAGCATTGACTCTATCCTGACACCTGCAAGGCTGGTGCAGTCAACATCTACTTTTGTAATAACAGCCTAGACAGGTATTAAAAAACACACACCTGGTTAAGCAGCATGAATTTTACAAACATGTTTTACTCTTTAGTGGTACTAGAATCATTCCAGTATACTCTCTGGGCGATCCATGATGACGTGAAGGGACAGAACATTTTAAAATGAGGAAATGTGAGATTCAGAGAAGTTAGGTGCTTTCTCCAAAATCACACAGCCAGCAGGAAATAAAGCTAATATTCTTAGCCAAGGCTTGCCTCCTGCTTCTTCTCCAAAGGCTGCAGGCCAGTATAATCTCATCATCCCAATGTTTTACCAGTCAGACTCATTTTTTTTTTTTAAGATTTTATTTATTTGAGAGAGAGAGCACAAGCAGAGGGAAGAGGCAGAGGGAGAGGGAGAAGCAGGCTCCCTGCTGATCACAGAACCTAATACAGGGCTCCGTCCCAGGGTCCCGGGATCATGACCTGAGCCAAAGGCAGACCCTTAACGGACTGAGCCACCCAGGCACCCTGCATTTTTAAGATTCTCCCAGAAGAATATGTTGTGTCTGCAGTTCCTGATACATCCCTGAGGGCATCTGAAACCAGGATGACTGAAGATACAGGCTATGAGCCTGGAGTCCGTGGGCATTTGGGGGCTGCTTCTGTAGATCCCTTTACACTTCTACAAAACATTATGTGTGGATTCATTTTTTCAGGGAAAGGGCCTATAGCTCTCAAATCTCCTCAAAAAGTTAAAAGCCACTAAATAAAAAGTAATAAGAATATCCTAAAATAGTGTTTCTTAATCTTTATAAACCTTCTTCTCTTTCATTTACATAAAAATCCAATTCCCTTTTTTAAAACTATTTAAAAATCATAAGTTAAAAATTACCAAAAAAAAAAAAAAACCCACAAATAGGGCATAGATCTGCTTTGTTTTTAAACTATGTACATTATCCCATCCTCCAAAGATTTTAATATACTCCGGCTTTCCATTCCCTCCCACCCCACGATTCCCGCCCTGGAAGACTGTCTCCCCAGGCTGATTAAAAATACTGTTCCTGGGGCACCTTGGTAGCTCAGTCATTTAAGCGTCCAACTCTTGATTTTGGCTCAGGTCATGATCTCAGGGTCATGAGATGGAATCCTTAAGATTCTTTCTCTCCCTCTGCCCCTCCTCCTGCTCCACACCCCCACTTCTCTTACACCCCCATCCCCATTCATACACGTGCCCTCCCTCTCTCCCTCTCTCTCGTAAAAACAAAACAAAAACAAAAAACCCACACAAAAACAAAAACAAAACTGCTCCTCAGAAGCAATGCTACAAGGGAATGGAAAGAATTAGTTCCTGGTGTTATGGATTTCTGGGGAAGACGCCCTCTTCTGCACTTCTTTCACCTTTTGTTGCCCAATTAATGAGAGATTTGTAGGAGAGTCTAGGGGTCAGATTTCAGGGGCAAGAAATATTGTCATTAAGACAACACGGCAGCAGTGTCCCTGATTTATATCACATCCAAACGTGCAAATTTGGCAGTTTAAAAGGCAATGAACAGGAATAAACAGCAACTCTTTCTTAAAAACAACTTTATTGAGGTATAATTGCTATAAACTGCACATATTGAAAGTGTACAATTTGATTAAGTTTTGATCCATGTAAACTCTGTGAAACTATCACCACAATCAAGATAGTGAACATATCCATTATCCCCCCAAATTTCCTCATTCCCCTTCATAATCTAATTCTCCTACTCTGTTCCCCATTCTCAGGCAATCACTCATTCATTTTTTATTTGCATTTTCTAGAGTTTTATATAAATGGAGTCAATCACTTGTTATGCACTTTTTTTGTCTGGCTTCATGTGCCGAACATGATGATTATTTTGAGTCATTGCCTATATCAGTAGTTCATTCTTTCATTTACCTGTTGGTGGACAGGTTATTTCCATTGGAAATATATTATTATATTGGGTTACTTCCAGTCTGTAGCTATTACAAATAAAACTGCTATGAATGTCTTTGGATAGCTGTATGCTTTCATCTCTCCTGAGGGGAATGGCTGGATCATAGGGTGGGTGTTAGGTTTCAAATCTTAAGGCAGCACCAAATTGTTTTCTAAAGTGTGTGCGCCATTTATATTCCCAGCACTGTTCTATGAAAGTTCTATTTCTTCCACATCCTCTCCAATATCTGATGGTCAATCTTTTTAAGTTTAGCCATTCTAATAGCAGTATTTTATTATAGTTTTCATTTGCATTTCCATAATGGCAAGTGATGCTCACCATCTTTTCCTGTGTTGATGTGCCCTCGTCTTCAGAAGATCTTCTTTGGTGAAATGTCTGTTCAAAACTTGCACATTTTTTGACTGAGTTGCTTATTTTTTATTATGTGTTGAGTTCTTTATCTATCCTAGGTGGAAGTCCTGTATCATATATAACATTTGAAAAGATTTTCTCCCGCTCTATGACTTATGTTTTCATACTCTTTAGAGTGTCTCTCAAATGCAGAAGTTTTCAATTTTGATAAAGTCCATTTCTCTTTTCTTTTTTTATGGATCGTGCATTTGGTGTTATGTCTAAGGAATCTTTGTCTAGCCCAACATCACAATAATTTTTTCCCAATGTTTTCTTCTAGCGAGTTTTACATGTTCAGGATTTCTTTGGTATATTATCTATTTTTTAGTTAATTTCTTACATGGTATGAGATATAAATCAAAGATTTTTTGTTGTTATTTTGGGGCTTTTCTAACCCTAGACACCCAACTGTTCCAGCACTATTTGTGGCAAAGACCATACTTTCTCTCCGGAATCACCCATGTACATTGTTGAAGATCAGTTGTCATAGATATGTTAGTCTATTTCTGGACTACTATTCTGGTCCATTGATTTGTCTGTCCCTCTCTATGCCAATAATACACTGTCTTGATAACTGTGGCTTTATAGTAAGCACTTTTTGTAGGAAACAACTGTGAAGCCATCTGGCCCTGGAATTGCTTTGTGGAAAAATTTCTGTCTACCAAATTTTGTTAATTGATAAAGCACTACTCAGATTATCTATTTCTTGCATGAACTTTGGTAGTCTATGTCTTCTAAGAAACCCATCATTCTTATTTGTCAACTTAAGTTGTTCATACTATTTCCTTATTATCCTCTTAATATCTGTAGAATTTATAATTATGTCATCACCCTCACTCCTAAGCTGACTCATTAGTTCCTTCTTTTTTTTTTTTTTCCTGATCACTCTGGCTAGAGATTTATCAATTTCAGTGACCTTCTCAAAGAAGCAATTTGGGTTTAATTGATTTTTCTGTATGAAATTTCTGTTTTCTATTTCATTGATTTCTGCCATAATATTATTATTTCCTTTCTCCTGTGTACTTTAGGCTTAATTTTCTTTCATTTTTTTAGTTTTTTTGGAGTGGAAGCTGATGTCACTGATTTGAGATCCTCTTTTCTAATACTGGTGTTTAGTATTATTTATTTCCTGTGAACTATGACGTCAGAGGCATTCCACAAATTCTGGTATGCTGAATTTGATTTTCACTGAGTTCAAGTTCCTTACTGAGACTCTTTTTATGGCCCAGAATGTGGTCTGCCTTGGCAAATGATTCATGTGCACTTGAAAAGAATATGAATTCTATTTTTGGGTGGAATGATCTACAAATGTCAATTAGCTCAAGCTGGTGGTGTTGTTTATGTTTTCTACATCCTTGTTGATTTTCTGACTACTTATATCAATTATCAAGAGAGAGTGAAATTTCCAACTATAATTATGGATTTGTTGGTTTCTTCTTACAATCTTATTAGCTTCCTCCTAATGTATTTTGAACCTCTATTTTTAGATCCATTAAACATTAAGGACTGTAATGTCTTCTTGACCCATCTACCCTTTTATAATTATGAAATGACCTTGTTTACACCTCATAATACTCCTGGCTTTGATATCTACTTTGATAAAATACAGACACTACAGCATTCTTTCAGCTTCCTTTGGTAGTGTTAGCATGGTATGTATTCATTTTTTAAACTTTTTACCTAGAGGTGTCTTTCCATTTAAAGTGCCTTTCTTCTAGGCGGCTTAAAATTGGGTCTGACAATGTGTGCCTTTAATGGAATATTTAGACCCTTTACATTTATTGTGCTTATTGATTTGGCTGGGTTTACTATGGCTATTTGTGTTTTTATTTGCCACATGTGTTTCCCTTGTCTCTCTTTTTCTTCTGACTTTTGGATTAGTTGAATTTTATTTTCAATTTATTCTATCTTGTGGCTTTTTAAGCTGTAACTCTCTGTACTGTTACTTTAATGAGATGCTTTAGGTTTATAGTAGAAATCTCTAACTGACAACACTCCATATTTAAGTGATATTATACACTTCACATTTAATATAATAACCGTATAATACTATACTTCCATTTTTCTTATCTTGGTCTTTGAGATTTCTACTTTTGTGTAGATTATAAACCCTACACCATATTGTTATTATTTTTGTTTAAAGAATCATTTTTTCAAAAATATTTTAATAATAAAAATGTCTTATAAATTTTCCCATATAGGGAAAAATTTCATTTCTCTTTATTCCTGGTGAGATCCATATTTCCATTTGGTATCATTGTCTGTCTAAAGGACTTCAACATTTTACATAGTGTAAGTCTGCTATATGACTATAATATATATCATCGTTTTTTAGTTTTGTTTTGGCATACAATTAAGTTACTTGGAAACAGTTTGATCTTTTTTGAGTCTTGCATTTGAAAAATATTAAGCAGGACCAGAGTACACTTTAGCCTAAAGCTAATTTTGCCTCAATTCTGATGCAAAGCCCTTTTATGTACTTACAAAATTTTCCATAAATTAGGTTTTCTAGACTGGTTGGTAGGAAAAGGCACAATTCCCAGGCCCATGTGAATGCTGGGAACTTTCAAATCTCTTCTCCCCCCGGCCCCCCTCCGTCTAGTTCTCACCTCTCCAGGACTCTGTCCTGCAAACTCTAGCTGCTCTGGTCAACCCAAACCCTCAGGGAGTCTGCTCAGGGGATCACCTAGATGCCCCCTCCCCAGGCGCAGCCTGGAAATTCTTGCTAGAGGGTGAACTGGGGCAGTCACTGGGCTCACGTCACTTGTCTCTCATCACTCAAGGTCTTTCATTGCTTGATGCTTAGTGACTTAAAAATCATGTTTTACATATTTTGTCTACTGTTTTGCTTGTTGAATGTGGGATACTAAATCTTTTTCCTGTTACATCATTTCACAGTACTTTTTTTTAAAAAATTAAGTCTCTTAAAAATTAATATAGAAATCTTATTCTTTCTACTATTTTTCTGAGCTAAACTTTGGCACTCAGGGAGGATGCAAGCAGCACACGGGGGTAATGGCAGGGTGCTGTCAAATACCAAATATCCCTTCAGAATTGTTTATGCCTTGGAATTATATGACTGCATGTCATTGAGTCTATAGCCCAGGCATCTATTTTTTGAGCAGCATTAATATGAACGAAGAGAATAGCAAATACCACTATATTTTAAAGTAAAGAGATATGGTAAGTTATACACAAGTTATACACTCAAAGATGCATTCCTTTATTTTGATCTTTGTATAATGTGGAGACAATCATATGCCCTCCCCAAATGATCTTTCCTATTCATTCATTTATGTTAAATTTGAAGGCATAATTGGCTTTATTCAAAGATCCACAAATCGGGCAGCAACCTATCTAGCAAGTAGAAAGAGCTCCCCATTCCCATGTATTTAATAGTAATTTCTAAGCCTCCGCCACAACCCAAACTCAACCTTCAAAGAAAAAAATTTTAGAGCTTAACATAATAGAAATAATTCCAGATACATCCCCAACCCAAAGAAAGGCATACTTCCCACTTTATCTATCTATTTTAACAGAACTCTAAATGAACTCTGATGGTCCTTAATGCCAATCTGCTTGAAAGAGTAATCAATAACTAATATAATCTTTATCCTTTGTAGTATGGCTTCTAAGCTGACTGCAACATTACTGGAAGCCTCCCAATTGCCAAATCCAGTGAATGTTATTGGGTTGGCTTTTTTTTTTTTTAATTTCCTCTTATATATGACCTCTTTCAAGTATTTGAAACTCTTGAAAACTCTTACCTTCTTAAAATGTTCTTATTCCAATCACTTCTCTAGTTCACCTTCATAACGTCTCACCTAGATTCATGCAATAGCCATGGAATTATGGAAAGCATCCAGTAATTGTTAGTAGCATAATATAACAGAATATAAAAACAGCCAAATCAGGGATGCCCCATTTGAAAGAAACATTCTCATCTTACTATGCTGTTCTTATGATTAATGAGAAAAGTAAACACAATCCATGTTTCTATTTTGTACTCATTTTATTCAATAAAGAACTGCATTGCACATGGCTCAGAATATATGAATTACTAATATGCCTTGAAGTGTTATTCCTCATGCAGAGAGAGGAAGAGTGATTGCCTGATGTTTACTCTCACATACACACTTTATAATCCACAACAGAGGACAAAATATTGAGAAACAAGTTGCACAAGAGTGAAAAATATCCTCTGCCCAGACTGCTGTGTTTATTCTCCTGCTGTGATCCATTAGTAAACAGCTGTTCCTTGACTTCTGTAGATAAGAATTCTCTTGGTACAGCAAGTTGGGGAAAGAAGGGACTCATTTTTTCTTCAAACAGGTGAAGCTAGGGACAAAACATGATTTGCAATTCCTTGCACCATATCACACAAATTGAGTACCTAATTCATATATTCTAATTGTCATTACTGAGCATAATTCTCACTTTACCCAAGTCTTGTACCATTCCCAAGAGGGGAAAAAAAAAAAACACAAGAATTTGTGTTAAAGGAATGTTTGATGAGGTATAAAACATAACAAAATATCTAAAACTTTGAAGAGTATGCCATTTTCTTAAATCCATCCTATTCTCTATAATTCAATTTATCAAGGGATTTGGAAATGAAAATTTAATGTTGGTGAGATCTCATAAGCAAAACCTCTGAATTAAATGTAAGTTATGTACGCACCAATCAGAGAGTTGTTTGCTTGGAAAACCACTTACACATTTAGATGCCATTCACTCGACTGCAAAATATATTAAGGGCATGCTTATCAACTGATGACAATGAACACCAAAGACCTCAGGATAAGTTTCTCTGATGAACCATAATGAATTACACAGACAACTGCAATGCCTTAATAATGTGTCCTCATTGCCAAATACAGGATTTGTAGACTTCATTGAGTATAGTATTGACATGTTTATCTTCTGGGAAAAAAATATATAATCTCAGTTTACCATTCTTTAATATTGGAAAGAACCTAATAAAAACTATGAGTGCTATAGGGAAATAAATTAATTTTACATTAGAGGCCTATTGATTCTTCTTTTAATAAGAATGGACAAATCATACAATTCATGAATAATTCCTTAGAGAACAGAATTAAAATTCCTCATGTGGAACATGCTTAACTTGGATAATTGAGTTATTTTTGAGAAATGCCCTTCAGGAAACTTTATTCCAGTTTCATTAGTAATCCCAAAGTTAATTCAGAAGTAATTCACATTTGGGCAAATTATTAAGGAAAATTTTGATGTTTGAAAGTGTAGTGAAAAATCATATTAATTAGCACTCATTGTTCTAAGTTGTTTTTCCTTTGGTATCATAAATGTATACAAACATTCCCACTTGGTGATAAAAAAAAATCATCACCAATAAGTCATTCATTTACTCACCAAACTGTTTTTGAGCACTTACCATATGCCAGGAATAGTGCAAGATGTTAAAATTAAAAGATGACTAAAATATAGTCTATGGCTTATGTTTTGTACTCTGTAAACTTATACTTCTGGTATCAGAGGGAAACAAACAGATAAAGACTCAGGAACAATATATTGTGACAAATGGATGGATCGGGTCCATCAGCATACAGGATACAGTGTTGTTCTGTAGAAATAACCCAAGTTTCTGGAGTGGATGGGCAGTCTGGGGGTGGCTTACAAAAGTGGCTCTCACTGTGAGAGTGTGGATGAATTAGAGCTAGCTCGAAGCGGCTGTTGGTAGAGAAAGTATAATCTAATCTAATCTGTGCTACTGGACAGAGCATTTCACTCTCTCACTTCTCATCTACATATGTGCTTACCTCCATAAGATAATAGGTACTTCATTTACGGAATTCAACTTTTTTTTTTTTTTTAAGAAATAGAAGCTGAGTACATTTGCTGGGGATGATACGCAGGTTCTCAGAGGACAGCAAAGCAGAATACGTAAAGCAGCTACAGGACAGAGGGACTCTGTAGAGATGTGTTTAATGGGGCTTTGTCTGGGGCATGGTGTGCAGCGTGTGACTGTCATCCTTTCCAGTGCCTCCATAAATCTTAAGTAGGGAGTATAAAACTAAGAAAAAGAGAAGAATGATGATGAATGGTAAGGGCAATTGGATTTCATGTGAAAACCAGCAAACGGTCTGAGTTTCATGTACTGATTGATGTTAGGCCAAAAGAGGATCAGCTTGAATGGATGAGAAGATCACTAAGATCTGGGGTGCTCATGCAATGCATGGTCACTGTACCATTAAAATTTTAAAAAAGAAAGAAATGAGACAGAAGCAAAATAAAATTTAGGAAAAGTAATCCCAACATCCAATTTCAGTTCTGACATGACATGCTTGGAAATGGTCATTGCTGTTCTTAATTTAAGAAATACACTAAACAAACTGAAAATCAATGACCTCCATCAGAAAATTGAGGTCATAGGGCAAACTCAAATGCTGAAATCTGGAGAGACAGGAGAATACAGAAAACCACAGCCAACATCTATTTACCCAGAGCAGAAGTTGCTGGAGCCATGCTCTGCAGGTACACAAAATTGGTGATTTTGACAAATTGTTGGAGTCTGAGTGTGGATTAGAATGAGAATGAGAAACTCCTGGGGGCCCCAGTCTTTGGGAAAGTGAAGACTTCTGTGGGTTTTACTTCCAGGAATCTCACAAGGTTGGTACTTTGAAGAGCCAAGAGAGATTCCTCACATGTCCCTGGTAGAAGGAAGGGAGAGTAGTCATATTGAAATATGCCCAGAATGTTCTCCATAACAAAGGGAAAAGGCTTTATCAGAGCCTTATTCACTGGAGGAAGGGCAAGTACCCTTGTCCGGCCTCCTCTCACCCTTCTGTTTTACCTAAGTGGAGGGAAAGAACTCTGAACATGAGTGAAGTTCACAGCCCATGGACACAGGCCTGCTAAAAGACTGAGATTTAATCTTTAGATTATAAAATACTTCCTCTTACTCACATCAAAACACCATGTCAAAACAGCCCTTCAATATAAGAATCGTGTATAACAGCCCAAACTGCTGCAAGGCACAGACTACTTTAGGAAGAGTTCTTAGAGAACCCTGAAGACAAAGGGGAGACCAAAACAAGGACACTGGAGGAACTTGAAGCAGCTGGCACCTACAACAAACATTAAACACATCCTGTCTCCTAGCCAGATAAACAACATGGATGCTCACACCAGTGACCATTTACCACAGTTCTTATTACTCAATACATCATGTCAAGTTTAAAAAAATAAACATAAAAATAATAATAAATAATAATAATACAAGGCATACCAAAACTCAGTAAAAAACACAGTCTAAAGATTCAAAACAAGCACCAAACCAGACTCAGATATGACACAGTTCTTCTAATATTAGAGTATTTTAAAATAACTATGATTAATATGTTAAGGAATCTAATAGAAAACAGAAAACATCCAAAACAAATAAGCAACGTAGCACAGAGACAGAAACTCTAAAAATCAAAAAGAAATGCTGGAAATCAAAAATATTGTAATAGAAATAAAGAATGTTTTTGATGGACTTATTAGACTGGACACAGCCAAGGAAAGAATCAGTGAGCTAGAAGATATGTGAATAGAAACTTCCAAACTGAAATGCAAAGAAGAAAAAAATGAAAAAAAAAAAATCCTATTTTTTTCTATCCAAGAAGTATAGTAAATTTCAAAAGGCATAAATTGCACATATTTGGAATACAACATTAAGAAAAAGGTAGAATGGAAACATTCTGGAATAAATATTGGAAGTAATAATGTCTGAGAATTTTCCCAAATTAATGACAGATACCAGATCACAAACTAAAGAAAGTCAGAGACATCTAACAGGATAAACGTCAAAATACAGATGCCTATCATTTTCAAACTGCAGAAAATCAAAGACAAACTACTAAAAGAAGCTTGGGGTATGGGAATATCTTACCTATAGAGGAAGAATAAGAATTACAGAAGACTTCTCATCACAAACCCTGCAAGTCAAAGAAAAAGAAGGCAGTGAAATATTTAAGGTGCTGAAAGAAAAATGTATCATTCTAGAATTCTGCATGTAGCAAAATTATCCTTAAAAAGAAAAAAAAAAGCAAAAAAGAAAAAAAAAGTGAAAGAGAAACAATTCCTCAGATAAACAGAAACAGAGAATTCATCAGCAGCAGACCTGCCCTGCAAGAATTATTAAAAGAAGTTCTTCAGAGAAGGAAAATAATACAGGTCAGAAATTCAGATCTATTTAAAAAAGGAAACAGGAATACATTAAAGTAAAATAAAATATTTTTATTTTAATGGATTTAAAAGACAATTCGTTGTTAATTTACTTTTTTTAAGATTTTATTTATCTGAGAGAGAAAGAACACAAGCAGGGGGAGCAGCAGGCAGAGAGAGAAGCAGGCTCCCCGCTGAGCAAGGATGTGAGACTCAATCCCATGACCCTGGGATCGTGACCTGAACCAAGGCAGACCCAACCGAGCCGCCCAGGTGCTCCTATTGTTTAAAGTAATAATAGTAACAATGTATCAGATGATTACAGCACATGGAAAAGTGAAATGAACATCCTAAGAGATTGGAGGGCAGAACTGGGAATACTCTTTTGTTAGGTACGTGCACTGCACCTAAAGTGGTACAGTGTGATCTGCAGATGGATTTAGATCCGATTAAAATGCATATTTTGAACTCTATGGCAACCACAAAAAGTTTTTAAAAAGAAGCCTAAATGATATGCTAAGAGAGGAGATAAAATGGACCATGAAAACGGCCCAATTAAAACAGAGAAAGCACAAAAAGATGGTGAAAGAAGAGACAAGGAACAAGCATAACAAATAGCAAATAGTAACAAACACAGCAGACATTAATCCAGCCGCATCAACAATCACTTTAAATGTGAATGGTCTGAATACAGCAATTAAAAGAAAGGAATTGTCAAAGTGGATAAAAATAAGACTGAGCTATAGTTGTCTACAAGCAACTCACTTTAAATATCAAAACTCAGACAGATTAAAGCAAGGGGCTACAAAAAGATATGCCACACTGAGGACAATCTAACCTAGAGTGGCTATATTAATTTAAGACACAGTAGACTTCAGAACAAGGAAAATTATCAGGAATGAAAAGGGATATTACATAGTGATAAAGGAGTCTCATTCTCTAAGAAGGTGTAGTAATCATTAATTTGTATGTACCTAACAAGAGAGCATCAATAGACGTGAGCCTAAAACTGATGGAACTGCAAGGAGAAACAGACAAACCCACTTCAGTGTACTTTTTTCAGTAATTGATAAATCAAGCAGGCAGAAAATCAGTAAGGATTTTGTTGATCTGAAAAGTACCATCATATAACAAAATAAAAATTATTAAAAAAAAGAAAAAGAAAAGTACCATCAATCAACTTGTTCTAGTTGATATTTATAAAATCCTCCACCCAATAACAGTGGAGTACACATCCTTCTCAAGATCCCATGGAGCACTCACCAAGAGAGACCACATTCTGGGCCATAAAACACACATTATCAAACTTCAAAAAAAAAATAGAAATTATACAAAGTGTGTTCTCAAACTACAATGGAATTAAACTAGAAATTAACGACAGAAAAAAAGCTGGAAATCTCCAAACATTTGGAGATCAAACAACTCACTTCTAAATAACACATGGGTCAAAGTGACAGTGTCAAGACAAATTAAAAATTATTTTAATCTAAAACGTAACAGAATTTGTGGAAGCAGCATAAGCAGTGCTTGGAGGGAAATTTGTAGCATCTTTAAATGCATATGTTAAAAAGGAAAAATATCTAAAATCAATAATCTAAATTTCCTCCTTAGAAAAGTAAAGACAGAAGAACAATTTAAGACTAAAGCAATCAGAAAAAAATAATAAAAATTGGGAGAGGAAAGCAACGAAATGAAAACAGAAAAACACCAGTGATAACCAATAAAACCAAAAGCTGCTTCTTTGAAAAGATCAATAAAATTAAGGGGGAGGGGGAGAAGAAAGGAGGACACAGATTACCAATGTAAGAAAGAAAAGGTGGATTCTTATTGCTGATCTTAAAGAAATTAAAAAGATAAAGAAACCCTAAAAAACAATTCTGTACCCACAAGTTCAATAACTTAGATGAAATGGACCAATTTCTTAACAGATATAAACTCACAAAGCTCACACAAGGAGAAACAGATATTCTGAATATAGTTATTAATACGTAGTTATTAATATATCTATTAAAGGAATTAAATCAATAATTAATAACCATCAAAAAAGGAAAGCACAATACCCAGATAGTTTCACTGGTGGATTCTATCAAATATTTAGGTAAGAACTGATACCAATTCTCCACAATTTCTTCCAGCAAATAGAAACAGAAGAAACACTTGTTAACTCAATCTGTGATCCCCGCATCAGTCCAATACCAAAACCGGATGGATATCACAAGACAGGAAAACTGCAGGCTACCACAGGCACGGAAACATACATGAAAAATCTTTAACAAAATATTAGCAAACTTTATCCTAAAATATACAAAAATTGTACACCATGACCAAGTTGGGCCAATATCTTTGTACATACACTTTTGTGTACTTATTCAATTATTTCCTTAGGATAAATTCCTAGAAATAAAATTGCTAGATTGTAGGGTGTGTCTAACTTGAAAATTTTAATAAACCCACAAGAGAGTTGATTTAATACAAGAACCTAAGCTATCTGAGCCTTTAATATATCATCTCTGGTGGTGGTGTTTTGTTTCCATTCATTTTTTTCCCAACTTTTCTTCATAGTAACTTATATATTAGGGATTTATAAGAATTTTTCATATTTTGTAACTGATTTTTTCCTGGTTTGTCATTGCTTTTTAGCTCCATTTTTGGTGTTCTTATAGTTTTAAATACATATGCGATTAAAAAATCTAAATATTTAATTCATGGTATGTTCTGGAATAATAATCCTTTTCTCCCCTGACTTTAGTTTTTAAATTTACTGTTACTCAATGATAAATTTGGGGGTCTTTTTTGTATTTTATTTCATTCTTTTGATATGCATATCTTCTCTGACATCAGAACCATCTTGCTTTAGTTATGGAAACTGTGTATTACCTTATAACTTTAATATTTCTTCATTCTTTTAGATGAAATGCAAATTTATTTAATAAGTTCTCAGAAAAGAAGTTTCATATGGATTTCTTTTTTTAATATCATCAGAAATGAGCCAGTTTTCTTTTTTCTTTTTTCACATTTATTTGTTTGTTTTAGTAATTTGTACACCCAACATGGGGCTCAAACTCCTGACCCCGAGATCGAGAGTCACATACTCTTTAAAGTACACACTCTTTCCACAGATTATGTCTTTTCATTTGTTCAAATATACAAAGAAGTAACATGTGTGTCATAGGTTTTTTCACATTTTTGTTGCTTTTTTAAATAAACATATTTAAACTTTTGGTTTTTAGCCACTTATTATCCTAGGTAGAGAGCAAAACCATTGTTTTTTGCATATGGATTTTGAAAACAGCCGCATTTCAACTCATTCATTTCCAGATAATTTTTTCTAGTTAGGCAGTTATATTATTGCAAATAACAATGATTTTTGGTTTTGCTTACAAAGGTTTTTATACCTTCTTTTTTGTTTACCTTTAGCTCCTTGAGTAGCATGTCCAGAACAGTGTACAATAATAATCATCAGCATCCCTGTCCGCATCTCGATTTTATGATGCTGGCTAGTGGGATCTGACCTCTCAGAACACAGTGTGATAAAACTGGGCATTAATAACAAAATGTTAGCCCAAAACAGTAAGCCCAAAACAAAAGCTCAACTGTTCCAAACTGCTAATAATATTCCTGAAAAGTCAAGAAGGGTCCCTGAACTGCTAGTGTTCTAAAACAACGTATCAATAATATATGTTGTGATTCATCAAGTGCATTTACTACTGCTTATTGAAATTAACAAATAATTTTTATCCTTTGATAAAATCCATTAAGAGATTTTCTGATGAAACTTTCCTACATGGTTGGTCATTACAAAATGTGTAATTTATTAGTGCTTTTGTATACTGCTGGATAAAATTTGCTGATATTTTATTAAAAATCTGACTCTCTATTTGCAAATAGAATTAAATTGGTCTTCAGGATTTGCATGTGTATGCTCACACCTTCCATTTTCATATTATTGTTCCATGGAAAACTTTCAATTCTTTTAATAAAATAGTTCCAGTGATATAGAGATATTTATTCCTTGGAGATTCCTAGAACTTTTAGGTAATAAAAACTTTGAATGTATTTTTCTAAATGTGTGTGTTTGGTTTTTTGAAGGTAAGTTTTGAATAACATATTTCTTCTTTTCTTTTCAAGATTCCTTTTTCCTTGTTATTATTTTTTATAATTTCAACTGTGCTAGGAAAATCATGTTTCATTAAAATTTTCAAATGTTTGTATAATATGGCACTGTATTCCTATTTTTTAAAAATTATCCTTTTAATCTGTAGTTTTACCACTTATTTTCCATATATTTGTACTTTCTTGATGTTTTTTTCCTTGATTAACATTTCCAGAAGTTTCTTATCTTTTAATCTTTTCAAAAAGCTAGGTCTTATACATACCAAGTCTACTTTTTTCTTCTAATTCATTCATTTCTGTTTAAATCTTAACTTTTATTTTCTTTCTTTTTTATTTTTTTCAAGTTTCTTGATGTGAATGCTTAATTTGTTTCCACTTATGTATTTCTTATAATGAAATTATTCTAGCACTTTGGATGTTCTTCTGAGTATTCCTTTCTCTACATCCCTCAGATTCTATTTCTTTCTATAATTAGTTTTTATCTTTATCCAGGGAATATAATAGCTCTCGGCTGCCAGGAGTGCCATTTTCTTTCAGAGGGCTTTAGGAAAAACGTAGGAGTATTCAGATTAATCGCAAGTCCCAGAAGGGGCTACTCCCATCGTATACCCAAAGATTAGGTGAGCCAAATGTCCTACCATGCACAGGATGCCCCCAGAAGAAAAGCAGGGCATCCAAAACACCAATAATGACCCTATTTGGAAACACTACAACATGTGGAGTATATAGCATAGACAAAAACATTCTCCCACATCCCCATTCCCACTCCCACTACCCAGAAACAATCACTTTCTACTGCTTTTGCTGTTTACTTTGGGATTTGCTCCACATCTCTAAATAATATACATCTAATACGTATGTCAACTATGTTAGAATCCTACTAATTATTCTGTGAGATGAAAATCTCTTAGGTTTCCTCTTCCCCTCTTTCCATTTTCTCAATATTGCTATGTCACAGTTTTATAGTATATATATTGAATATTTTTATTACAACTACGTATTTTTTACTCTCGAGTATATTATGACTTGATTCCTCTTCTAGTGCTTCCTCTGGGTCTTCCTGGAATTACAAAATACCTCTCTTTCATTTCGTTTCATATTTCAAATCTACGGTTGGCTTCCTACACCCTCCACAATTTTATAAAAACACCACACGATATAATTTTCTACGCTGTCATTTTTGAACTAGAGATACCGCCACTCCTCCTGGAACTCTCTTACCTTCTTGCTATCATACGGACAGGATTCTCTCTAAGACTTCAACAGAGCTGTCATCCTGAGATTCCTCTTTACTTTCTTCTATGCTATGTCCTGTTTGTTGGATCTTAGGTCTTCCTCATTCTTGGTTTATTTACTTATTTGGATAGGAACACAGTCTCCATTAGGTTCTGAAGAAGTGCTGCACAGGAAATAAATTTTTAAAGACTTTATGTGTCTGAAAATATCTTATTCTGCACTTACATTGACTGATAGTTTGGCTGGGCATAGAATTATTTTCCTAATAGAAGACTGCTTCATTGTTTTCTAGAGTCCAGTATTTATTTTGAGCTGCTCAGATCCTGTGTACTGACCTGTTTATTTTTAATTTTTGGTAACTTTTAGGGTCTTCTGGTATTCTAAAATATCATGATTAAAGGTCTTGATATGATTTTTCTAATTACTTTTAAATATTCAGGAATAAAGTTTACTGAATATTATTATGCTGAATATTCAGTAAACTTTTTCAATATGGAAATTTACAGCCCTCATTTTCAGATGCTTTTCTTTTACTACATCTTTGATAATTTCCTCCTCAACATTTTATCCATGCTCTCTTTCTGAAATTTCTACTATTTAAATACCGTAGTTCTGGAGTTAGTTCTCTAATATTCTTTTTTTTTTTGTGAAGATTTTATTTATTTATTTGAGAGAGCAGGAGCCAGTGGGTGGTGGTGGGGACGAGGGAGAAGCAGGATCCCCACTGAGCAAGGAGCCCTACAGAGGGATGGATCCCAGGAGACTGAGATCATGACCTGAGCTAAAGGCAGACACTTAACCAACTGAGCCACCCAGGTGTCCCCTCTAATTTTCTTATCTTTCCTGTCTCACCATCAATTTATTATCATGTTCTACTTAGTGGAAAATTTCTTTAACTTTTATCTCTCAAACCCATTATTGAATTTTTACTTTCATTTATCATATCTTTAATTTTCAATAATTCTTTTTTTTTTTTTAAGATTTTATTTATTTATTTGACAGAGAGACAGCCAGCGAGAGAGGGAACACAGCAGGGGAGTGAGAGAGGAAGAAGCAGGCTCCCAGCGGAGGAGCCCGATGTGGGACTCGATCCCGGAATGCCGGGATCACGCCCTGAGCCGAAGGCAGACGCTTAACGACTGCGCTACCCAAGCGCCCCTAATTTTCAATAATTCTATTAATTCTTTTTTGTAGCATCCCCTTCTTTTCTATGGTGCCACAATTTCTCTTATTTTTTAAAAATGTAAGTTATAATTTCTTTGAAATTTTCATTTGTTTTCTATATTATCTGCACCCATTTCTGTATATTTTAGCATCTTTCTTACATATATTGTAAGATTTTCTATACACATGGTAATCCTTAGCTTTTCTTATATATTTAAGAGTAAAACATTAAAAGTCTCATTAGACTCTGCCTTATATGTATGATCAGAGTTCTTTGTCGCTAGACTCCATTCTAGGCCATTCTATGCTTTCTTTTTAATGAATCACTTAAATATTTACAGCAAACTGTGTCATCTATAAACATGGTACAGCCCTCTATATATATAAATTTCCTTTTACTTCCTTCAACAAAGTATTATAATTGTCTTCGTAAATTACATATACATCCTTTTGATAGAATAAATAAATAATAGTTTTTTTTCTTTATATTATATTTTCCTTATAAATTATATTTTCTGATTTATTATTTTGAAATATAGAAATGCTATCAAATTTTATCTGTTAATCTTACAATTGGCAACCTTGCTGAACTCTTAATTGTTCTAAGTTTCTGTATAGTCTATTCTATTTTTAGCCACCACAGCATCTGAGAAAACCAACGTTATTTCCTTATTTTCTTTCTTACATTCGTTATTTCCATTTTTATCTTATCATATTGGCTGTAATACCATTGTCTCTTTATATTTATTGTTTTATGAAACAGATTTGAGGTCACCCCAATTTTTATCCTTTTATACACAATTTTCTCTTGGGTTGTACATTTTATAAGATGCATGTTGTTTTCTTCTCTTTACTTATCCATGAACAAGGCAAGCTGTGTTCTACTTGGAGGTTTTCACCTAACGGTAATCAATGAATTCACTCAGTTCTATGAAACTGAATGAAGGAAACCTCATTTAAAATGGAATTGGGTGTTATACGCAACTAATGAATTGTTGAACATTACATCAACAACTAATGATGTACTGTATGTTGGCTAACTGAACATAATTTTAAAAATTTTAAAAATAAATAAATAAAATGGAGTTGGGAAGCCAGAAGGGGGAGCTCTCACACTGTACCACCCAACAGCCTTTTTTTAGCCTCAACAGGAAAAATCCTACGTTTTCTGAAAGAAGCCTGCTTTATTATTCCAGCAGGAGGAAGATTTTCTCCTTGCCTAGCAACGACCTCAGTCACTGAGAGCCTATCAGAGCTCAACCAATGAAAAGACACTACACTTCAAACTCTCAGTTTACTCCAAGGAACTTTTTGTTATAATAGCCCTTCCCAACTCCACCCCCTACCTCCACAAAAGAGCAATCCTCTTCTTTGTTCTCTGGATCTGCCCATGGCTTTTGCTGTAGCTCTCCTGTCCCAAACTACAATTCCTCTTCTCGTCCCAAATAAGACATTTTGCTGGTATAGTAACTGGCAGTTTTCCTCCTAAGGTCAACAGCTCTGTTCTCTGCACACTGTTACCTACAGTGAACTGATTGATAGCAAGAAGGCAGGGCATATGGCCAGATCTCAATCCACTGAAGTTTCTAACAAAACTTTATCATCTCTGCCTAGTTCTGTCATTTCTAACAACAGAAAACTGGTATTCCTTCCATGCAACGATAACAAGTTTCTTCACTGGCCACCTCTCACTCCATTCTTCAATCTCCCAATCTCACCCTTACCCTTTCAACATACACTTGTTACATTGCAACTTACAGTAAGAAAAATATATATTTGGTCTTTGTCTGTGGTTGCTGGCTCATAGCTCCTAGAATCCTTGCCATTTGCCATATAAGGGCCAAAAGGATATTTTTTGTTATAATATTTAGTTTTCTTCCCCATTCCTGAAATAGCTCCTAAGTGATAATAGCGAAATTAATTTCTATTGTTATTTCTAACAAGCTCCTTTCAACCGCATCTGAGTTTATGTTAATGAAACAACTTTTGGAAAGCCCACAGGATGAAGACCGATTGTGAAGAGAATCACCTTGTGATTAAAAGGTTGGAACAGCACCCCCTCCTCCAAGGAGGGGACAGGGTCTGGAGGTTGAACCAGTCACCAAAAGCCAATGATTTAATCAATCATGTCTATGTATGAAGCCTCCATAAAAACCCAAAAGGACAGAGTTTGGAGAGCTTTCAGATTGGCGTACACGTAGAGGTATTGGGAGAGGGACACACCTGCAGAGGGCATGGAAGCTCTGTGTCTCTCCCACATATTTTGCCCTATACATCTCTTCCACCTAGCTGTTCCTGGGTTAAATCTTTTTATAACTAGTACTCTAATAAGTAAGATGTTGCTCTGAGTTCTGTGAGCTGCTCTAGCAAATTAATCAAACCCAAGGAGGGGTTGTGGGAACTTCTAATTTATAGCCAGGTGGTTGGAAACACAGGTGACAGCCTGGACTTGGGATTGGCAACTGAAGGGGGGGGGCAGTCTTGTGGGACTGAGCCCTTAACCTGCAGGATCTCATGGTTTCTCCAAGTAGATAGTGTCAGAATTTAGTTAAATTGTACGACACCCAGCAGGTGTCACAAAATTGCTTGGCATGGGGGGAAAAGTCACACATTTGGTGACCAGAAGTGTAAGAAGCAAAGCAGTGTTATAGCAGAGTATGGAGAGTAGAGAGACATACAAGAGGAGTTCTTATTTTTCAGTCCCCCCCCCCCCCCCGGATATTGCAACAGCTACCTAATTTGTAGGTTATTGGCAATGACAGTTTCCTAAAGGGTGTGTTTCGGTCATCAACTTATTGCTTCTCATTTCCAAATCCACCCTTCATGGCCTCTTTGTGAAACTAAAATAGTTTTTCCCTTGACAGTTGGCTTGATGTTAAGCTTGGGCAGTAGAGGGTGCTGGAAGGACACTGAAGGAGGAAAGAGGTTTTCTTCTGGTGCCTGCTTATGCTCTCCTCACTTTGCTCCCATAGCAATCTGCCACACAGGACACTCTACAACAGCTTCGGCTGGCACCCTTGAGGGCAACATCCCCGCAGGTGATTTCTCAGTGAGTTCTTCAGCAGGGCACCTTCCCACGAATGGCTTCCCCTACACCAGAGGACAGAATTCTGACGGCACTTATGCAAGCTCTCCACCATCCAGCAGGTCATGGCTGCAGCGTCTCCAGCGAAGTCTGAATCTCACCGTGTGGCAGGAGAGAAGCCGGTAGGATCTTCCCAATTCGTTTCCCCTTTGGATGCTCCACCTCAGCCCTAAAGGGGGAGCCCTTCCCCATGTCTGTTATTATTCTTCCATTCTTTATGTTTTCTTTATTTCTTAGTAGATAATCCTGTTATAGTTAATACTTCTTTGTATTAAACTTCCCATTTACATGACTGTGTGACATTTCTGTCTCCCAATTGGACTCTAACATAGGATGTGATATAGCCTTGTTGATACCACTTTACCTATGCTGACTACAGCTCTCAGAATTCACTTTACCTGTTTTTGTTTAATTTAATGAAATTTAATTGAACTTAATTTAATGTGGTGCATTGCTAGTATATTTGCAACATTATCAAGTTACACCTAGCGAGGGACAACTTTCCTTTTGGTTTGACGTCAATGACAACCAGGTCATCTGCTTACAGTATTACAGACCTGACCATTGGAAGGATTTTCCACAGACTAGCTTCTGACTCTGTACCTTTCACATCTTGTTTTCCTCCATTTCCCACAAATGTGTGGTGTTGGCCCCTGGAAGCCACATTCATATTATAATATGGCCTCTGGCCCTGTACCTTCATGTTGTAATGCCAGGTGAGTCAGCAGTGAGCAAGAGAAGTATTTCAGGAAGCCATTCCTATATCAGAATGGTTAGCGATAGTTTAACTTTGCCTAGAAGTGGCTGAAAATTACACAAACGTATCCCATTAAATGCAAGTTCAATACCCCAATTCCATTTCCTCTTAGATGAGTCTCATAAATTCCTGGAGCCAACTCAAAACCATCTGACACAAGAGGAGGGGAAGTTGGAGTAGAAAAAAAAGACAGTCTCAACTTGATGAGAATGAAATTGCTTACTTTTCCAATTTTTACCACACACACACAAAAATTGTTAACCAAATAACTGAGACATCCTGGGTCCAGAGACAGAGCAACAGAGGTGTTCATGCTGGCATCCATGCCCTGTGTTGGCAAGACTCTCTGTGGTCTTTGTGGTTGGCCATGGGGAAAATGGCCACTGAAGCCACGCCCACTGGTGCAGGGGGGGCGTGGTTTCTGGCTGTGACTCTCCCATGCCTGTGAAGCTGCCAATACCCCTTAGTGTATGCCTTTTCTGCACAAACTAAGCTATCTAGAAAAGAATCTGTTATTTATATTTTTTTCAATTTTTTTTCTTTAAAACCTGACTGCTAAAGTCAGTGAGCCTGATTCCTTCAACTTGTGCGTTGTCCCAGTGACTGGATGGGAGTGAAACCTCTCCCGAACCCCCAGTCCAGTCGGGTTCTTTTGCTGTGTGGCCTCCCAGAACTGCAGTCAGGGTACTATGTTAGTTTCTATTATACATTTTTATGTGATTAATTCATTGGCTTCTCTCCCCTCGAAGACTAAGAATACGGAGATCAGGAACTATGTCCATTTTAGTTCATTAGGACTTATCACTTGACATTTAGTAAGTGCCCAATAAATGTTCATTCAAGAAAAATAAAAGCACTTATCAAATGAATCAATTCTTCTGTTCTATGTTTATCCTGTACTTGTCATTATTACCATGTTTAACACATTCTATTAATATCATCTATTAGCATGTCTGCACACCCTACTTGATTATAAGCTCCTAGAAGTTTGACATTATTTCTCAATTACTTAGAAGTCCCCAGTAAGTAATAAATGTTTGCTCACCTGATCTGTGCCCTGAACTGGGAATTAGTATAGCTGCCAGGTATCTCAAGTAGATTATGTAGCTTCTTTGAGATTCAAAAAAAAAAACTTTTTTTATCTGTAGACTCCAGAAGTTATTCTAGAAATGATCTCCTAGGATCCCTTCCAGTTGAAAAAGCAAAAAGTTATGTGATTCTAAATACAAAATACATTTTCATATCCCAAACCCCTAATAGGATCTTAAGTAATTTAAATGTGGAGGGGTGGGGGAGGCCTTCAGGGTAAATTCGAAGATGTGGGGAGAATTTTCATTAAAATATATAGGATGGAAATGTGCTGATTGATTTTTACCCAATAGAATCATAAACAATAAAGTGTTTATTCACAAAAGCCAAATTGGATAACCATAAAGAGTTTATGTTCTTTGGGGGCCATGCAGAAAAAAATCTCTAAAATGTGTATACATTTTTAAAAACTTATCATTTTAGGAAATAAAGTAGTTTGTGCTTCTTGGGAATTTGAGAAATGTTATTGTGCCTCCTGAATAATATTACCGTATACAAAGATTTGAAAGTTTTCTTTAGGAATTTACTATCATACTCAAGAAAAATATATTAGACATTTAGGCACATTGGACCATTTAGGATAATTCTCTTTTAAACAAACTTGATTTCTAGTAAAGAATAAAACATATGCATATTTAAATAATTCAGTTTTAGCTTCACCCTGCTCTTATAAATGTAAATTTTATATTGACTCTACAAAAAGCTACTACTAGAAAATCTAACCCAGGTACAGAAGAATACCTGGGAATACTCTATTCAATATGAAATAATGTTTTCCCCATGAAGAAAATTTTCCCCATTTAGTTTTATTACAATCTTCCATATAGATAACTAAAGAATACTAATTTGCTAAAAAGTGCACAGTATTTAGTGTCATCTGCTCCAGAATAATTTTCCTAAATCAAATAATTCATTAAGATCTTTCAAAGAAACAGAAAAGAAAAGGAAGACAATTTGAGAAAAATAGGTAAATCAAATCGATGCTTTATTTCTCATATTCTCCCGCAAAATACATCCCTTAGTCAACAATACTACTTCCTTTTGGAAAAATAGAATAAAGCACATTACCTCCAACTCCTTCTAACTTCTCCCTTCAAATAATCACCAAAGTCTTAAATATAAGTATGTAGATGGTTTGCTAAAGATCAAAGTTTAAAAAACACGAATAAGGAGCACTGGCCTCTAAAGATCACCCAGACAGTCCCAATGCCAGATATTTCACTACTTAGGATTCCTTCTTCAGGGATTTCTGCAGTGCAACCAGGTCCCTTTGTGGTGTCTAATTTTGGTGAGAGCATTAAATATATCCAACTTTTATTATTTAATCTTGTTGCATCTAGAACTATCAGAATACAGTCATAGCCCAACCTTGAAAATAAGTCACAAGCAGGAAGGAACATCCGATAACTTGGGGAGAGAGGGGACATGGCCTATAACTGAGGAGGGCAGGCCAGCGAACCAGAGTGAGCCATTCCTAGCACTCAGACGGTGGCCTCTTGTCACCATGGGGGGTTAGGGAGAGGGAAGGAAGGAATGGAGAAGAGTAACATGCCTAAAGAGACAGCAAGATGACAGAAGTTAAACATACAGCTTTGCCAGGACAGATTACATGTTTTATGGTTTACTTAATGCAGAAAAATTGGTCCTGAAAATCAAAAAGTGGCTTTAACTGCCAACCTGTCCTTTTTTTGGAAAGCGAGACAGAGAGAGAGAGAGAGACTGCTCAGAATTTCCAACAACAACAATAATTATTCAACAATTACGATTAAAACAACCTGCTGTACTTGGTAAGTAAAATACCCCGGGTTTAGCATGTTCTCATTTGCATAAAGGATATTTTTTTCTGTTCCTTATCCTTTATAGAAACATAAAAAAAAAATATTCTGAACAGCCTGAACACTAGCCCTAACTCTGGTATCACTAACGCCTGGTACCTGGTCCCATACCATGATGTGTGTACCTCATAACCTGTTCCAGCAGCTTTTCTCTTCTCAGAAACGGGTGGTATACAGGAATTCTTCATTTTGAAGTTCAACCACAGAGAAAGGTGGGGGTGTGATTAGCTGACTGCAAATCCCAAAAAGGAATATATGTGGCTCAGAGCAAGACCAACATCGCTGTCATTCAAGAAAACTGACATTCAGGGGCGCCTGGGTGGCTCAGTCAGTTAAGCATCCAACTCTTGATATTTCAGCTCAGGTCATGATCTCAGGGTCATGAGATCGAGCCCCTCTGGTCTTAGGATTCTCTCTCTCCCTCACCCTCTGCCCCTCCCCACCCCACATATATATGCACACTCCCTCTCTCATGCTCTCAAAAAAAACCAAAACCAAACAAACAAAAAAACCCCCACCTGAATGGTCTCAGGCAGGGAAAAGACACGTTGTTTATAATGCTACTCACCAGATACAAATGGGGCGGGTTTTTTCAGCATCAAATTTTTATATCATCTTTTAACATTTAAGTCTATTAAAACTTAAAAAGACTAAAAATTAAAATAAAAAGCTCCATAGTCAAGAAGAGACATTGTCAAATCACTATGATGTACACCTGAAACTAATGTGACGTTGTGTGTCATCTATACTTCAATTAAAAAAAAAAAAGAAACAAAACAATCCGCTTTCAAAAGGAAGAAATGACAAAAAGTGATACATCAGGGGCGCCTGGGTGGCTCAGTCAGTTAAGCATCCGACTCTTGATCTCAGCTCATGTCTTGACCTTGGGGTCATAAGTTCAAGCCCCATGTGGGGCTCCACGGGGGCTATGGAGCCTACTTAAAAATAAAAATAAAATAAAATAAAATTTAAAAACTTTTAAAAAAGTGATCATCAAACAATGCACAATTAACCTGGTTAGGGAGAAATTGTGAAAAAAAAAACACAGAAAACTCATTGAACTTTGGATTTATTGATAAAGAAGCCATATATAATCCTACCTGTTCAGAGTACAGCTCTTTATCCTATTACAGGATACTTCTCAAACCAGGTGACCAGCTCTGGAAATTACTTCTGCCAACTGATAATCCCTTTACCAAGAGTCTAGATTCTTATTCAATTTCACTTCCAACAAAAAGAAAAAGAAAAAAATGAAAACCAAATCCAGAAATAAATCCAGGAAATTCTGACTCCACATGAAAAGAAATCAATTGCTTATGGTTCTTGCACCCCTTATTCAACTATTTCAGTGCACTGCATGAATGTCTGTAGACAGCACACATGTATAATTTAATCTGGCATATCTGCGTAATTAATTTCTTAGACATCATCATTCTTTTTCCCCACTTGTATTTTGCACATATAGAAAATAACATCAACACCTTGGTATAAATAAAAACTTTATGTTTTTAAAGCATGTATTTACATTTTATATTAATTTTTCATATTTAAATATTTATATATTGTATTAAAATTTCATGTGGAAAACATTTCTAAATTACTAACCAGAATCTATTTGAGCTATGCCAAGACACAAATATTTGCTTCATAGTTTTTTATTAAATATTTTAAATGTTATTTTTCTATTTGAAAAACCACGAATTTGGGTTGCCTCCAATACAGATTTAAAAGTAAATCCGCTATAAAGCAGCATGGAGTAACAGTGGAGAGTAAGGTTTATGGTATCAGATGGCTTGATGTTGATTCCGCATAGAATGCTTACAAGCTGTGTGACCTTACAAAAGGTATTAACCTCTCTGTACCTCAGTCTCCTCATCAGCAAATAAGAACAATCATAGTAACTCCATCAAAGGATTGTTATGAAACCCAATTCATTTTAAACTATTACTGCTATTATTGGGTCTAGTATCAGAGTAATATCTTAATACTGCTTTCATCATCATCCCAAAGAACCAACTGTATACTTACAGACATGTTTGGCTAGACACTATGTACATGAATCCATTGCTTGAGCCCTCTCAAAATTTGCAAGCACACACATGCACACAGCCTGCAACAGAGTGGCCTATATGTAAGCCCGTGATATCCAATTAAGAACATCATCTATGGATGTGCTGTGCTAACATCAGAAACAAGACAAAAGGTAAAAAAGAAAGGAAAAATACTGATTGCAGAGATGTTCATTGAAGTTGCTGGGCATTCTGTATTCCACAAGACAAAGTGCGGGTCCCCTCTGGTTAATCTAGAAAGATTTCATGGAAGAGCAATGATCATGACAGTTTAATGACAGGAGAGACACAGTTGGGGGGATTAAAAGAAGAAACTGCTCTAGGCTTATGAGGCTGCTTCCTTAAAGGCTTGGCATTTGGACTGGAATGACTGTATCATGGGAGTTTCTAACATGAGAAAAGACCCATGAACCAACAAATAGAAACTAAGGAAATGAAGTTCCAGGCTTGTCCCTGACAGGCTCTGATTGTACAGTATGTATATCTTAAAATTCTGGACAACATAACCAGTGACAACACACTGCAAGGCTTTGAGGGAAGAGAGGAAAGGGAATTTGAGGAAGAACTTGGAGAGGCTAAGAAACAGGAGAAAACAACGCAGACTGCAAGGAGGACAATGATTTGAGAGTAACAGGTGTAGGCAGGGAGTCCAGGAGGAGATGATATTGATCAAGATACAAAATTTAAAAGTATCTGGGACAGGTGTGTTAGCCAACGGGCATGAGACAAAGGTGAGACAGACCTAAGTGGGAAGCATGAGACGAAATGAAATTTGGTTTAGCGATAAAGTCCATAAACAGAATGAAGATGATGAAGGAAGGGAAAATGACCTGAGTTTGTGGCTTGAAAGGGGATGGCCCTCTGCTCTGATCGACAGTGGGGCAGAACAGAGGGTTTGCACGGAGAGACACAGCTCGGCTCTTCAATCTTCAACTGACATGACATCTCCAGCCCAAGCTGTCCAATGTCCAGGGTAACGTAAACCAAGAAGAACAGGTAAAAGGAAGATCACATGGGTACCTCAAAGCTCTTGTTTTCTTGTGAGGTCAGCACCAGCTTTCATAACCTTTTGTTACTTCTCTCCTCTCCCTGACCTGTGTCATGACCAGCGGTTGGACACTTGGCGTGATGTTCCTGAGTGGGGGGACAGACAGCACACAGGACTCAGAAAGATCTGCGTACACACACGCCCACACCCTCCAAAGAGAGAAGAAGTACCAGAACTACACGATTTCATTAATGCCCTTTTCATGTTATTTTCTTTTGTAAAGTGACTTTACTTTCCACACTTACAGGAAAAATCTCTTTGTCAACCCCTTGCACTTGTTTCACATGTATCCCCCCCAAGCAGTTCAAGATCTTGCTAAATGCGAAGAAGTGTTCGTTTTGCCTCCTGAGTTGGTCATCTCTCTTTCCCAGAGGTGCACAAGAAGCAAAGAGCATAATCAACACATTTTTGAACAGACGGCACAGAAGAAATGCCTCTTTGAAGGCCCATTTAAGTTTAATGCATTTTGAGAGAGCCATACACAGCTGAAGAAATAGAGGAGTGTGCCACCGAGAAAATAGCAAAACAAAACAAGTTACTCTCAGAACGAGCATCTCAGGGCCAGCTCCCCTCATGAGCGAAGTACCTCCACTTCGGGATAGACAGCAAGTATCTAATTAACACAAATATCTAATTGCTTTAACTGAACAGGCAGCAAATTATGTCAAAGGGAAGAAATTAAACCACAGGGGAAATAGGGAGAAAACAACTCAGGAGGTTATTTATTTGAGAAATATGATCATATTCACAAGTGTCCTTCTCTTTAATGTACTTGGCTGAAACATCATCATGGCAAACAGCTCTTGTTTTATGAAACAGTAAAAACAATCAAGTTCTTCCAACTGAAGGGCAGGGGTGGTATTTAGCCAGAAGACTAGGTAACTAGTAAAATCTGGGCATGTCTAATACACTTGCTTCGAGTAGTGCTTTAAGTCAATTAACTTGATCTGACTCCATACTTGGCTCAAAGTTAAAATAATAAATGGATAGGCAAGCAGGACTTGACCAGTCAATACACCTAATCTAACAACAGTCCAAGGATTGTCAGTCGATAAGCTAGAACTGGTTTCAAGGATGATCAAATTCAAAATTGTTTCACTGACACCAGACTGAATTTTTGTCAGGCATGTTTTACAGCGAAATCTTCATTAAGAATTCTGAGTAAAAATCTTACATGGAAAGTACCTGGAGAAGATGACCTACACCCAATCAAGCCAGGTACATGAACTCTACAGGATTTCAGGGGCTGACTCATGGGGCAAAGATGGCCATTTCCCCCCTCCCGCAGGCTATGACCCTCCTTGTGCTTTATGGAGAAACTACCCTCAGCCCACTCCATTTGGCCCCAAACAAGTTATTGAAGTATTCCCTACACACATAATGTGAAGCACTCTGCCAAGCTACAGAATGTTCACACTTGCTCAAGTTGTACATTTTCTTTACCCGGTCTTCTCCAACATCACTGGGAAGTGGCAAGAGCTGAGTGGGTATTCAGTTTTCTCTTAGAGCATCAGAGGACTTTTGTACCTTCCTCCCATGTCCTTGGATTGCCTTGGTAAATGTTAATTTGTAGCTTTTAATATTCCAGAAGAAAGAGGAAATTGAAAGTTGACCTAAATCAATCATTTGAAGCATAGATTGTTGACTATGAAAAGGACCTCAGAAGTCATATGATCAAATCTTCCATCCAGTAATCAATCCTCTTTAAAACATTTTTGGAGGGAAATTTTTCAACTTCTGGTTTAAACTAATTTAGTGATGGGAAGCTCATTATCTCACAAAGCAATCTGTTTTACCATCTTCCAATTCTATTTAGAAAGTCCTTTCTTAAAGGAAGCGGAAAGCTACCACCCTGTAACTCTTGACCACGGATCTTACTTCTGCTCTCCAGAGCAGCAGGTGCAAGGTAATTAAGTGCCTTATTTGTATGCCAATCCCTCAAACATTTAAAAAGTGTCATTTCTTGCCATAGTCTCCTTTTCTCCAAGTGAATCTTCCTAAGCTCTTTTCCATATATTTTGATAATCATATCCACTGAACAAAGCCACTGTGATTGCTAAATGAGTGAAGCCCCACACAACACCTGGAAGACAGTAAGCATTTGCATGATTGTTCAAAAGGTGGAAATGGTAGTACAAAAAGATCTCAGAGCCTTGTTTTCTTCATCTTTACTTCTGAAGAAATCTGAAGTCCTTTTTGGAAAATTGTCTAGTCTGGAAATGTCAATATCCTACTTCAAACTTGACAGAACTAATATAATCCTTCAATTGATTAGTAGTCAAAGTTTCACTTTTTTTGTGGTCAGGACCTGAGCACTCCTTGTTTGTGTATTTTTGTGTATAATGAATCAGCCTGTCGTTCTGTTTGCCTTCTTAGCAGCAAAAACAAACGGCTGGCTCATTTAAATACCCTCGTTTTTACTTGAACTACTCCTAATCCAGGTTTCTCCCTTTCGTGTTTTTGCAGAATACCTTATTGATAACATTTCTACCATAAGCTGTGGGAAGACTGACTCCTGACTAAAATGTGGATTTAGTTTATGTGTCCTTGATTTCTGTCATTAAAAAAATGGTGATCAAAAATTATATATCATAAGTCAAAAAGTCCTTTGTGATCTGAAAGAAAAGAGACCACTGAAGGAGAAGATATATTCTGTACTAACCACAAGTATTTTTGTGAAAGTAATACTTGGAGAAAGAAAATTGGCAAATGCTTCAAACGAAACTAGGACATTTGCTTAGGACATTTCAAAATTATCTTGCAAAAGAAACACAGTTTTTATCATTTGTTATTCCTTATGCATATCCAGGACCATGTAGATGTCTAGATAATAAAATAAATTTTCTTTGCACACAACTCCAATCCCTGCTTGCAAGGGATTGTATGCAGGGTTCCTTTATCAATTTGGTTCATATATGTAATGATCCAGTACCTTCCAGGAAGTGTCACCTCCATTTTCTAATCATCAGCTTAATATATTGAAAATATTGAGGGTGCCTACATTGCTCAGTCGGTTATGTCTGACTCCATCTCAGCTCAGGTCTTGATCTCAGGGTCATGAGGTCCAAGCCCCATGTTGAGCTCCTCACTGGGCATGGAGCCTACTTGAAAACAAAAACAAAAACAAAAAACCTCACTGGGTGTTACATGTAAGTGATGAATCACTAAATTCTATTCCTGAAACTAATATTACACACTCTATGTTAACTAACTGGACTTTAAATAAAAACCTGAAACTAAATAAATAAAAATAAAAATACTCAAAACTTTTCTGTGTACCTAAATATAAATCTTTTTAAGGAATGAGTTAACAAATGTTGATCATCCTTGGAGAAAATAATATACTACAAATGGGCAAAAAATTAAAACTTGGTGCCAACTTTAAATGGGAATCCTGACAATGTAATGACACTGACTATAGAAACTGCAGTTTTCTCTGGAAGACAGAATTTCACTACTCAGACACCTAAAATGTCGCATGTCACTAAGTTTGCCTAATCTTTTAGTTGTGGGCTTTATTTATGACTTTCTGAGGACTGCAGCTGTTTATATGCTCAATAGTATATATGTAGGAAGAACAGGTGGTCACAACAGATTATTTACTCTACTGATTATAAGAGAAATTATAGAGACTTGGTAAATTGTTGGATTAGTTAGAAAAAGAAAAGGAAAACACATTCCTCCATCTGTAAAATTCTAGATATGCAGGAAACTTATGACGATGACCTAAATTCTAGTGCATTCTTGCTTAGTCATGAGAATGCATCTATCAATCAAATTAACACATAAGTATGGAGACATTCTGTAAGTTTGAGACAATGCTCTGATATTTGTGTCCATGAAGTGAAGAATAAAGGACAATACTATTTTCAGGGTATCTTCATTTCCAAAAGTTAGAATTTTACCCTGAAACATTTATGACATTTTACCTTTTTTTGACATTTATACCAATAGCATTCATAATGTCAGCCTTTCTGTGGTGCAAGTGCTTCAACATGGCATTATTTCTTATATAAAATATGACTTTGATATTGCAAAATACACATATATCCACACCCACAGATAGAAACAAAGGGTTGGTCAGAATATGACAAAATGTTAATAGTGTTTGCCTCTCGGTTATTTCCCTTTCTGTTTCTTTGATTTTTTTTAATTTTTATTATTAAAATACAGTTGATGCACAATGTTATATTAGTTTCAGGGGCACAACACAGTGACTTGGCAATTCTATGCATTATGCAATGCTCACCATAAACGTAGCTACCATCTGTCACCACACGGCATTTTCACAATATTATTGACTATATCGCCTAGTTGTACTTTCCATTCTCATGACTTATTTATTTTATGACTAGAACCCCCTTCACCTATTTTACCCATTGCCCATCCCCCCTTCTTTTAAGTTTTTATTTAAATTCCAGTTAATTAACATACGGTGTAATATTAGTTTCATAGATTCCCCCTCCCTCCTGGCAACCATCAGTTTGTTCTATTTATGCATGTCTCTGTTTCTTTGTTCATTTTTTTTGTTTTTTAGATTCCACATATAAGTGAAATCATATGGTATGTGTCTTTCCCTGACTTATTTCACTTAACATAATACCCTCTGGCTCCATCCATGTTGTAATAAATAGGAAGATTTCATTCATTTTCGTGGCTAATATTCCATTCTGTATATATATCACATCTTCTTCACCCATACATCTATCGATGGACACTCAGGTCACTTCCATATCTTGGCTATTGTAAATAACGCTGCAGTAAACACAGGGGTGCATATATCTTTTTGAATTAGTGTTTTGGTTTCTCTGGGTAAATACCCAGCCGTGGCATTACTGAATCATATGGCATTTCTGTTTTTAGTTTTTTGAGGAAACTCCATACTGTTTTCCACAGTGACTGCACCAGTTTATATTCCCACCAAGAGTACACAAATGTTCCCTTTTCTCCACATCCTTGCCAACACTTGTTATTTCTTATCATTTTGATTTTAGCCATTCTGACTGGTGTGAAATAATATCTCATTGTAGTTTTGATTTGCATTTCCCTGATGATTAGTGATGTTAAGCATCTTTTCATGTGTCTTTTGGCCATCTGTATGTCTTCTTTGAAAGAATGTCTATTCAGGTCATCTGCCCACTTTTCAAATTGGATTGTTCGGTTTTTTGGTGTTGAGTTATGTAAGCTCTTTATATATTAGGGATATTAACCCCTTATCAGATATATCATTTGCAAATATCCTCTCCCAACCAGTAGGTTACCTTTTCATTTTGTTGATGGTTTCCTTTGCTGTGAAAAAGCTTTTTATTTTGTTACAGTCCCAACAGTTTATTTTTGCTTTTCTCTTGCCTGAGGGAGACATCCAGAAAAACGTTCCTATGGCAGATGTCAAAGAAATTACTGCCTATGCTTTCTTTTAGGAGTTTTATGGTTTCAGGTCTCATGTTTAGTCTTTAATCCATTTTGAGTTTATTAGTTTGTATGGTGTTAGAAAGTGGTCGGTGTCATTCTTCGCACATAGCTGCCCAGCTTTCCCAATACAATTTATTTGTAAACACTGTTTTCCCCCCTTGTATATTCCTACCTCCTTTGTCATAAATTAACTGACCATATAAATATGGGTTTGTTTCTAGGATCTCTATACTATTCATTGATCTATGTGCCTATTTTAGTGCTATTATCATACTATTTTGATTACAACAGCTTTGCATATATCTTAATATCTGGGATTGTGATGCCTCTAGCTATGTTCTTCTTTCTCAAGATTGCTTTGGCTATTTGGGGTCTTTTGTGGTTCCATACAAATTTTAGGATTATTTGTTCCAGTTCTGTGAAAAAGACTATTGATATTTTGAGAGAGATTGCATTGAATTATAGATTGCATGGCAACAATTTTATTTGTGTATTGATTTGCACCTCTCTTTCTCCAAAAGAAATTAAATATGACATTTTATAATGGCTCAAACAATATAGCAAAATGAAAATAAAATCTGAAATAAGAAAATGAGGCAATGGGGTAAAAATGGGTAGAAATACAAGGCAGGCCCAGCAGTAAGGTCAGTTCAAAAACTTACACTACATAATCCTGATTGTTACTGAGAAGAGGAAAATCTAATTATTAGTAAGCTTCACAGTTGCATAAAGTATTGTTTTTTATTGCTCAGGAAAATAACAACTGTACTTAATTCCTTGGCCAGAAGGAAACTTCTTCCGTGAGATCACTCACTGGGAGAATACTGTGCAATGTAATGCCATCAACAATATTCTTAGTGCACACAGTAATGCATTTCCTAAGAATGCTCTCTTTGGAAGGCCATCAGTATTAGCCTATGATGGCAAACCAAAGAGGAATTGAATACATGCAATTGTCAGCAAGAGATTGGGTTGAAAATGCAATAAGGTATTTTATAGGATCATGGCTTTCTGAGGTTGGTATATGATATTTGTTGTGATTTAATATCATTAAATACTAGTAGTATATAGAAAAATAGTTATTAAAATGCTTAACAAAAAAAAGCAAGTCTTTGAAAGTATTTTCATTAAATAAATTACCCCAATCATCAACTTACATTTTAAAAAAGTTTTCATGATATGTATTCCTCACATTTCTCTGAGATAAAATATTAATTATATCTGGGCACCGGATCCAAAGGAAGTATTTGGCTTACATAATATGAGAGTGTGCAAAAGTCTATGTGGCTAAGCACTATTTACAAGTCCTCCCTAAAGATGTTATGGGGCAGTGTGTTACATGCTTCAAGAGCAGCCAACATGGGGTCCTATGAAAATGCCTGGGAGGAGCAAACTTGAAGACTCATGAAGATATCTCAGAGAAGGGCACCTTGGAGACCCCTAAGTGCAGTGGGAATGCTGGCCAGCCATAGATGGGAGGAAAGAGGACTCCAGGCAGAGGAAAGAGTATGTGCAAAAACCAGAGGGTACAAAGGTCATAGAGCATTTGAATAATTCGATATCACTGAAGAGTACTCATGGGGGATTTAGAAATGACCAGAGAGGCTGGAGGGAAAGGTGTGGTCTAGATCATAAAGTGCCTTATATGTCACAATAAGAACGCTTTTACTTTTTTCCAAGAACAATGAGGAGCCATTGAGAAGTGCTGAGCAAGGAAGAGACAGTATCACAGTTGAGTTTTAGAATGGTTTCTCTGGTGGCAATGTAAAAAATGGTCCAGAAAGGGGTAAGAATAGCAATAGAAAGATAAGTCAGAATCCTTTAATAAACTGTTAGAGCTGATAGTTGGGAATGAACACATTTAAGAGGTATGTAAGAGGTATAATTGAGAGAACTCGTTGAGAGATGGGGCGGAGTGAGGGGGGAATGGAAAAGAGGTGGCAAAAATGACATTCAGTTTTTCTGACTTGAACAACTGGAGAGAAGGTGCTGCCACAGTCTGCCCAAAAACAACAAGAAAAATATGAGAGATTTAGCAAAAGAAAAAAACTTCAGTTTGTGGCATACTGACTGGGAGATGTCCAAATAAAAATGTTTAGAAAAGAATTTTGATACATAGCCCTAGCCCTCAAGAAAGAGCTTTAGAATTGAGATTGAGATTTGGGTGTCACTGCTATAGATGAAGATCGAGAAAATTCTGATTTAAAATGACAAAAACACTATTCCTCCTGCCATCTAAATAGAAATTACAATGTAAAATTTGAAGACAGAAATCCACCCGCAACAATGAAGAGAAAGGTAAGAAGGATTATCCAGCAGATAAGATATTTCAGCATTCAGAAAGAATGCTTTTGGAATTGTGCTGCTAGATGAACTAACTAAAGGAAAGAAAGCTGTGGCTAATGAGGAGATGTCGCACCCCAGGGGAGGTGGATAATAATATGCTCAGAAATAAAGCTCTCAATTATAACGGAAGCTGGGAGACATAAGAAATCAAAAATGGGATGGTGTGGTAATTGTTAAGTCTGGCAATGACGAGTATGTCCTCACAAACATTTTCTTTGCCATCCCTAATAGACTTTTTTTAAAGCTAACAACAGAAAAGAGAAAGTATATCAAAGACATCCCATAATTATCATTGTAATAATGTCAACATGAAGGAAGGTAGAGACCAGTGGATATAAGTCAATGTCAACGTTCTTTCCCTGTAAGGGAGAAGAAATAATTAAAATTAGAAATAAAAACAAGACAGGAGAAAAAAAGAAAAAGCAAAAACAATTTTTAAATAAAAACTAAGCAAACAGAAATAAGCTCAAATACGTCAGTAATCACAATAAACAGAAATGGCTTAAGTCCCTGGAACTTGGGAGGTGCTGGGCAGATACAAGTTTCGTTTGAATACCATTCTGGAAGAAATAGGGGATGCTTACCTTGTTTGTCCACAGTGGGTACAAAATCTTCACTGAAATTGTCTGGACCATAAATCCACTTTAGGATTTGTCATTTAACTTTAAGAAGGCAACAATAGGATCTCTATTGAATGAAAATATATTTCATTTTCTTCAACAACCATATAAAGCAAACTAAATTGCATTCAGTGAATTCTGAGTTTTCCCTCACTAAGAACTGAAAAAAGCCTTGCTAGGTGTGACAATGACAATTATCTACTCTATTCTGTTCAAGGTCCAGTTCTCTATTCTTTCACCATCCATTTTCTTCTGAATTTCTCCTTTGTAATCCATACTATTCCGATGCTATGCCAGATCATTTAATACTAATTGTTTACAGTTCAGGTTTTAAATGACAGCAATCCTATTCACTGAATGCTAAGTATTATTTCCTGTAGTAATATTGGCATAATGCTTGATATAATCACAGTACAGGAATTCATTCTGTCTTTTATTTGAATGGCCCCACATTTTCTGTCTGCCTTGGACTACTCTTTCGGCTATCTGCAATTTATTCTTGGGTTTCTGCCCTTTGGTCTAATGATAACTTCCAGATTGTATTAAGTTTAAAGTCTTTCCCCAATGGGCAGATATCTGGAAATCCTATCATATCCTCTAGCTACAGTAGCCCAATGTTTAACTGCTTAACTATTCCATTCCTACTATAATGCATATTAACCACATATTTCATTTCAACACTAAATTAATGCTGAGGAATCAAAGATAAACAAAAATGATTAAGAGGACATCCATTAAAGGTAATAAAAGAGCTCCTTGGTACAAGATCAATGATATGAAATATACAAATACATTTTTACCACACTCCAAATGACCTTACGTGAGAAAAAACAGCTAATTATTCAACCAAGGAATGTTTTGAATGTGAGTTGTACTAGATTTTTGAAAATAAGTTTTATTAGGTAAGAACTTATTCTGAGTTTATAATGTAAGTATACAACTGGAAACACTGAACATTGTCATAGCAATCATCTTAAGTTTCTCTCATTTAAATTTCTACTTGAGAATTCTACTTTTAAATGTGAAAACCCAATTCATATGCTCAGGGGATAAGTATTCCATTTTTGAAAGTCTATTATTTTTACTGTTTCTTCCTCTGCATGTTACCTTTTTTTTTCTTCTTCTGCTTCTTAAAAAAAAAAAAATCTTTATACTCCGTATAATGTCTGTCTAAAGGTAGGGGAAAGAAGTCATAAATGTCAAGCCAGCCCCATCCATTTTTTGTTACCTGCTTGGCTAGATGTTAAGATTACCTGTGTCATATAAGACTTGGAGATTACCTGAAGGTGTAATTCTGTGGAGTGTGTTTATTGCCAAGAAAAAACGGAGAGAGTTTTCTCAATATCTTCCGTTTGGGGTTAGCTTTCAGCTAGCTAGATAAGAACCACTGCTTAAAGGACAATAACAGGAAATCACAAACACATACAGGTTCTGAAGTCTAACAGATCCACTACAAATTACTTTTCTCTGTCACAAAGTTCAAATTTGTGGATCATCACTGAAGAGCTTCCATCTTCCTTTCAAGAACTCTCCTCTGAACCCCACTTTTAGGCACTGCCCCCAAAAGAAACAAAATGTAAAAGAGAAGTTGTTCGAATGATATCAGAAATCAAAATGTGTTTTAATGCCACAAGTTATGACAAAAATAGATATTGTTTTTAAAACTAGAATGCATATGGGGTAGTGGACCAATTACAATGCCTTCCACCATGAGCAACAGAAATCGCTACTCTAACTGGCTCGGACCAAAGAAATAATTGTCGTACACAACCAGAAGTCAAGAAGGGGGGCAGACTTCGGGGCTAACGGAGCAAGTAGCCCCAGCTTCATCAGTCCCTTTCCTGCGTGCTGCTGTGTTGGCGTGTTCCCAGGCTGGTAGGAAGATGGTTCCGCTAGTGGGGATCCCACATCCACACACAATCACCAGCAAAGGAAGGAAGAGCATCTCTTTCAGTAGTCCTTTCTCCAGAGTGAGAAAACTTTACCCAGAAGCCCTCAGAAACTCATCCAGTATCTCCGGGGCCCATGATAGAGCACTTGCTTTTTCTACAACTAATCTCTGTCACCTAGGAAAGGCTTATTTTTTTTGCTCAACTCTGTGTTCCTGAACCAAAACCGAGAAGGTTTTCTGTCAGTGTTGTTTTGCTGTCTTAGCAACACTATAAATGGGCCCTGACATCAGGCTAAACCTGTAAAAAAGGAAACTCGAGCCATTCTGGTCCCTTCCTCCAAATTGCCACTCTCCTCCAACCTTCGTGGGTTTTTCACTCTCCATAGACTTCAGGTAGTTATTGTCTGTAGTTTTATGGTTTGAATTACGCCCCCCTTCCCAAATTCATATGCTGAAGGCCTAACTTCCAATACCTCAGAAGGTGAACTTCTTCGGAAAGGAGGTCTTCGCAGATGTAACCACTTAAGATGTCATACTGGAGTTGGGTGGACCCCTAATCCAAAGTGACTTACCTCCTTATAAAAAAGGGAAATTTGGATACAGACCTACACACAGGGACAACAAGACCATGTGAGGATGAAGGCAGAGGTGGGGGTGTCTACCAACCAAGGAATGCCAAAGACTGCCAGCAAACCAGGAGAGAAGGCGTGCAACAGACCTTCGCTCACAACCCTCCCAGGAAACCAACCCTGCAGATACCTTGACCTCACACCTCCAGCCTCCAGGACTAAAACAGTAGATTTCTGCTGTGTAAGTCACCAGATTGGTGGTATTTTAAGGCTGTCCTACCAAACCGACCCATGTGCTGCATGATGCCCAGAGTTTATACAGGGGGGTCCATAGGAGCTTTCTTCCCCAAACCAGGGGTGAAACTGTCTTACTTACTAAGAATAAGTTAGTGTTTTCTCTATGGCTCTTTTCTTATCTGCAAAATAGGGGTAATAACGATATTTAGCATGGCATTGCTGGGAAGATGACGTAAGCTAAGAGATGTAAAGCCTCGGAGCACACTACTCAGAGGGCGTATGCTTGCGTGTGATTAGCTATTCTTGTCCTGCACTCATTGGACTATACACCAGGCACTCTAGGTGCCTCACCAAACCAGATACAAATCTTGGCCTTTCTGAAGTTTACGTTGTAGTGAGAGGATGCAGACAATAAGACAAATAAGCAAATTATGTAACATATTGGCCAGGACTAAGTTCCATGAACAGAAACGAATCAGAGAAGGAGGAGGGGGAGGGCTGGGGTTGGGGATGGTAGTTGTTGAGAGGATGGCCCAGAGGGCATCATGGAGAAGGTTAGAGACTGAGCCGATGCACACCGGGCAGACAGAACAGCATGTGCAAGTGGCCCGTGGTAGGAGCCAGTCTGCAATACTCAAAGGGCAGGAAGTCCAGTGTGGCTACAGCAGAATGAGGTGGGAGGCGGTGAGAGAGGACATCAGAGATGTAACAGGGGACAGGTGGATATGCCCTGGAAGGGCTTAGGCTGGCACCCTGAATGACATGGCAAGTCAGTGGAGGTTTTAAGCATAGGAATGACATGACATGATCTGACACGCATTTTTATAGGATCACCCTGGCCACGCGGTGAGAGTAGATATGAGGAAGAAGAGAACAGAGAGACCAAGTTACAGTGCTGTTTCTGGAGTCCAGTCAGTGGAGGGGGTAAAACGTAATCAGGCTCTCGATGCTTTGACAAGAGAAGTGACACGCTTTCCTGATGGACTGAATGTGATGTCTGAATGGAAGAGAGGAGTTAAGAATGACTCTGAGATTCGAACCCGAGCAACAGGAAGTATTTTTCCATTAATTGAATTAGGGAAGACTTTTGGAGCAATGGGTTAGGGAGAGAACGAAGTTGTTATGATCAGTGTCCTGCCTCTTACCTTTAGTATTTTGTCTTTATTGTTAGAATGAACGAAGTAGTTGCTAATATTGTCCTTCCTCTTTCTGTTACTATGACTGCTGTTGTTATTGTTAGAATGGACGAATTTTTTGCTACAGTTGTCCTTCCTCTTCCTGTTACTATTACTGCTGTTATTATTTTTAAATTGAGAGGCAGTTTAATCCACCCTTTCCTGTTTACTCTTAATCCCATCTTCTATGGGACCTTCTTTTCTCCTTACAGGTAACAAGCCACTTTGGGGTCATACATTCCACCCAGCTGCTCCTTTTTCTTCTTCTTTTTTTTTTTTTTTAAGATTTTATTTATTTATTTGAGAGAAAGAGCACGAGCAAGAGGAGAAGCAGACTCCCTGCTGAGTGCAGAGCCCAACATGGGGCTCAATCTCAGGACCCCAAGATCACAACCTGAACCAAAGTCAGACGCTTAACGGACTAAGCTCCCCAGGTGCCCCCCCTTTTTTTAAGATTTTACATATTTACAGCTGCTCCTTTTTCCTGCTGTAATCTAGTCCCAGAGGGAAGTCAGTGGCTACAGAGCACGCCCCTCTCTCTCGGGAGCATAACCCTGACTCACCCCTGTTCCTACGGTCACACCTTCCTTCTCAATCTCCCAAGACTGTCTTTGCAAAAGGGAATTCCTGCCTTTTCTCCCTTTGGAAATGTCATTGCCCTTTGCTTTTTCTCATTTTAGCCATTTTTCTTCCACTTACTCCAATTTCCATTAATCCTCGCACCAACTCTTCCCTTCTCCCAGTACTGGCTGTTGTCGCTCATGAATTCTGCTGTGACCCTCAGTAAATCTGACGAGATCCCCTGGTCTGCCTTCCTCGCTTCTCCTTTCCCTCTGGGCCTCAATTAAAACTCGCTACAGGAATTGTCGCTTGGTGTCTCTGGGGCTCAGTTTGCTCCTCTGTACAATAAAGGGATTAACTAGGTTATCGGCTAAGATCCTCAGCTGTAACTTTTAAGCACACTGACTCGGTGTTTTTCCTGTGCGCCAAGTTCTCCCTTCTACCTAACTCATCTTCAGAGCCTGCCTTTCATTACTCTCTTACTACCAAGGCCCCAAGCACATTTTTTCATCATTCTTTCTTAGGCAAAGCCAAGTGGCTTTCACCCATGTGTTAAGTTGGTCAAAAGAAGGTGTTTATTTTTCTAGATATTTCCTAACGTTGCACACAAAATATGTGAGAGATAATGATTTAAGTTTAAAGAAACAAACTCATTCAGACATTTCTTAACCATGAATGAGATTTCATGATTAAGAAATCTATCACTGGAAGGTTTTGTTAATGCCAGTGACAAGCAGCTCATGGCATCATTTCTGCTTTGATTTTCCGTGACATACTTTTGAGGTTTTCATCCTCACTTCTTTGAGGGGCCCTCACCTTTGTCTTCCTTTCACCCTGTAACTGCCAATTTTCATCAGCGATTGAGAAAATAAGAGTGCAAGGAAAAACAATTTAGCTCAGCTGACTGCTTCTTCAAGGAAATACAGTTTGTTCTTTTAGATTTCAGACTAAGTTAATAAAAAAAAAGTTTTAATCCTATAATCAGAGGTCATTTTTAATGCTTTTATTCAGCAAAATTCCAGGTGATTTTGAAATACACTGGACATCCATTTATTGAGGACAAGAGAGGTTATTCCAAAACATTCTTTAATAGCCCAAACTGATTTTTCCTATCAGAGGAAAAAGGAAAATCCACCCAGAAAGGTCTTTCCAAAGTGGAGGTTACATAGCTGAGCTTCTTAGGCATTAGAGAAATTCACACACACACACACACACACACACACGTATATAATTGGTTAGAAATATTCCATTTTTAGGATTAAGTTTTACACAACACATTATGACCATAAATGGGTTACTTGGATATAATAGTTATCTCTAGTTATTTTTAGCAAGGCAACTAGATTTCATAATAGTCAATCCTGGCTTATCAATTGAACTTGGTAAACTTGCAGGAGAAATGTGAACTGTCTAGCGTTCTCTGACAAATCAAAAGCCATCCCCTCTGAGTCCCACAGTAAAGACAGCCCTGCTGCCTCTGAACTCCAGTGGCTCTTACCTTGTGTCCTTCTTATCCCCCATACTTCCTAATTCAGAGTCTCTTGTATCTATCAATAAATAATTACAGAAGAGAAAAAAGGAGGTGAAAAATAAGCGGGCATTGCAGTTTAATAGAAAAAGCACGGGTGTTGAATTAGACAAACCTAGCTTGGTATCTCATTTCATCTATTTCTTCACCATGTGATGCTGGGCAGTTGGCTGAAGTACCTGAGCCTTCGTTTTCTCGGCTGTTTATCGGAGGTAATGAACTGCCCTCGTAGGGTACCGTGAAGGTTCAATTAAAATTGAAAAGCACCTGGCACATACAAGGTACCCGATAAAAGCTACTTCTCCTTCCTCTATTCTGGCATATTGTTCATAGATCAATCCTGCGGCATGGTTGATTGAACACCGGCTGTTGCGGGGCTGGGAGCCTTTGGAAGGCAGAGACTCGCTCCTCTTTGTATTTCCTGTAGAACCGAGGGGAGTGAGCCACATATTCTGGGGCCACAGTAACTGTGTACTGTTTTAAACTGAGGGCTGAACAGCATCGCTCCAAGCTGTGCAACAGTCATCTATGGATTTGGGCTCTTCTGGTAGGATGGCTCCTCTCGTGAGCTAGGGCTCAGGCCTCTTGGGTGTTGAGACAGCTCACCATGTTTTAAATTAGGTTGCACAAAATAGAACTACTTTCCTAAATTCCTTGGCAACTGACCAGAACGCTGTTCCATTTCTCACTGTAGAAACTGCTGCAGAGAAACTGACCGTACTCTCAGAGAGAGAAGCAGAATTCACTACACTGTGGCTGGAAAACCAACAAGTTGTGTTGAAAGCACTGAGTCACATAAACGTGGGTTTTAAACACCAGCTGGTCCCTGACTAGCCATGAGACCTTGGGCAAGCTGTCTACGCTGGCTGAGCCTCAATTAAATGAAAGAGAGGGACAGTAACTCCTCTGTGGTTGTCACAGAGGGTTGTGGGTAGATGCCCTGGAACCAACTCGAACACCTGGGAAGCAGGGTGCCAACACCAAGTCTAGAAAGCCATCACTTTTCAGTCATGGGAGCTCCTCCTCTGTCATAGTCCACACTCGTACCCATATTCCCTTCTTCGGCAACTGACCAGCTCTCATTGTATCATTTCAGTTCAGTGCAGCAGAAAAGCTGTGCACGTGTGTGTGCGTGCGTCAACACGCAAGTGTTGTAACGGGCGGGTCACACTACAATGCCACGGAAGGTGCAGTCGTTAATCCGCACTACAACAAATGAGACATCTGCAAAGCCAAGGCCTGGTGTGCCTGCAGGCAGCAGGACCTGCATGCATTGCTTTTCTGTCCGATGCTAGAACACTGCCCCATCCAATTGCTTGTGCCTTTTTCTCAAGTGTCCGTCAGTCACAGCTTCCACTGAAAAATATTTCAAAGAAAATACAGCCCAACCAAAGCATAAAAGAAAGTCAGCCCCAGACAAAAGGGGGCAGGCTGCGGGCAAAGCACTTGACCAGTCTTTTCAGTTCTGGTGCAATCTTTGTTTCTAGGTCATTCTACTAGCATCACCTAAGGAAATTGGGTTCCTAAGGAAATTGAGAGCATGGGGAGGCAGATGGGCCACCTACATACCGCACATGGAAGAACGAACCTTCCCAAATTTCTGAATAAAGTCGGCTTCTGCCCGGGTCAGTGCGTCTTCGTCAATGTACACAGCCGGCCTTTTGGCCATGAGGAAGTACTGCACCTTCCTCAGATTCCAGCCCATCACGTACTGGAGCCAGCCGCAGACGGCCGCGGTGGACCTGCCGACCCCGGCGTTGCAGTGAACGTACACGGTGTGTCCATTCTCGAGCAGCGCGTGCAGGAGACAGACCGCCTGTGGCAGCATCTGCACTCGGCCTGGGATTGAGAAAGCACAGCACATACACATGAATAATGAAACCCCAATATCGCCACTAATGATAACTCCTCCAGTGCCTGGTGCGATCAGTGCCATGCAGGGAGATGCAGGGATATGAGAGCTCGCTCCGTTCCTTTGTTTTGATGGAAAAGGTGAGACAGTATCAAAACCTGCTAATAATAAAGTAGAAAGAACCCTCCAGAGGCAGTGGGTCAGCTCTGAACCTTCCCTGGATTTTGCTTTGAGTGACTTCTGCATCAGTGCAAATTTCCTTTCAAAGAAAAGTTAACCATTGCCTATGGTCAGAAGAATGGATTTTTACATCCATCAGAAGGGTTTGTATAGATTGGGCAGAGATTTAGAGGATCTCACCCGGACTTTCTTTAATCCAAACAGATCTTCCAGATCAATGCAAAACACAGAATTAGTCCATACTGGTTAAAGGAGTCAATCTTATTCACTCAACATATGCCAATTTTCATTTGGCCAATGGGATGGCGAACATTAATTGACACACATGTGATAACCAATCATTCATTTATTCCCTCATGACACAGTGAGTGTTGAAATGGTTCCATTTCTCCTTTACTGGGCAATTGTGATTATAGTTATTATTACCTCATGACTACTATTTTGATTATTAGGTGATCAAATGTCTCCTTTACACACTGAGAGGATACACAATGCTCTGCTCAGGCCTGCCAGACTCTTGTCTCAAGAGGTAGAGATCCCCCTAAAGCCATCAAACTCTTGGAGGCTGGAATTTCTTCTGCACACAGGTTCTCAGAGCAAAGACAGTGGATTTGGTGGGGGATGTGGATGACGGTCAATATACATTACTTCAAAGGGGGATGAAAGAGGGACACTGGACAGAGTCCTGGATTATGCGCCCGTGACTTGACATTCACCAGGTACTCTGCGTGCTTAACCAAACAGGGCCACAACGGTGCTTCTCATTGCCGTCCCACTGGATGACGGGAGCGATGGGAAAAACTCCCCCCTGAAATGATTTCACTGCAGATCCTGAGGCTTAGAATTCCATGGTGGAATGGAGCCAGGAGGTCATGAGCCACTCAAGTTTAGACTTCCCTCTTTAGACGTCCTCTTTTAAAACGCAAATGCCACTTAAGGGCCAACACAACACACAGCAATCAGGCATCAGCACCTAAGAAGGACAGAGGTTACAAGACCCCATCATGGTTTGAAGGCCCTCTCAGTAACTACTCCAACCGGGTGGGTCTACCTCAGCTACATGCTAACCCTTCCCTGAGTTAGGAGCAGAAAATCTACATGGAAGCCAAGATAATACTCTAATTTTGCTGCCGGTGCTCTATCCATCTGTCCTACCAAGGTATCTCAAGCTACAGGTCCCACACAGCCGTGCAGACATTTTTAACTGGAATGCTTCTGGTCAGGACACGCTTTGCAACCCCTCAGGCTCTATCTCCCTGCTGCCTGTCACCCTGTGTTCATGTTCCCTGCCTGATCTCTGAGGGCACCTAAGGGGAGCCCCGCCTGCTCCCCTGTGCCACTTGATTTCTCAGAGTCCAAACTCAGCCATAACCTACCACTGACTTGCACTTCCTCACTAGGTTTCAGGGTACTCCGAGGTTACTGCCACACGATCAGGTGCTCATGGCACTCCCCCAGAGGCAGTAAAATAGCCCCAGAAATGGAACCAAGTGCAGACGGTCCTATGTACCAGAGAGACATCTCACCGTCTGTCTCAGGGAGAGTACTGTGTAGCCGATGCACCATTGGAGCCGGAAGATCAGAGGACGCAAAACTTCTAAGGAATGTTTGAGCAACCCTGCCAATATGGGTGAGGTCCTCCCACGTGCAAGGCTTTTGTCCTGCTGTAGGGGTGTTAGAAGTGTAGTCCCACTAATACCAGCTGGGAAGGGAATGACCACTGATCAAACTGGGAAGCTGGGCTCTTCCTGCCACGGCTGGCATGCCAGGACAAGTTCCCTGTTACAGATACCTCTCCAGCTACCAAGTACATTGCCAGGAGATGAGCAGAAAAAAAGACTTTTTTATTGAAATGTAGTGGACATACAATGTTAGTGTCAGGTGTACGACACAGAGATTCGACAATTCTATACTATATGCTACGCTCAGCACAATAAGTGTAGTTACCATCTGTCACCATACAACGTTACTACAAGGTTATGGACTCTATTCCCTGTACTGTACTTTTTATCCCCAAGAAGTATCTTTAACATGGGTTTTCATTACATGCCCAGTGTAGAAACAGACCACAGTGGCCATGTGCAGTAGGAGCTTCTGGAAGCAGGGTCTCAGCCACTGGGGCTCAGCTTCTGCTGCATCAGTGTCACTGACCTGCCCAAACCGGGGTTCACATGGACCCATAAGGATCCCCTCCTCCCCCCCAACCTGCTCTCTGGCCACAGATTCCCTGAGGAAGGTCTGCATCAAATGGCCCAAATGATGCACTATCTCTCCCTTTCCTTTTTATCTGTAAACAATTCTTCAAGAGGCATGCACACAGGTTAGAAGTGGAAAAGGGCTATGTGTGAGCTTGGCATTCTATGACTTCAGCCATGCAATCCTGGAAGGTGAGGGACAGCTGCCAATGGGAAGCTCCGGAAGGCTCCCAGTTTAAACACAGGGTTCACCCCCCAGTGGTCTTCTCCTAGAATCACTTAGCCACCCCACTTAAGAACTATCAAACAAATATTTAAAAAACATAAAAAGGACGCCGGACAAGGACGTGGTCCAGGATGCCCGCCTGCCTCAGCCTGGTCTCCACTGGAACTCCTGCTTATTTTGATTTCTAGGGACTACAAATCACTCTGCTGTGATGGATGGCAGCTCACATTTACTGAGCCCTTTATACCTGCCAAGTGCTGTTCTAAGCACCCTGCAGGCAATGGTTCATTTGCAATCACCTTTTAACAACAATGGGATTGGTACTATTTTTATCCTCAGATTGTGTCTGAGGGAACTGAGGCAAGGAGATCTGACCAAGGTTATTCCCCCGTGGCCACTGAAACCCAGCCTGCACTACTCCAAAGCCTCTGGTCTGAACCACTGCACTAATGCCCTCCCCTCACCTGCCTGGCCAATGGTACTTGCTGGCCGCCATGCTGTCAGCCGGAATTCTTAGTCTCTGCCCCCCACCTACCTGGTCACATTGTTGCTCTTAATCCTGGTGAGAGCAACATCTTCCTGGGGTGAGCCCCTCCGCCCCACCCTAAAGGGGCTCTCTGTCCTCAATGGGTCATGTGCCTCTGCTAGAAAACCCATTCTAGGGAGCTGAGCTAATCCACAACCCACCAAGGAATAAAAAGAGGTTGCCCAGAATCAGAACTTGCACAGAGTCAACAAGAGCCCCTAATTTTTTATGTTTCATATATTTAGGCTCCATTTAGAATTTAATTAGATAAAAGGTTTCCATTCATAAAATGATAATACCTAAAGGCAAGACAGAAATCCAGAATTTTTATATAAAACATTCCAAATTTTAACTGTTGACAGCTAAGTTGAAAATTTTCAACCCTGTGCAGGTCTAACAAAGCATTTCACTGTCTATGATTCTTACTCTGGAATTTAAAACAGGCCTTGGCTCTCAGTAGATGCTCAGTAAACATTCATTAAGTGCATGAATAAAAAATAAAATGAAACAAAATCCAACAATCCTGATTAGAGCTGAGACACTACTAGACTCCTCCAATCTAACTTGTGGCCCGCACCTGTTCCAGGCTAATCCAACTCCGGAATGATTAAAAGCTTCCTGAAGCATGCATTGAGCAAACAAAGGTGGGAGAAGAGGGACAAGGACATGCTGCTGTGGCATTAGGGCCTGAAATCAGGGAGAGGAGTGGAAATGGCCCTGAAGATGCCCTTTACCTAAGGCTGACCTTGAAAGAAATGATTTCTGGACCGACTTTCAGCCTTTCCAACATACACACACGTGCGTATATGCACACCCCCCCCCAACACACACCCTTCCTTTTTTACTCCAGGCAGATTTAAGGCTGAATATATTATTATTTTATTTGAGCGGATCTCCTTTTCTGCCTTTGCAATGTAATAGAGATAAGGTCCATATTATCTAGTACATCCTTCAGGAGAAACTTAAGAACTTGGGACTAAAAATACAGTCCCAACTTTGTGGTTTTCAAAGTCCTTACATACCAATCGTCTTATTCTACTGTTATAACCCTGTAAGGCAGAAATGATTACCCATTTTTCCAAATGCAGGAAGTAACCCGCTCACTATCACGGAGCTGGGCGGTAGCGACGAGGCTCAAGGCCACGTGCCGTGGCTCCAAGGTCAATGTCAGCATCGTGCCAGATCCGCACGCAGCGCTGGGTCAGAGACAACTGTCACAACAAAGGGGTAGCTGGGGACTCCGGGAAGCACACGCCCTCCCTTGGGAGGCAAGGGCAGACCATTTGTTATCACCAGCACTGCACTGACAGAGGTCAAAACACAATCTGAGTACTTCCTATGAAGGAAAACGGAATTTTAATTAACAGGTTTAGGTTTTTTTCAGGTGAGTGCTAGATTTGGGAGCTTTTCATGTCTCAGGTGAAAGGTACAAACCAAAATTAAAAAAAAAAAAAGAAAGAAAAAAACCTAACTAACTCTTCTGCATGTGACAAAATGTACAAGAGTAAGGATCGATAGTACAATTGATTGTAACAGGTCTGTGACAACCGGGGGTGACAGTCAGGCCTAACAAACTGTCTTCTCTCTCAGACTTTATCTGACAGCATTATGCTACAGCTCAAAACACTTCCAGATGGATTTTTCTCTAGCGTTCCAAAAATAGTCAGCTGAATTAATCTATACGTTCATTGTGCTAATATTGTCAGCCACACAGATGAATCTATTGGTCAGAACTTCCTCTGCCATTCGGAATGGTCGTTAACCCTTTACTCCCCTGGTCATGCTGAACCAAAGAAAGCTTTCATTTAGTCTAAGTGTCTGGCCTTTTGCAAGTGGGGGCTTTCCTTCTGCTGTCATGGTTGTTGCCAGATTGCCTCAGTGCGGCAGGTGCTCCCCTGTGGTGACTGGGATGGGACCTGGTGACCCTGGGAGCCCTAAAAAGGTTTTAACACAACTACAGTACGCCTTTGGGGATGGAGTTTTCCCTCGGGCGTCTGCACACCCCAAAGTATCGAGCAAATGCCTACTGGTCCTCAGGGCCCTCCAGTTATCAGTGCAGGGAAGGAACGGGACGCATGCCGAAGTTAGCAGGTCAGCGATGCTAAGCTTTGTCTCACGTTATACTCCTATGGGTAACAATGCAGAAGCAAAGAAGCAAAACTCAGAATGCTCTCTGGAAGCCACAGGCACGTGAACCTAACAGTCTTCTCTGTTTTGAAACCAGAGAAACAAAGCACTTTCGTATCAATCATCTTACTCTATTGTTCTGATCCCGTAAGGCAGAAATGATTACCCCATTTTCCAAATGCAGGAAGTAGCCCACTCGAAATCACACAGCTACTCGGGAACTTTCCTTCTGCAGTCACAGGTGTTGCCAGACTGCCTCAGTGTGGAAGGTGCCCCACGCTATGGCTGCGATGGGACCCCAAAAAAGACATTAACACAACTACAGTGGGCCTAGATTCAACCAATGATCTGCTGTGCAAGTAAAGGGATTTTTTTTCTCCTTGAAAACGAGCAGAGCTCTTACGGCTACACCCAGTTTCTTTGGATCAGCGTTTCCAAGGGGAGTAACCAAACTCTCTCTTCCTTCAGGAATAAAAAATTATACCTCCTCCCCGGGGATGGATCAGTCCAGCCTGAAACCACCTGAGATTCCTAAACAGCAAGGTGGCCAATGTCCAGGCTCTCTAGGATCCTTGAGATCTTCCATCCCCACCCGCATCTTGGACTGTTGACTCTGGGGAGACAGAGCTACCTGCCTGGCCACTCATGACTGTGTCTAACTCCCCCCCCAGGTGGTCATGACTACAAGGGACCGCAGGTGTGTTGGTCTGTACCATGTGCACGAAGAGCCCGTGGGAGCGTGCAAGGAGAGGTGTATAGCACAGCGTCTGCAGCAGTGTTCTGAGTCTGAGTGCCTGTGTTCAAATCCAGGCTGTGTCTCTTCTCCTATGACCTTGGCCATATTCCTTCACATGTTTGTACCTGTCTCTTCCTCTGTGAAATGGAGATAAATGCATCTGCCTGGAGTCTTGTCAGAATTAAATGAGGTAAGGCATGAAATCGCTTAAGAGAGTGTCTGATACATTAGGTACTTTGGGGGACAGAGGACTGATGGTAGAGACGTTTCTGACCAGGCGCAACTGCCTTCCTCCTTTCCCCCCCAGAACAGCAGTTCACCAAACTCCCTTAGCCTGCACCATTCCCACAGCTCTCTGCTGCCCCCTGCTGACAGCTGGTTGGTACTAGTGTAAGAGCTCTCAGCTTCAGATATCTCCTCCATTCCTTTCCCCGCAAGCACCCTATTCGACCACCAAGCTGAAACACAGAGCACTCCTGTAAAACCCCATGCCTTGCGCCTAGACCTACGCTGTTCCTTCCATCTGGCATGCCCTTCCTCCCTCCCCATTGACCTGTCAAAACCAGGTCCACCTCAAATGCCATGACCCTGATACAGCCTCCCTGTTCTCCCCTCCATGCCCCATAACCCACCAGGAACACTTGACTCCTTCCTCACATCACATTCTTCTCTGTGTTGTAATGAGGTTTGAACTTCTCTTACCGCCTCTTGCTAGGAGGTCAAAACTATGCCTTAGTTGTCTCTCGTTTCCCCAGCAGCACCCAATGTCATAAACCCCTCTTCACAAAGACATGCTTGGCCAGTATTTGTGCTGTCACTACAGCCTTGCTATTGCCACCCTGCCCCTAGCTGTGCAATCTCTCACGATCTCCCACTTCAGCTATTACAGTAATTCCCTAACTGGGGTCCTCAGATCCACTTTGGGCCCATCTCCCATCCACTGTCCACAGTGCCAACTGCACTTCTGAAGGGAAAAAAAAAAAAAAAAAAGGTTATCTTGGCATATCCCAGCCTCCCACCCTTTCAGCTGCTTCTTACTGCTTTTAGGATAGAGTCTAAAATCCTTACTATGGCCCAAATTGGCAAGACTCCCTCCCTTCATTCCCTGACCTGCAGCCACACTGGCCTTTCAGGTCCTGTAACACTCTGTTCTCCGGCAGCAGAGACTTCCCAAGCTGGCAGCCCTCTTGCTGGGACCCTCTCTCCCACCTCACCCCCTAGCCTTCAGACTTAGCTCAAATCTACTCAAGCAAACCTTCCTGGACCCTCTTCCTACATGTGATTTGCCTGTGCATGCTCTCAGAGCAGTATCTTCCTAACAAAAATGTCATCATAGTTGTGAATTTCTATTTGTGGTCATTTGATGAGTGTGTGTCTTCCCTTTAGGACTATAAGCTTCATGGGGACAGGAGCTGTGCCTGCTTTTCCTCACCGTTGTATTCCTAGCTGCCAGCATAATGCCACACATACATTAGATACGCAATAAATACATACGCTTAATAAATAAACAAATCAAAGGAGCCATGTTAAACAGAATCTTTGCCAAGGTGCCAAAATACATTAAATATATTAAATCTAAAACATTATACTGATTCCATTTCTATCATTCATATTTAAGTCATTCAATTATAGACAGAAAGGTATGTAGGTAGGTAGATAGACAGGCAGACAGGCAGGCAGACAGACGGACGGACAGCAAGGGCTTCTCTGAAACACATTCAACAAGAAGCCAGCAAGATTCTTCTGATGCTTACCTTCGGTGCTCATATCTGGTGTCGGCATCCAGATGTAGACCAAGCCTTCTTCCCGATAGAGCTTAATCATGGTGTCTGGTGTCATGGGCTCTGGATAGCGGTTACAGCCGGAGGAATTCTGTACAATATCCCATTCAGTCTGGAAATTCATGACAGCTGTAATCCCCAATTCATGCTTCAGTTTGATGGTTATATGTTCCACTTGACGAGGGCAGCTACCCAGCCAGATATTTGGTAGAATTCTAATGAGAATATATAGAGGCAACTATTATTATTGTTATTGTCATGGCTTGAGATCTGAGGAGCTGCAGAAAATACATTGTAATAAAATGCAATTAACCTTTAAATCTGGCACAGGAAAAGCTGCAGTAACAATATTAGATGGTGTAACAATATTATTGATATAATAACGTTATTATTGAAAGAAAAAATACTGGTGGTGTCATTTTTAGGGAAATAATTCTATTAATGAAAATGCTAGGAAATAAGCATTAGCAAGCCAAATCTAGCAACATATTAAAATAAGCCCACTAAGTTGTATTTATTCTTTGAACGTATATATGGTTCAACATTAGGAAACTCATCAACATATTTCAAACACTAACAAGTTAAAGGCAAAACTCCAATGACTGTATCAGTAAATTCTGGAAAACATTTGCAAAAACCAGCCATTATTCCTGTTTAAAACTCTACATAAAAATTTCAAATAGTAGGAGAACTTTTAAACACCAGAAACTAACAAACAACAGTATTCTTTTAAACAAAATCAAAGTCAAGCTTATATCCATTAGTACCCAACATTGTCCTATATGTTTCATCTAATGCTATAAGTTAAGAAGAAATAGATTTGAAACAAAAAAAAAGAGAAAAGAAAAGAAAATGTTGTCAATATTTTTTCAAGTATGTTTCTATAATATCCCAAAGGCTGGACCCAACCCTCAAAGTTTCTGAGTCAGTAGATTTGGGTTGAGAGTCCAATAATTTGGACTTCTAACAAGACTCACACAATACTGATGCTGCTAGTTCAGTGCAAAACCTTGAGAAGCACTCCCTAAAAGATTCAATTACAAAAGCTATGTGAAGTATTAAAAGTATTAAGATATCTGGATGAGGGAAAAGGTACAAAAATCAAACAGCTCTTCTCTGTGCTCTCAACAGCCAGGTAGAAATGGGGAAGTGGAGGTGAATCTCATTCAAAAATAAAAACAAAATTATATTGGGGCGCCTGGGTGGCTTAGTCATTAAGCATCTGCCTTTGGCTCAGGTCATGATCCTAGGGTCCTGGGATCAAGCCCCGCATTGGGCTCCTGCTCTCCCCCTGCTTGTATTCCCTCTCTCTCTGTCTCTCCTTCTCTGTCAAGTAAATAAATAAAATCTATTTAAAAAAATTATAAAACATCTAGGAATACCTTTAACCAGAAAGATTTATGAAATTTTATTGTACATTAAGAAAAAAAAACAGATAGACATACTGTGATATTATGATTTATAATAAGAAATATGTATTTGGTCTTCATCTCAGTTTCCAACACAGTTTTCTGAGTGAAAAGAGCCATAAAAGTGTCGTTTGTTACCTTAACGAGGTAACTTTTGGACAGCACCTACAGTTGGGCTGGTTGTCAGGGGAACCAACTTTGTGACTAGAGGACAGAACTTTCAGTCCCACCCCTTGGCTTCCGGGAGGAAAGAGATCTGGAGGTTGAACCAATCACCAATGGCCAATGATTTAATCAATCTTCTCTATGTAATGAAGCTTCCATAAAACACAAAAGGTCAGGATTCCAAGAGCTTCCAGGTTGGCGATGCAGGAAGAGTGGGGCTCCCTTGGAGGGTACAGAAGCTCTATGCCATTTCCCACGTTCCTTGCCCTGGGCATCTATGCCGTCTGGCTGTTCCTGAGTTATACCCTCTTAAAATAAGCCAGTAATCTAGTAAAATGTTTCCTGAGTTCTATGAACTGCTCTATCAAATTAATCAAACCCAAAAAAGGAAAGGGTCATAGCACCTCTGATTTATAACCAGTCCATCAGAAGTACCGGTAACAACTTGTTTGCATGTGGCATCTGAAGTGAAGAGAAGGAGAGAGTCTTATAGGACTGAACTCTTAACTTGCAGAAGCTGATGATATCTCCAGGTAGACAGGGTCAGAATTGAGTTGAATTGTAAGACAGCAAGTTGGTGTCCAGAAAATCAGTTGGATGTATGGAGAAATCCTCTCCCCCCACACATATTGGAATTGGGCCCCAGAACCAAAAAGACATACCATGCAAACATCATAAAAATGCAAATATTTTCCAAATAATATATAAATTTAATGTAAATTATTATAACTTATTGCAGGTGGTATATATTGTCTTGCTCACTGATTATTTCACATGTGTACCTCCTCTCCAGAAGTATGGGCTCCTCCAGAACTAATACTCTATTTCAACTTTATCTGAATCTTGTCACCTAGAACTTGACTAGGTTCAATACACAGCACTCAGACAACAGTTCATAAATGATGATGGTAGACATCACTTGATGCTCACCAGTGTTCCCAGTTATCCTCTTTCAAGCATGGAGGACTAAACTACTTCTCTGCCTGAACGTTAGAGCTCTCTGACAACTTTTGTCAATAGAAAGTGAGCTGAGGTAACATGTCCCTTCCAGAAGGACATATTTAGGACATCGTGCACAATGCTCTATGCTCTGGCTTTCCCTGCTATGATGACCATGGAAGCACATGTGGATACTGAGCCGTTAGAAGACCAAAGTAGCTTAGAACGGTAAGCTACCTTGGGAGGCCAGCTGCCCTGGAGAGCCAGCGGCTCCTTGACTTAAACCATGTTGACATTGTTTGTTCCCACAGTGTAATCTGACTTGTTCTAATACAATGCCTAAGTAATTAATTCCTCAAAGTCCCTAATGCGCAGGAAAGAAGCTGAGCACAGGGATTACACTTTTATTCAGTTACTTTCATATTGGGCTTAAAGCAGTCCTTCTCAGTTGGGGACAATATTTGGCAATGATTATGGAGACATTTTAGAGGATGACATCGGGTGGTGCTGATGGCACCTCGTAGATTGAGACCAGGGGTGGTGCTAAGCATCTACAATGCACAGCACAGCTCCCACAACAAAGATTATCAAGGCCAAAATGTCAATAATGCTGTGATGAAGAAACCCTGGTTTAGGGGAATAAAGTGGAACAGAACTCCTTACTATATGGAGGAAGAAAGGGAATATGGGGCAGGAATAAGACCAACGTATCTGACACAGTTTGTGGCTCATCAGTGATGTCATTCTGATAATACGGTATTCCATGTCATATTTTAAAATATGTATGTATGTAGGTATGCATAGAAAGAGAGAGACCTAGAGAGTGAAGCAAAAGTCTAATATTGCAAAGTTGAATAGCACTACAACATTTGAAGTGGTGTGTAATGGAAAGGGTACTAGACACAAGCAAGAAAAAATGCCAATCATAACATGATCATTTTTAAAGCATTGGTAATAACTGTCTGACATTAGGCCATGTTATTTATCATCTCTAGGCCTTTGGTGCGCTCCTCTCTAAAATGGGTCTAAAAATAACTAGTTTGCAGAAAGTAAATATAATTAAATAAGGTATTTGAATGGGACTGATACCAGGGGATGTACAATAAATGCAAGTGGTGTTTATGTCTAGTTGTTATAATTTACTTATTTTAGTAATTTATTTTGTATTGTCCTGACTATTCAGATAATTTTCCTATTGTTCTGTGTATCCTTCATTAGAATGCTGCAGAGTTTAGAATACTCTCCCTATTTTCTTAAATGGAATCTAGCTTGCTTTTGTGTTTTGGTTCCTTTTTTTTTCCTTTTGGCTGTTGTTGCTGTCATCGTTAATGCTAATGTGAGAAGCCAAGTGACTAATCCCCAAATATGGGTATTATCCATCCTCAATGAAAATATCGTTCAACATCTGACATCACCTAAAACTTGAATCCTACTTACCCTCCAGGAGAAGATAAACCAATTTTTTATTGCTGCTTGGGCTCTAAGTCTAATAGGTTATTAAACATTTCTTATGGGCTATTGAAGGTGATTATGGAAAAAATAAAGGCAATAAAATTTAACATAAAGAGAATATTTAAAACACAGAAAAGACTTAATGGTGTTGTGAAGATGAGCATGGGATCCAAAGGCCTTTCACTTCATTCTTGACCCTAAAGAATTCTCAGATATCCCATTAGGCCAGTAGGCTGACAGACAAATCATTAGCAGGGACAGTTTGAGAGTGCTCAAGAGATGTGTTTTGACCAGGACATTGTCAGCTGAGTATTCAGCATTCACAGGAATGGAAAGGACACACACCCTGGGTCACTGGCCCCTCGCTCTGGCTGTTGAGTGAGAGCCCGGACCAGCTCTATCTAAATGCTCCATCCCTCCTTCCATTGTCCCTTAAAGATTTCTCCTCCAGTTCCCTGCTGGATGCCTAGCGGGCAGCAGGGGTGGGCTGCCATACCATGCTGTGGGGTTTAACTGAACATACTGAAGTATCCGGAGCCGGAAAAGAGGGCAGTAGACACCCCAGTGATATGACCAAGAAATATAACTTTCTGAACTACAATGGATTTTTATTGGTAAAATTTTGAAGTGGACCGGCAAAATATTAAAAGGAATATTCACGACAGGCAAGCTAAGTTCCGGACGTTACCCAGAGTTCTCCTGAATACTGCCCTCTTGGAGTGCACAGCACTTGGTACGTAGCTAGAGAATAAATGCCAAATGAAGTGGCTGGCATGCAAGGTTTGGATAAAGACAAAAGAAGAGTTCATGGACATATACACAAAGAGCAAATCAGACAAAATAAGAAATCAGAATGCCAAACCAGAGTCAGTATGTAGAATCACACGGTGTTACTGGGGGAGGGGGAAAAAAGGTGTTTACTCCACCATCTCATTCAGCCCTGGTCTTCAAGTGTATTTCTACTAACCGGGGACGTCAGGGAACTCAGAACAAGTCAAAGGGAAACAGGCCCAAAGTTGGTACATTTCCCACATCAAGTTTCTAATGGAAATAAGCCCTTGAAATACACACTTCCCACACACATATAAACACTAGCCTCTGAATCAGGTATTTCTAACTTTTTCATAACAATTCTTCCTCTAAAAGTGCCACAAGTCAGAGTCCATATTTAAGAAATGAGTATAAATTCTTAAATTCCTGATATGTTAAGCAAGATGTGCTGAAGCTAGGAGATAGATCACTAAAGATAAATTCTGACAAGTGCTGTGTTGAAGAATAGAGAATTAAAGTTATAAAGTAAATCGTACTGAACCGTTACATGAGATGTGGAGCCAAAGGACTGAGTTTGTTGGAAACACACAAATCAATGGCTCCTGCTTCCTCAGACAGCTAATGTGCCCTTTATATGCATCCTATTTCAGCTTGTTGTCTCTAATAATAGGTGATATATTTCTAGTTACATGATACATTGAAGGTAATAAGATGCATGATGTACTTTCTAAATAGTAATTAGACTTGTATTTATCCATTCAAAATCAATTTTTACTCATCTCATCCTACTTTTAATCTTCTTTTGGCATCAATGATACTTTAAACAATTTTAAAAATTGGATCTTTTTAGGTACAAAGAAGCTTGTTGAAATATGGGATTTAGGGAATAAAAATCCTCTGTAAAGGTAGTTTCGATGCAAGACATACCAAACTTCAAAGATATAATAATGAAAATAAAAAATATATAGCTCACAATTATATCATAAATTATACTGTAAAACTTCCAGAGAATTACTTTATGAACAGCTCACTACTGGTCATGAGTTACATCAGATTTCTGGCAGCTCAATTATAGATTATCTGAAAAGGTCAGAGGAAACCGCTGCACCTAATGGGTATTGACACCCAGTCAACCCAGAAGTTCCCAAAGTGACTCTGCATTCAAGCCACAAGAGTTTTATAAAAACTTGTATTACCAACATCTAGTCCTAAAGGTAGTCATTAAGTGGCTGTGGAGTGAGGTCTATGATTCTGTGGATTTTTTTTTTCAAGAAATTAACCAGGTTATATATATTACATACGCAGCCAGATTCCAAAACCACTAGCCTGGGCGATCCCAATAAACATGTAGAAATTTAGTATAGAGATCTCAATACCTTTCAATAGCAGCAAAAAATATGGCTATGGGAGGGCATGGATTGCTCAGCGCTACACACGCACATAAGAGTTAGGTCCTTACCATTCTCCAAAAATACTTTCAAGACTAAAAATGATTCCCAGACAGAGAGTGTGGAATGGGAAACTATCTGTTAGGAAAGAGTAGCTATGACGATGTGTGTCTATGTGTTTAATGGGTAGCACCTTCTAAAAAGTTAAAACTAAATCTACTTCTGAGTCATGACAAATATTTAATATAGCAATATTCATTAAGAATGTACTTTGGCAAAAAAAATGAATGTACTTTTGCAGATAAAAGGTTTATTGAGTTTGGCTATTGCCACCATGACTCAACAAAATTGTATTTAAATAAAATCTATCCTACTAATATTACAATATTAGCTAAAGACTGGGTGGGGGGGGTTGCCGATTGGGGAGGGGGGATGGATGGCTGACATTCTGGAACCTTACTTCGTTGGACTGCAAATCAAAATCAATTTCACTCATTTGGGTGAATCTGGATTTGTGGTTCCAGGTAATCCCACCACAATACTCCACTGTTTGCTTCACCTGTCGGCCCAGGCCCACGTTACAACAGCAAGTGAAGTGTATGAATCAGAGCCCACTTGTTCCATCTCAGCTGTCAGTCAAAGGAGGCCTTACTGGCAATACTGAGTACATCAGACACAATGAGCATCCAAGCATTTGCAAAAAATACCACCGGGTTTTGACAGGAGGAGGGGGCATGGGAAAAACAGAAGATATCAGCAAATAAGCCCATTGTATGGACTCCAGATCTCAAATTCTACCACTAATGGCCTTGAAAAATGGCAGAATAACCTTTTCCTGAAGGTGAAAATTAGCATCATATTTTGTCCATAAGGAAAAAAAGTTAGGAAACACAGGATGATGGGATCAGGGTATGAATATAGGATTTGTTTATTTCTTATCACCCCAAGAGACCACAACTATCTATGGCAATGCCTTCTTCCTAGCCATAAAAACACAGCTCCATTTCAAAGAGGGAAAAAATGGATTTTGCTGAGATTCTTTATAAAACCCAGCTAATGATTTAGGAGCAAAAAAAAAAAAATTAGCACATTTCCTAAGTTGGATAATTTTGTTGCATTTACCTTATTTAATATTTTATGGGCAAATCAATGTGAAATTAAAATGTGATCCGGCTTTTAAATAATGGGTAAAGAAAAAAAAGTCTATCAGTCCTGTCATTTAGATCTCATTAGTGGGAAAGCAAGAAAAATGTTAAAATCAACCTCCAGTAAGCTCTAAGCTTCATTAGCACATGTAAATCCTTCTGCTAAAAATCCGTCTTCTAGTGTTAAGTGTTATGTTATTAATACCAAACTTCTCCCCAAAGACTCCACTTAAGGCTGAATGACTGCACAAAGACAAATTTCAATTTAGAGAGTGATACCAATTTCTTCATTTAAAAAATAGTCTTCTCATAGTTAGCTTATAGGTTATAGACTATAGTATATAGACAGCACATGCTAATTTCCACAGGTAAAATTAGTTTCTTAGATTTTTGGGGGAATGTGCTATATAGTTTATAGCCTCATGAAGCAAATATTTTTGACATATGTTTTTATTTTCTATATTAAAAATGCCATATAATAATTATCAAGGTCTGTTACAGGTTGACTTGCATTTCCCCAAAATTTCCATGTTGAAGTCCTACCCCCAGCACCTTAGATGGGACCTCACTTGGAGACAGGGTCTCTACAGAGGTAATCAGGTTAAAATGAAGCCATTAGTGTACACTCTAATCCAGTACGCCTGTCATTCTTATAAGGGGAAATACGGACACAGACACATACAGAGAGAAGACGATGTGAGGATAAAAGAAGACAGCTGCCTACAAGGCAAGGAGAAGGGCTTGGAATAGATCCTTCTCTCGAAGCCCTCAGAATGAATCAACCCTGTAAACACATCGATCCTGAACTTTTAGCCTCCGGAACTGAGAAAATAATTTTCCGTTGTTTAAAAGCCACCCCAGTTTGTGGCACTTCGTTAGTGCAGCCCCTAACTAATACGAAGTCTAAACATGCAGACCTAAAATATATAATATCCAATCATCCAGATTCTTCCAATATCCATACATCAGGGATACCAAAGTAAAACACTTTAATAGATATTTTTCACCTTTCATCCTGATCTCTGAAATTCTACAATTAAGTTTTTTGACTGTGGCATCCCAGTTGTCCTCTTATACAATAGGACTACTACCCACTCTCACTCCTTGACTCATGTCCTTCAGTCCATCACTTGAGCATCTCCAACATGGCAGATGAGATCATCAGGCCCCTGGTTGTGCTATTTGGGCTTCCTTCTTAATCTAATAACTCAGTTCTGAAGTTCTGAACTTTAGAACTAGATACCTAGTTTTGATAAATACAATACAGTCTTGGACCTCTTTGCTTGGCTTTCAGAGAATGGATCTCAATGGAGAATCACCTGAAATGTGTAAGAGCACAGTCTTCAGACTCACAACTTATTAAGATTCTGAGTCCAAGGGTGGCTCAGTCAGTTAAGCGTCTGCCTTAGGCTCACGTCACGATCCCAAACTCCAGGAATCAAGCCCTGTGTCAGGCTCTCTGCTCAGTGGGGGGGTGTGGTGGGGGGGGGTGTCTTCTTCTCCCTATGTCCTCACCCTACTCATGTTCTCTCTCATGCTCTCTCTCAAATAAATAAACAAAATCTTTAAAAAAAAAAAAAAAAAAGATTCTGAGTCTAAGAGAGTTTGGCTTTCTTGGTTTTTGAGCATTTGTTGCCCTGAAATTCAGTTTATATGCCACATTGACAGATTATAGCAATAAATAAGGCAAATGGCATACTTCACCTTCTTAAAGTCAGTCAAGGTAACACAAAGACTGAGGCAAATAACTAGGCTAAGCAGCCTCGGCTGGTTACTGTGATACAAATTTCAACAAAATGTTCTATTAGAATAGCCTCTTGGCATGTTAATTTTGTTTCCAATGCTGAGCACTCCTTGAAAGCCTAAAATGTCACGTTTAATACTTTCTCACATAATGAACTTGAAAGGATTTGTTTAAAATTAATCACTTGCATAATGAACTAGGAACCACTGAAGATCAAGGAAGTAATTAAAAATTAAATGTAATATTTTTTTTCTGTATTTGGTTTTAAAGTCATTCCACCTATTTAACAAATACGTAAGGATGCCTGCTTTTTGCCAGGCACTCAACAATCCATGGTGAGCAAGACAGTCAAGGTCTGCCCTCAGGTAAGTCACATTCTTTGAGGAAGACAGGCAGTGAGCGAATAAATATGCAAAATGTATAAAATTTATTTGTAATATGCTACTGAGGATATAAACAGGGAGTTAAAATAGAGAATCACAGGAAAGCCAGACTTCAGATAAGACAGTCAGGAAGGTCCCTGAAAAGGTGACATTAAAACAAGACCTGTTGTGGGAAAAGGAGTGAGACATTCAATGTTCTTATGGCGAGAAAGAGTGAGGCAGACTTTAGGAACTGAGAGAAGCCTAGAAAGAGCAAGAAAGGAGCATGGCATGAGTTACAGTGAGAAGACTCTGTCAGGCCTCACTGACGTGCTAGGGAATTTGTATAACAGTACAAATGCAATGAAAGAGCAGTGACAGATTTTTAAGTAGAGGAGTCACATGGACTTGTTTTAGCATTTTTCTGGGTGTTATATGCAACTAATGAATCATGGAACTTTACATCAAAACCAGGAAAGTACTGTATGGTGACTAACATAATATAATAAAAAAAAGAATATAATAAAAAAAAGAAAAAAGAAAGGGTGACTCTAGCTATTAGTGGAAAATGGATTGGGCAGAAGATAGAGCAGAAACTATAGAGGAAAAAGGAAGACCTTTGGGATAGTGATGGCTTGGAATACAGCTATTGGTGCAGATAGAGAAAAGTAGATTAACTCAAAATTTAGCAGTAGAACCAGCAGGATTTGCACATGAATTAGATGAAAGAGTGGAGGGACAGTGAAAAGTCAAAAATGACTCCAAGTTTACTAATGTGATATTATAATCTATAGTTTCCTAACCAGGTCTGCCTTCAGTGAAGCCTACAGCTCTCTAAGTTTGTTTACTATGTATTTTTACAAGTTTCAGACTAACCAACATTTTATATACCAGGCATTATACTAATGATATCCACATGCTTACAGGCTTGATGATATCAAACTATTCAAGTTTCCTTTCAGTTTTCCATTCAAATCATTATTTCCATTAAAAAATGTTAGTAACATAGGGTTTTTATTGACGTAAGAACTTTGTACTCAGAATAAGTTGACCATCAACTAGATTTATCTCATATCAAGGAAATATCCACTGTAGACAAAGTGGTACACAGGAAACTGATTTATTTATTTAATCAACTCACTAAAGATATATTATTAAATTTATTTTTTTATACCTGTGGGTCTTTATTTCAGCTCTAGAACAAAAAAAGAATTTAAAACACATGACAGCAAATGAAAAAAACTCATTTTTCTTCTTTTTTACAGTAATTCTTCATTGCCAACCAATCATCTGATTAATTAAAATACAAGGAATTCCTAGCATGAAAAAAAATTCTATTCAGTACTTTGAACACGACAGGTGTTTTCACTATAGTTTTCTTGACCAAAAAAAAAAAAAAAAAGGCGTGGGGTAGTTGTACGATTATTATTCATCTAGACCAGAGCTTCTCAAATATTAATGTGGAGACGCATCATCTGGGGATCAGCTTAAGATGCAGAGAGTGATTCGGTAAATCTGGGATGGAGCCTAAGATTCTGCATTTTCACAAGCTCCCCGTAGTACCAAGGCTGCTGGCCCTTGTAGCAAGCAGTACTCTACGAATTGTACTCAGTCTAAATACGATCATTATTTTATTATATATCACAATGGTTCGCTACAATTCAGTACTCAGCACATCAGTATTCAGGCACACTGATGAGTAAGTGAAAGAAGATTGTCCTGCTAGAACAAACAGAAAGACGAGCATTTTCTCTCTACTACTGATGCTAGTATTAGAGGCCTACTATTAACCATGTAGAGAGAATGCTATTTTTTTACATTCTAATTACAGAACATTTTAAGATCTCTTTAGCCCTCTTTCTTGATTTCCCAGTGAAGAACCTGCAAGAAGCCAAATGACTGTCTTATGTAACAACATTCCTTGGCTCTAAAACATTCCTCTTTTCTCCTTTTTTACAGTGCTCATAAGCTTCTTGATAGAGACCTACAATTTCCTTTTGTGTTATCTTTTTTAAATGTAGTTGGAGATTTTTTACAAATAAGATGCTGAAAATCAGGGAAAATTCACATAAGACTTGAAATTGATGGGGTACCAAGGGAATTAAATGGTTGAAAACTCTGAGGCCATTAGCAGTGTTGCAGCCAGGGGTGTTAGAAATTAGGTAAGGTTCCAGAAGGACAAACAAAAAAACACCTCCTCTTCCCCTATGAGATGCTAGTAGTTAGGATGGTAAGAACAGGAGAGATGTTAAACCACAAATATTCTAATGTTGAGACCTACAAAATCCCTGGGACATTTTGCTTCTTTCATTCAGCCTGAAGTCAGGGCACATAACAGTACATTTCACAATGTATAGCGAGAAGGCACGATAGCCAGTAAACCCTCCTAAGGATATGCAAATCAAAAAGGCCTCTGTTTTAAGTTACCCGGAGATCCTAAAGATCCGTAGCTATGGGAAAAGAGGCCAGGAATTAGTGACACTTCATCTCCTTATGTTATCCCTAACTAGGAAGGATCTTAAACAGACATGGAGTCTAATACAATTCACACACAGGCTAAGTCCCAATCATACCCAAACCAAAATGGTCATATTTAAATTGGTAATCCTAAATAACCTTAGTCATGGAGAGAGTGCGTTCAGTAACATGACGTTCCTATTGGCAGCTCATTTGTCCTGGCAAGACCTTCACAATACAGTTTTAGTTAAGATCGTCCATTCCACTGAGCACTCGTTGAAGTGCTTAATTGCCAGAAATTGGCCTCAACTTCTCTAAGCTAAAATTGCCTCTTCCATGTTTCATAGCCCAGGACATTGTCATCTCCACCTTGTGCTATGCAAGTGCTTAGACTTTTTTCAAGAATTCTGAAGATATTTATTCTGTATTTTACAACTGGGCTTAAGTGTATGGAGAATGATTGGATTCCAAACTTTCAACACATATCTGATATCTAAAGTATATGTCCCTCAACATAATATAATAAAAAATCATTAAAAAAATAATAAAGTATATGTCCCTCAAGCAATATGAACCACCCATAGGCTCCCATTAAGAGAAGTCAGTCTGGTGTCAGAAGTCCAACACCCATCAAGTCCCACCTAGCAAAACTGATACAAAACACAATTTAATGTATTCCTATCTCAGTTCTATCTCCGTTCCAGATTACATCCCTAGGTGGTAGCATTTATCCTATTGATCACTTCCATTACCACACATACACCCAGTTTATTTTTTACCATGCTTCTGTCTCCTTCATAAATCCTGTGTCCTCTATAAGCCTTTTAAGTGTGAGTGCTTTGCAGAGTTCCAGACTGTAAGTCATCTCCCTAATATACACGGCCATCTACAACTGCCATCTACATGCTGGTGAATTCCAAAACTGTTGCCTCCAGCTCAGACCTCAGTGCCCTACTAGAATCCTCCATTCAACGTCCCATAAGTACCAACTGACCTCATCTTCACCGTCTTCCACTCTTTGCTTCCCATCCACAAACCGACTTTTCCTCTAGTGTTCTTGGTCTTTGTAAATTATCCCACAGCTGCCCAAACATCTAAGCCAGGAAACTTTAATTCTTCTCTCTTCCCCTTCTTACAGTCATTAACCCATATAAGTCAATCTCCTAAATAGCTGTCTACATTATGCATGTCAATCTAAAGGTCCCACTCACATAAAACTGATTGAATATTATAGCCACCGGCACAATTTATCTGCAATAATAGAGTTCCATTCATGCCTGGACTGTGGTCACATTTTTATTAATTACAACCCATGGCCCACATAAGTTTTGTTTCATTCCATGTAGTATTTTAAATGTTACCTGTTAATGTAGATAGACAAATTTAGTAGACAATAACAAATGTGATTCTAGAGCAGTGATTCACAACCCTGGATACATACTAGAATCTCTTAGAAACATCTTTAGAAATACTTAGGTCAGATCCTCAATTAAAACAGAATTTCGGGGGCTCCTGGGTGGCTCAGTCAGTTAAGTGACTGCCTTCGGCTCAGGTCATGATCCCAGGGTCCTGGGATGGAGCCCCACGTGGGGTTCCCTACTCATCGGGAAATCTGCTTCTCTCTCTCTTCCTTTGCCCCACCCCCTACTCATGCTCGCTCGCTCTCTCTCAAATAAATAAAAGCTTAAAATTTTTTTTTAATTTTTAAAAATTATGAAAATTAAAAAACAGAATTTCAGGGCACCTGGGTGGCTCAGTCGGTTAAGCATCTGACTCTTGGTTTTGGCTCAGGTCATGATCTCATAGGTTGTGGGATCACGCCCCATGTCAGGCTCTGCACTCAGCAGGGAGTCTGCTTAAAGATTCTCTTCTGCACCTCCCCCCACTCCCTCTCACGCATGTGCTCTCTCTCAAATAAATAAATAAATCTTTAAAAAAAAAAAATTCTGAATGGGTTAGCCCAGTGATGGGTATTAAGGAGGGCATGTATTGCAATGAGCCCTGGGTGTTATACACAAACAATGAATCATGGAACACTACATCAAAAACTAATGAAGTACTGTATGGTAACTAATATAACATTAAAAAAAAAAAACAATTTCTAAGGTTGTGGGGTGGGGCTCAGCATCAATTTTTCCAAGGACCCCAAGTGATTCTTCACTGAGTCTTGGGAATGCTAATTTAGAGCTTGAGAGAGAGGTGAGAGCTGGATATAAAGATTTGCCTATCCCATTTTTTTTAAAAGTGAAAATAATTCCACTTTTTAAAAATCAAACATTTACCCCACTGGAATGGAACTGGCTATAAAAACCTGAATTGGAAAAAGGAAATTAGAGGTGATTACTCATTTTTAAAAGGATTTTCTGTCTGTATAAAGAATTAATTAAAGCATTTCTTCAAGTGACAAGCAGTGATTTAATTGATTTGTAGACTTATCTCAGTTATTAATTATGCTTGTGACCCTTGCAAAGTCACTGGAATCTCTCTAGACCTCACTTTTCTAATGCATAAACTGAGAGAACTGGAGTAAAGCAGCACCTTCTCAGCTCACACGGCACTTACTGCACATCGAAGTCCAGATGCTATGTGGAGGCGAAGGCGGCCAAGGACACAGATTGTGAAGTCAGGCTGCCTGTCTTCGAACCCAAGCTCCACGAATTCTGTTATACCTTGGGCAGATTATTAACCTGCCAGAGCCTCAGTTTCATCGACTATAAAATGGCATTAGTACTCTATATCTCACAGGAAGATTAGATGAAATAATACATGTCAGAGCATTTAGAACCATTCCAGGCACACAGTAAGCCCTATTAAAGCCTCAGTTATCATTCCTATTACTAATGTTATACCCCTGAAAAAAGTCAGGGCCTTTAGTATATTAATGCATTGGTGAGTCTCTAAGAATGGGAAAAATCATGTAGCACTTCAAAAATATATTTGACCAGGGAACATTTGATGCTCTGTGGAGCACATTTTCGGGAAAGCTGCACTACACGGTTGTTGTGTCCCTTTAAACTCTGGTACGGTGTGATTCATCTCTATGACTTGGAGACCCAGAAAACAATGGCCCATGGACCAAACCCAGCTCACCACCTGTTTTTTGTAAATACAGTTTCGATGGAACCCTGCAATGCTCATTTCATGACATATTGCCTAGATCTACTTTCACATTACAACAAAAGAGCTGACTACCTGCCACAGAAACCATACGACCCAGCAAGCCTAAAATACATACTGCCCAACCCCTTACAGAAAAGCTTGCCGATTCTGCCTTACATATATAATGTAGTGGGGAGCCCATAGCTCTGCCCAGAGTAACTTAATCATCAAGACAAATCTCATTTTATGAATGGGCATTTCTAGTCCATCAACCCATTTGGAAACATTGATCAATGTGGGAAGGAAAGAAAGAGTGGCTATGACGGTGGGAGGCTCTCCATAATTGGCTGGAAAGGATAAACAGCAAGGATCACAGAAGAAGAGCTGCTGATGGGAAACAAACAGAATGCAACTGGGAAAACAGAAGGTGACCTGAAGGCCTTCACCCTGGTTGAAGGTGCTAATGTATGATAGGCACTTTCTCCCACCATCTCCCCAAAAGTCTACACACCCTCCCCAAAATGTCACCTTTTGTTTATAATTACTACTATTAATCAAGTACAGTCTTGGGGGAAAAAAGGTTTTTTTTAAGGCTCTTTGATTCTTATAGGATAGGCATTATTATCCTAATTTTATAGATGAATAAACCAAGCTATGCAAAGTTTAAGCAACTTCCCCATATCTAATCAATGGTTGAGTTTATAGTCACACCCAGGTTTTTGGTCTCAGATTTTCCATCATGCATCAACTGAAGATTTTCAGTTCTAGAACTTCTCTTAAGTGCAGAGAGATGCAATCTAAAATTCTGATGCTATCTAAAATTCAGGATTTCTTAGGCATGATGTGAGATAGTTGTTTATCATTGGGCAAAATTTCTACCCATACTAATAATCTCTTGCTCTCCACAAGTCCCACTCTTGGGTGGGGGTGAGGGATATAGGAGATGGAGGGGCAAGGTGATATAAGGCATCTGCCTACATGCTGCATAGATAGCAGCCCTGATGAAATTTGTCCTACCAAGAAAGATAAAGAAATTCATTCAATATGAATAAAAACACAGGAAGCTATTAAAGAAAACACAAAAAAGGCACTGTTTGAAATGGCAGCTGCAAACCTTATCTCTTATATTCCGTTGCTACAAAGACTAGCCAGCTTTTCTTAGCCAAATGTGAATTAGAAGAAACATAATTTAGTGTTTAGAAAATATGCCTAATTTTCCACCAAAGCTATACAATTTGCCTTGAAGTAAGGAATTCAACATCAGCTTTTTAAAATGATGGTGATTAAGTAGACTACAATATACTTCCAGTGTTCTATTCTTTTCATTATTTGTGGCACCCTGATGAAAAGTAATTATGCTTGGGCGAATTTTCCTCTTAGATGTAATTTGGACCACTTATCCGAGATTCTCAGAAGGGAGCTGACTTGACAACTAGAAGAGAACACCTGTTTCTATCAATGTAAAGGAAGCTTCCCTGAGAGCCCTTACCTCTGCCTAGCAATGCATAGGATGTCTGCAGCAAGAAGTATTGAGTGATGTATTAATGAATTGTCTTCTCTATCCAGCAAACAGAATCAGGAATTAAGTGGTGGATTTTTTATATTTACATAAGGAAAGGAAGAAGAATGGTCATGAATATAAAGTAACCACAACAGAAGAGGGAGTTTGGCAGTGACTGAGAGCCCCGAATAATACTGATGCCCACCCTATTGACCAACACACCTGCCACAGCATGCCCCTCAGCTACTCAAGAGCTTTTTTAAAAAGTTTCATAATTTGGGATTCTGTTATTTTATTAAATAGGTCAAAGGGAGCTGTAGAAAATGTTCATGTATGTTTTATTGTTTCCAACACAAATTACAGGCGTGAAAATTCTATCCATCCTCTTCTCATTGATATTAAAAGTAGGAAGCTGGTGTGATATTTACGGTACATAAAAGGAGGATGGTCCATGGCTTTATTGAAACACTAAATAATTCCATTTCCTGACTAGGACCCATGAAGCTTCAAATATACTTTTAAGAGGCTTTATTTGTTTCTTTTATGACCTATAAAAAGCTATAGTGCTATTACGTTGGCTTTTCCAAAATGTTTTAGCAAACATCAGAAAGCACTTTCACAAATACAACCATTTGGCCTATCACATTCTTGAGATAAACATCAACAAGCAAAATAAGTACAGTACCAGAGATCTAAACACAATTTAAGTGGATCTACTGAAAATCAGTTAATGGACTTCAAAAAAAAAAATGTTTTTCTCTGCCTTTTATTTTACCATCCCTAATTGTTTACTTTGAACGGGAACCTTTCTGATGGAACCTACTGAAAAGAAATGTTACTATAAGTCATTTTGGTTGTTTATCTTTGTAACACATTAGGATTTGTTTCACTCTGTTAATTTTTTTAAGTAATTACAAGACTGAGTACACAAACTTTTAAAAACTTTCTATTGAAAATAATATACATTAAAAATACACATAAGTGGACTGCTCAATAAATCTTTTTACAAACTGAATATAACCATATAGCCAGCACCCAAATTCAGAAACAGAACTTCTACAAACCCTAGAAGACTCTCTTCTTACTCCATTCTAATCATTACAAGCATAGCCGCTATCCTATCTTTCAGAATAAGAGAGAGTTTACCAGACAACAAAAGCTAAAGGAGTTCATGATGACTAAACCAGCCCTACAAGAAATGTTAAGGGGGACTGTCTGCATGGAAAGGAAAGACTATAAGTAAAAGAAAGAAAAGTAGGAAGCACAAAAGCAGAAAAAATAAGTATATCTATAAAAATCAGTCAAAGAACTCATAAAATAAGAGGATGTAAAGACACCATATACCTAAAATGCAGAGAGGGGAAGAGTAAAGAATAGCTTCAAACTTGAGTGACCGTCAACTTAATATAGACAGAAGATGTCATGTACAAACCTAATGGTAACCACAAATCAAAAACCAGCAATAGACACTTGAAAAATAAAGAGGAAGATATACAAGTATAACACTAAATAAAAGCAGCAAACCATCAGAGAAAAGAGCAAGAGAAGAAAGGATCAGAGAAGAACTACAAAAACAATCACAAAACAAGTAAGAAAATGGCAATAAATACCTACTGATAATTACTTTGGATGTAAACAGCATTTAGTCCATTAAAGTAATGTAAATGGGCCAAATGCTCCAATCAAAAGACACAGGGTGATGGAAGGGATAAAAAGAAAAAAAAAAAAAAAACAGGACCCATCTATATGTTGCCTACGAGAGACTCATTTCAGACCTAAAGATATAAGCAGATTGAAAGTGAGGGGATGGGGGCACCTGGGTGGCACAGCGCTTAAGCGTCTGCCTTCGGCTCAGGGCGTAATCCCGGCGATCTGGGATCGAGCACCACATCAGGCTCTTCTGCTGTGACCCTGCTTCTTCCTCTCCCACTCCCCCTGCTTGTGTTCCCTCTCTCGCTGGCTGTCTCTATCTCTGTCGAATAGATAAATAAAATCTTTAAAAAAATAAAAAATAAAAATAAATTAAAATAAATTAAAAAAAAAATGGGGCGCCTGGGTGGCACAGCGGTTAAGCGCCTGCCTTCGGCTCAGGGCGTGATCCCGGCGTTACGGGATCGAGCCCCACATCAGGCTCCTCCGCTATGAGCCTGCTTCTTCCTCTCCCGCTCCCCCTGCTTGTGTTCCCTCTCTTGCTGGCTGTCTCTATCTCTGTCGAATAAATAAATAAAATCTTTAAAAAAAAAAAAAAAAGAAAGTGAGGGGATGGAGAAAAAATAATCATGCCAATGGAACTCGAAAGCTAGAGTAGTGATACTTATATTGGGTAAAACAGACTTTAAAACAAAGACTGTAACAAGAGACAAAGAAGAACACTATGTAATATTAAAGGGGACAATCCAACAAGAAGATATAACAATTGTAAATATTTATGCACCCAACATGGGAGCACCCAAATACATAAAAGTTAATGACAAACATAAAGGAACTAATGGATAGTAATACAATAATAGTAGGGGAATTTAACACCCTACTTATACATCAATGGACAGATCATCCAAACAGAAAATCAACAAGGAAACAGTAGCTTTGAATGACACACTGGACCAGATGGGCTTAACAGATAAATTCAGAACATTCCACCCTAAAACAGCAGACTACACATTCTTTTCAAGTACATATAGAACATCCTTAAGAATAGATCATATATTAGGCCACAAAATAAGTCTCAGCACATTCAAATAGATCAAAGTCATACCATGCATCTTTTCTGACCACAATGCTTTAAAACTAAACATCAGCCACAATAAGAAATATGGAAAGGGGGGCGCCTGGGTGGCACAGTCGTTAAGCGTCTGCCTTCGGCTCGGGGCGTGGTCCCAGCGTTGTGGGATCAAGCCCCACGTCAGGTTCCTCCGCTGGGAGCCTGCTTCTTCCTCTCCCACTCCCCCTCCTTGTATTCCCTCTCTCGCTGGCTGTCTCTATCTCTGTTAAATAAATAAATAAAATCTTAAAAAAAAAAATCTGGAAAGGGCATAAATACTTGGAGATTAAATAACATGCTACTAGACAGTGAATGGGCCAACCCAGAAATCAAAGAAGAAATTAAAAATACATGTAAACAAATGAAAATGAAAACACAACAGTCCAAAATATTTGGGATGCAGCCAAAGCGGTTCTAAGAGGGAAGTTTATAAAAATATAAGCCTACCTCAAGAAGCAAGAAAAGTCTCAAACAATCTAATTTTATAGCTAAAGGAGTTAGAAAAGGAAAAATGCACAGAACCCAAAACAAGCAGAAGAAAGGAAATAATAAAGATTAGAGAAGAAATAAATTATTTAGAAACTCAAAATAAATAAATAAATAAACAAATAGAACACATCAATGAAACCAGAGCTGGTTCTTTTAAAAGATCAACAAAATTAATAAACCTCTAGCCACATGCATCAAACAAAAGATAAAAGAAAGAAAGAGGAATCAAATAAACAAAATCACAAATGACAGAGGAGAAATAACCAACACCACAGATATACAAAGAATTGTAAGAGATTATGAAAAATTATATGCCAATACTTGGACAACCTAAAAGAAATGGGTAAATTCCTAGAAATATATAATCTACCAAACTGAAGCAGTAAGAAACAGAAAATGTGAACAGGCTGATTACCAGCAATGAAATTGAATCAGTGATCAAAAAACTCCCAACAAACCAAAGTCCAGGACCAGATGGCTTCATAGGAAAATTCTACCAAACTTTTCCTAAAAGTAGAAGAGGAAGGAAAACTTCCAAATTCATTCTAAGAGGCCAGAATTACCCTGATTCCAAAACCAGACAGAAACACAACAAAAAAAGAGCACTACAGGCCAATATCTCTGATGAACATAGATGCAAAAATCCTCCACAAAACATTAGCAAATCAAATCCAACAAAAAATTTAAAAAATCATTTACCATGATCAAGTGGTATTTATTCCTGGGATACAAGGGGAGCTCCATATTCACAAATCAATCAACATGATACGTTACATCAATAAGAGAAAGGACAAAAACCATATGATCAAGTGATTCGAAGGGGCACTTGCACCCCAAAGTTTATAGCAGCAATGTCCACAATTGCCAAACTATGGAAAGAGCCCAGATGTCTATCGACAGATGAATGGATAAAGAAGATGTGGTATATTTATATAATGGAATATTACTCAGCCATAATAAAGAATGATACCTTGCTATTTCCAATGATGTGGGTTGAACTAGAGGGTATTATATGCTAGATAAAATAAGTCAGTCAGAGAAAGACAAATAACATATGATTTCACTCATACCTGAAATTTAAGAAACAAAACAGATGAACATAGGAGAAGGGAAGGAAAAATCAAATAAGAGGAAAACAGAGAGGAAGACAAACCATAAGAGACTCTTAACTACAGGGAACAAATTGAGGGTTACTGGAGGGAAGGTAGAGGAGAGGATGGGGTTACTGGGTGAAGGACATTATAAAGGGCACTTGAAGTAATGAGCACTGGGTATTGTATGCAACTGATGAATCACTGAATTCTATCTCTGAAATTAATAATACAGCATATGTTAATTAAATTGAATTTAAATAATTTTTTTAAAAACCACATGATCATTTCAATAGATACAAAGAAAGCATTTGACAAGGCACAACATCCATTCATGATAAAAACCCTCAACAAAATAGGTCTAAAGGGAATATACCTCAACATAATAAAGGCCTTATATGGAAAACCCACAGCTAACATCATACTCAATGGTGAAAAACTGAGAGCATTTCCCCTAAGGTCAGGAACAAGAAGACACTTCTTTTCACCACTTTTATTCAACATAGTATTGGAAGCCCTAGACACAGCAATCAGACAAGAGAAAGGAATAAAAGGCATCCAGATAGGTAAGAAAGAAGTAAAACTTTCACTATTTGGAGGTGACATGATACTATATATACAGAAAACACTAAAGACTCCACTAAAAAACTACTAGAACTGATAAATGAATTCAGTAAGGTTGCAGGATACAAAATTCAAGGTACAGAAATCCACTGCATTTCTATACATCAATAATGAAGCAACAGAAAGAGAAAATAAGACAGCAATCCCATTTACAATTGCAGCAAAAATAATAAAATTCCTAGGAATAAACTTAACCAAAGAGGTGAAAGACCTGTACTCTGAAAACTAAAATACTAATGAAAGAAATTGAAGAGGACACAAAGAGACAGAAAGGCATTCCATGCTTATGGGTTGAAACTACAAATATTGTTAAAATGTCTATATTACCCAAAGCAATCTACATATTTAAGGCAATCCCTATCAAAATACCAACAGCATTTTTCACAGAACTAAAACAAACAATCCTAAAATTTGTATGGAACCACAAAAGATCCTGAATAGCCAAAGTAATCTTGAAAAAGAAAAAACAAAGCTGGCAGTATCACAATTCCAGACTTCGAATTATATTACAAAGCTGTAGTAATCAAGACAGTATGGTACTGGCACAGTAACAGACACACAGATCAATAGAAGAGAATAGAAAGCCCAGAAATAAACCCACAATTATATGGTCAATTAATCTTCTATAAAGGGGACAAGGACATGCAATAGGAAAAAGTCTCTTCAACAAACAGTGTTGGGAAAACTGGACAGCTACATGCAAAGGAACGAAACTGGACCACTTTCTTACACCACACACAAAAATAAACTCAAGATGGATGAAGGACCTAAATGAAAGACCTAAAGCCATAAAAATCCTAGAAGACAGCACCGGCAGTAATTTCTCTGACACTGGCCATAGTATCTTTCTAGATATGTCTCCTGAGGCAAGGGAAACAAAAGCAAAAATAAACTATTGGGACTACATCAAAATAAAAAGTTCCTACACAGCAAAGGAAGCCACCAACAAAATTAAAATACAACCTACAGAAAGGGAGAAGATATTTGCAAATGACGTATTCAATAAGAGGATTAATATCCAAAATATATAAAGAACTTATACAGAGGCACTTGGGTAGCTCAGTTACTTAAGTGTCTATTAATTTTGGCTCAGGTCAAGATTTCAGTGTCCTGAGATTAAGCCCTGTATCAGGCTCTGTGCTGAGAGTGCAACATGCTCCACATTCTCTCTCTCCCTCTGCCCCTCCCCCTGCTCATGATCTCTCTCTCTCTCTCTCAAAAAAAAAAAAGAACTTATACAACTCAACACTAAAAAAACAAAATAATCCAATTTAAAAATGGGCAGAAGACATGAACAGACATTTCTTCAAAGTGGCCAACAGACACATGAAAAGAGGCTCAGCATCACCCACCATCAGGAAAATGCAAATAAAAACCACGGTGAGATATCACCTCACACCTGTCAGAATGGCTAAACTCAAAAATACAAAAAACAACAAATGTTGGCGAGGATGTGGAGAAAAAGAAACCCCCGTTGCACTGGTGCAGCCGCTGTGGAAGACAGTACGGAGCTCCCACAAAAAGTTAAAAATAGAGCTACCTTATGATCCAGTCATTGCACTACTAGGTATTCAGGCTAAGAATATGCAAACACTAATTCAAAAGGCTGTGTGCACCTCTATAGTTATAACTTCCAGCAGCCAAATGAGGGGCGCCAGGCTGGCTCAGACGGTAGAAAGTGAGACTCGTGATCCTGGGGTTGTGAGTTCAAGCCACATGTGGTGTGTAGAGATGACTTAGAAATAAAATCTTAAAAAAAAAAAAAAAAAAAAACACACAGGTGCCTGGGTGGCTCAGTCAGTTAAGTGTCTCCCTCTGGCTCAGGTTATGATCTTAGGGATCAAGCCCCATGTCGGGCTCCTTGCTCAGTGGGGAGTCTGCTTCTCCCTTTCCCTCTGACACTCCACCTGCTTGTGCTTTCTCTCTCTTTCTCTCAAATAAATAAATAAATCTTTATAAATAAATACATACACACTTACATACATACATACAACAGCCAAATTATGGAAGCAGCCCAAGTGTCCATCAATATATGAATCTTGCCATTTGCAACATGAATGGATCTAGAGAATATAATGCTAAGTGAAATAAGCCAAAGAAAAATACCATATGATTCTACTCATATGTGAAATTTAAGAAACAAATGAACAAAGGAAAAAAAGAGACACAAACCAAAACACAGACTTTTAAAAATAGAGAACAGAGGGGAGGTGGGTGGGGAACGGGTAAAACGGGTGAAGAGGATTAAAAAGTACACTTACCTTGATGAGCACTGTGTAATATATGGAATTGTGGAATCACTATATTGTACACCTGAAACTGATATAACTACACTGGACTTAAATTTTTAAAAAAAAAAATTTTTTTTAAGATTTTATTTATTTATTTGACAGAGAGAGAGACAGCCAGCGAGAGAGGGAACAGAGGCAGGGGGAGTGGGAGAGGAAGAAGCAGGCTCATAGTGGAGGAGCCTGATGTGGGGTTTGATCCCATAACCCCGGGATCACACCCTGAGCTGAAGGCAGACGCTTAACCGCTGTGCCACCCAGGCGCCCCCTTAAAAAAATTTTTTTAAGCATAACCACTATTTGGACTTTTAACACATAGATTAGTTTTGCCTCTTTTGGTGCGTTCATGAACTTCTGTTATCTTACTTCATGTAGAAGCAGAAACAGAGGCATGGTGACATAGGGCAATTTGTATAACGCCTTGCAGCTCTCAGAGAGTGAAGTCTAGACTTCTCATCTAACGTTTTCCACAGGACTGCCTATTGTCTCTAAAAAGCCCCTAATAACCAGTCAAGAGCAAAATCCATATGAGAAGTGGAGCTTTTTTTCTAATTTCTGACTGCCTTAAACATAGGAATTAAAGGTTATTCTCCCTCAATGTCTTTATCCAAACCAGCCCTTTGATACTGTTTGCAATGACCTCTAGGATCTCATCATTTAGGAAGAAAGATTAAATGTGGGGAAAAAGAAGTAAAATATATATGACACTCAGTCTTTCAGCTAATTTTTTTCCACTCAAATCACAGCACTCAACTGCTATTAGTACTGTACTAGTCACCATTTTACAGAGAAACAAACTAGAACTGTATATGCGCACAGAGAGAGAAACAGATTTATTTTATGGAATTGGCTTAAGCAACTAGAGTCTGGCAAGTCCAAAGTGTGCAGGGTAGGCCAGCATGCTGAAGACCCAGAGAAGATCATCTGCTAGCAGAATCCCCTCTTCTGGGAAGGTCAGTCTTTTTCTATTAAGGCCTTCAACTGATTGGAAAAGGCCCACCCACATTGTGGAGGGTAATATACTTTACTCAAAGTCTACTGATTTAAATGTTAATCTCATCTAAGAAGTACCTTCCCAGAAATATCTAGAATAATATTTGGCCAAATATCTGGGTACTGTGACCCAACCAAGCTGATACATAAGATTAATAATCACGGAACTGTATCCATGCTGCCTCTAGGAGCAAGTCTATTGTTCTCTTAACTTGTTTAATTTATACATTGTTACTAAAATGTTCAAGCATTTAATGGCTTACCATTCCAAATAGGCAGTAAGCTCCAAGAAGTCAGGGAGCTTTCCTGCATTTCTTTGGTCCTCCAACTGTCCTGATCTCAGAACTCACTGTATTTGTTGACCAAATGATTTGGTTTTATTTTTTAAGTGTCAATTTTACCATTTTCTGCACAGGCCATATAATTCTAATACTGCAGAAAAGCACAGACAAGCAGAAAATTATTTCAGGACGAGGAAGCAGAAACCAAGAGATATTTAACTTTCTATGTTACTGAAAATTTTGATTACAGGAAATACAGAAAAGGTTTTGATCTGCCTTACTCAGAATTCAACAGAAATTCCCGGTTGCCTTAAGAGTTTTACAAAGTCTTTCCAGTTCATTACCACTTGACCTAGATTCCAGCTCACTTCTTTATTTCCCCAGCATTGGAAGGGATGAGTGATCTGTTCTCATATCACTTCCTGGTTACTGAAAGTTTAAGAATAAATTGAAGCAGAGGATTTGGCTTATAGTTTGTTAACGAGCTACTGAGTTGCTAATATTAAAACCAATTTCTACTTAGAAAAAAAAGATCTTATTTCAATCTTATTCGTAATGGCACAGTTCACTGAATTTCAAATGAAAGTTATGTTGTTTCCATTAAAATTCAATTCATAATTAAGCAATAAAAATGTACTCTGGGATCACACATGCATTATAAGACTATTTCAAAAACCTAAATATGTAGAAAAATCTATTTTGCCTTTTATAAAGTAAAGCAGTGAAAAGCCATAACAGCTTTCTAAATTCAAAATCCAGAATTGGATTGGAATTGATTGAAGCCTTAATTTTTTAATCTCAACTTTCCTACTGTATTTAGAAATATTTTCTAAATATTTTCTAGACGTTTCTAGGGTTAGATACTTTTCCTTATACAAGCTCCAGAAAGATTTTTCAGACTGTTATCACAGCAGAAAAAATTATTTTTCCTACTACCCTTCTAGGTTCAGTGGGGGCTCTGTAAATTAGGCTGACAAAAGGCAGATTCACAAGAGAAAAGCATACAAATGTATTTATATAATATATAACTTTATATATTTAATATAATATTTAAAATGGTTTTCATGACATGGAAGACTTCAATAGGAAATGAGGACCTAAAGAAGAGGCTAAACCTGAGCATTTTTATAAGTCAGTTTGATTAAAAATGAAAAGTTGTAGGAAAATGTGATAGGGCAAAAGGATATGAGCTAAAAGTAGTAAACTGGGAGAAACTTAGCAAGGCCTGTACATTTGGAGTCCTCTCAGTCTTCAAAGACACAGATGCTCCTTTCCTCCAGGTATAAGGAAGTCACCTCCCACACACACGGGGTCTTACGATCTACTTGGGGGGGAAGATCAGAAAATCCTTTCTGTACATGCTGTTTCTCAAATTCTTTCAGCTTAAAATATTCAATATCCCAAGGTGTCATATTTTGGGGTAGCGTGTTCTAAACCTCATCGATGTGAAGCTGGATATGCCTAAAGATAAATAACATCAGAGGCACTAGCTCAAGCAGAATCCCAAAGGAGATATGATGAGGTATTAATCACTGGACTAACAAATTTAAAAAGATTTATATAGGTAACTTCTTTGAACTTATTATATCTTGGGCCCCAAATCTACTATAAAATTTTAAAGTATATATCAACCCAAAAGATTGTTAAGGCCCACCAACTAGATTTCTATATGGTGTCTAAAATTATTATCCAACCAAGCCCTTCACATACGGCAAAGTAGCCTTCACACTGCACGGAGCAAGTGGGGTGGGAAAGGAATGTCACACAGACTAGGACATGAATGACACACTCTGCAGTTGTGCAAGACAACGGTCCTCTACCCAACCCTCTATGAAGTTTTATTTTTTAATAATGATAAAAACTGAAAGCACAATTTTGACGCAGCATTGTGCTTTACCCAGAAGGCATTTTCTGTAACTCAGCAGTGTAATTATTGAAAAGATTTTATTAGGATGAGAAAATAAGAATGTGAGGTAAATAAAACTGCTACTAATTTCCTTAATTCATAAAATGTTAAATACCATGGTCTCTTCCTTTATTAAAAAAAATTAAGATTTTGTAAGCAAAGCCTCATTTTAAATATAGAGAGATTTTAACAGGAATTCAAGACCTTACTTCACTCAAAGCTACTTAAAGAAAATAAGTTGAAAAATCACAGAGAAGTTAAAAGTAAATTAATTGGATTAATACCTTCATAGTAATACACATTTTATTTGTCTCTATCATGGAACTATTAGCTTCTGAAGGAGAGACACAAGGACATGTTAACTTTGCTCCCCTAGTATTTAGCTTCTGGCAAAAAAAAAAAAAAAAAAGGCACTAAAAAATAGTTGAATGCATGAATGGAACAAAAACAGACCAAAGTCACTTGATTACCATATGAAAAACAGGATGTAGAAAATGTTTTAAACATGTGTTTAGGGGCACCTAGGTGGCTCAGTTGGTTTAGTGTCTCGTCTGACTCTTGACTTTGGCTTAGGTCATGATCTCAGAGTTGTGAGACTGAGCCCTGTGTTGGGCTCTACACTGGGTGTGGAGCCTGCTTAAGATTCTCTCTCTCCCTCACCCTCGGCCCCTCCCCCCTCTAAAAATAATAAATAAATAAACAAATAAATAAATGACTTCGATCCCATATTGTGTGTGGCCAGTTAATAAAGTATCAAGAAGAAAATGAAAAAAAAAAAAAGGAAGGATGTTAGATAGGAGAAAACTGAGGAAGGGTAAGTGTCAAACAGGGAAACAGAGTCACAGCAGAAGAAACAGTGGAAGGCAAAGTGGGTGGAGAGCAGGAGAGAAGCAGACGGAAATACAGAAGTGGGAAGAGAAATAGAAAAAGTGGCAGAGAATTAAGGCAAAATCTGATAGACAAAGGTCGGTTCATATGTAAGTTTTATAAATGCCATCCCATCATCTGCAATTCACCAGGGCCTGAATTTCAGCTTAAACGTCTCCTTATGCATCTTTGAAATGTAAATGAGCTGGTTAATTACTCTTTACAGTTTTTTTTTTTAAGATTTTATTTATTTATTTGACAGAGATAGAGACAGCCAGCGAGAGAGGGAACACAAGCAGGGGGAGCGGGAGAAGAAGAAGTGGGCTCCCAGAGGAGGAGCCTGATGTGGGGCTCGATCCCAGGACCCTGGGATCATGCCCTGAGCCGAAGGCAGACGCTTAACGACTGTGCCACCCAGGTGCCCTTCTTTACAGTTTTGAAAAGGGTTTCTTTTTCTTTCTTAATTTCTCCCAGTCATAATGACAGTGACCAGGGCATAAACATTCCTCAGGTGCTTAAAATTCAGGCCAGGGAGGGGCGCCTGGGTGGCGCAGTCGTTAAGCGTCTACCTTCGGCTCAGGGCGTGATCCCGGCGTTATGGGATCGAGCCCCACATCAGGCTCCTCTGCTATGAGCCTGCTTCTTCCTCTCCCACTCCCCCTGCTTGTGTTCCCTCTCGTGCTGGCTGTCTCTATCTCTGTCGAATAAATAAATAAAATCTTTAAAAAATAAAAAATAATAAATAAATAAATAAATAAATAAATAAATAAATATTCAGGCGGGGGAGTGATCGTTCCCCTCAGTTCTCTCCTGGGAATGTTTACTCATCTATACATAAGGGAATCTTTTCACGAAGTGAAGAATGCTTCTGAGATATAAATAAATGCCATATAATTTCATTATTATTTAAGTAGAAAAATTTTAACAGTTCACAACACAGAACAGGATACACGGTATAGAGCCAAAATGACACTTTTCAATTCAGCCTCTTAGGTTTCTTTCTTTTCAAGTAGAGAAAAATGTTAAACAAGCTCATAAAAACAGGTATTTTGAAATTTGCTGTTCTGATGTCCAAATCTATTTCTATAATGAATTAACCACATGTATTTCCAACTTTTGTGATACCATTTTTATCGACTCTGCCCTGACTTAATTAACACTATCTGATTTGAATATCCCAAATCAAAGAACAGCTCTCAAAACCCCAGCAACTGTAAGTAGTAATTATTCTGGCTGAGGACCGTTGATCAACGCACTGCTGATCCCTCTGAGAATGCTTCCTTTTCTTTCACTGCATCCCTCGGCTTTGTTTTCTTTGAAAAGACCTGAAGTAATAAAAAGTCATCATTATGACTGTAAGCAGTGAGACACACGAGAAGCCCTACGCCCAAACCTCTGGTAGCACCAGAAACAACAGATTATTCAGAGTGAACTTTCAAGGGACAGAGTGTGCTTCCGAAGGAAATGGGGTTGAAAAAATAATCCATGTTACCACCTGCTATCCCAGAAAAACTGCATGAAAAGTAGCCACGCCACCCTCCCCCGCCAAAAAAAGTCTACATTCCTTCCTCTTTCCCACTATCTTCTCTGTCCTTCCTTCTTTTTTCTTCTTTTCTACTTTTTCTAGGATGTAAATAAACATACAAGTAGCTTTACAGATACAGATACACTTCACTTAGCACAATAAAATGGCTCCTCATAATGTGTGTAAACCTATTATTTTTATAACAACTTGACCATGTTTCTCATGGATTTGTCATTTTTGAGTTGTTCAAGTTTCACTCCTGATTGATCATTAATTTTGGCTTTAGATTTCTCTTCCCTCCTAACACTAGACAAAAAAAAAAAAAAAAGTCTGGAAATAAACTGTTAAATCCTTGGGGACGTCACCATTTAAATAAATTTTCTGGTGACTGCCTATTGAATGCAAATATGTCTCTTTGAGCTTTGGGACTTTATATACTCAGTTCCCGTAAAACTTAGCATGAGGAATCAGACCTCAATGATGAAGTTGGAGTAGCAGTAGAAAAACAGTGTAACGTAGTTCATGCGGGAAGATCTTCTCATAGAATGCCTCCCTCTAAAACCAACATGCCTATTCATAATGGCAAGTGCAATAAACATTCTGAGGAAAGGGTGTAGCCATGGGAATGCCAGCAACTAACTTAAGATTCATAATAATTGTGGGAGAAAACCAAAAGAGGCCAAACAAAGGAATCTTATGGGAAAAAGGGGTGTTGGGACAGGATCTACAATCTAGGAAAAGAGGAAGCGAGACAAGGAACTGGCACAATACTTCAAGATTATAAGGTGGGAAAGGATAAGCAAGCGAGTTAAACTACAAGGCAAAGAGCTAAATAAATATCGCTTTTCAAAAAATGGCATGAAGGTGCTGAGAGAAAGGAAAAAGTTTCAGGTTCTTCTTCTAATTAATTTAACTTATCTAGACTTATGTGGACTTTATAAACTTTAATATTGGATTAGCAATGGGTGACTCAGTTGGCTAACCATCCGACTCTTGATTTCAGCTCAGGTGGTGATCTCAGGGACCTGGGACTGAGCCCCGAGTTGGGCTCCGTGCTGAGCGAGGAGCCTGCTTGAGATTCTCTCTCCCTCCCTCTCCCTGTGTCCTCCCCCCCCCCTTGCATGTTCCCTCTCTCTCCTCAAATAAATAAAAGATTGCAGAAAAATAAAATAAAACTTGATTAGCAAAAATAAGTGGGCTTTTTTTGGTCATTTGTTTGCTTTCAGAAATGCAATGTGCTTTGATCAGAAGTTGACAGTAAAATACCCTGGGACAAGGAAATGGCAGCCCTGTCTTATGAGGAGAAAACAGGCACCTGGAAGAGAGAATCTGGGCATGAGTCAGCTGTTACGCAGCTTTGGTTCCCACTCTGCTCCTCTGTAACGGGAAAGGATGCTGTGTAAGGTTCCTATTCTCTCATACTCAGAAGTAGCCACGGGTTATAAAGCATGATGGTTTTACTTGCCCAGTATAATCCTTGTGAAGAGCCTTTACAAGTACGCATTGTGTGTGTGTGTGTGTGTGTGTGTGTGTGTGTGTGTGTGTGTGTGTGTGTGTTAATACACCCTTTATTTTTTCAGAGTAATGTTTACACATGCTAATGAATTAAGTTAATATGTTTTCTGCTATTGATTCATTTATCAAGGACAATAAATCTACATGACATTCAAAGAAAAATCTTTAAAAGACTCAGGAAAAGAAGGATGAGGGAGGCATTTTATAATTTATCAAAGCATGAAAATAAAGATCTCATTTTTCAAAAAAAAAAGTCCGTGCACAGAAAAGTCATGATAGAGTCTCTATGATACGAACATAACCAACAGCAAAATTGATTCTCATATATAGTAACATATGCATTTTGACTGCTATTTCTTAATTGATCCCTCCTTCATGGGTTTGGTAACCCTTCTATTCTGGTCAGTAAAGATGAGGCTGTGAGCTAAGAAACTAATCAGTTATGATCATAATCAGTGACTGACAACAGGATCTAAATATTTCAACCCTCTGAGAAAAAGACAATCCCCCATGTATTCACTGATTCTAATATAAATACATTCACTGGTCTTCCTGAAATGGACCTTCCATAATGGCTAAGCATAATCAATTTAATTCTAGCTTTGAAAAACATGGAATATAATCCCCAACCTACCAAGACTCTATTTTAAAGTGTTAGACTCCTTTCTGATTGAGCCACACAGAAGACCATAGAAAAAGCCTATCTATCTCAGCTTGTCAAAAATATTCCATCTGTCTTCTGTATTCATTTATTATGAGAGAATAACTCTTCTTTGGTTGTCATGGCCACTACAATATTGGAATTGGGAGAGTCTTGTAAAAATTAAAATTCATGAGTCAGTACATTTACATTCCATTAGTTACCGGGTGTATATATCTCATTCAAAGCCAAAATTCCTCTCTCTTGTCACTGTCATCTGATGACCTTGCTTCCTATTTTACTAAGAAAATAGAAAAAATGAAAAATTGAACTTTCACATGTTCTCACTACCACACTGACCTACCTGCACCCATGCCCAAATAATCTGCCTTCCTCCCTTGACCATGGATGAACTATTTGTTCTGGATTCAGTTCACTCCTGCTTACACAACAATTTTGTGCCTACAGCTCTCCTTTTTCTTAAACATCAATTTTTCTCAGACATCTATGGAATACTCTTTAACATCCAAACATTCTGCAGTACCACCCATCTAATAGATTACCCTCCCCTGGGGCACCTGGGTGCCTCAGTCTGTTAAGCAGCTGACTCTTGATTTCGGCTCAGCTCATGATCTCAGGGTTGTGAGATCAAGCCTGGCATCAGGCTCTACGCTCAGCATGGAGTCTGCTTGTCCCTCTCCCTCTGCTCCTCCCCCGGCTCACTCTCTCCTTCTCAAATAAATAAATAAATAAAATCTTTTTAAAAAATAAAATAAACTACCCTCCCATACCCTGTATATCCTCATTTCTCTGCTTTCTTTGGTAGTAAAAAAAATCCATATTTTTAGAGTAAAGTTTTCACATTTTATCTACATAATGACTTAGGAATCCCATTTGCTCAATTTATATGATAGACTATTTCCTCTTTCTTACTATGATTCCTACCATTCAGACACAAGCTGAAATCTGATAATCAAGTTTCTTCCTTCAACCAAGCTTCCCTCTCATTCGGCAGTGCCCAAAATATTTCAGTCATAATTTAAATAACAATGCTGTTGATAATATTCAGGCAGCACAGAATCCAGCTACTTTTTTTATATTTGTATGATTCCACAACAGCACACCAGCAAAAACTTATTTCTCCACAAATTTTATGTTTTAAGTGACTCTTACGAAATAAAACTTAAGGGGTATGTTTGCATTAGTCCATACTATCATTAAAATGCTATTATTTCTCACTAATAGTTTTTGATACAATGTTGAAAATAAATCATCCCAATGTAAGTATATATATAATATAAAATATCTATTTTATTTACATATTTAAATGTTTCATATAAAATATAATTTAATCATAAGTAAAAGAGGATATCCATGAATTAATTTAACCTTATAAAATATGAACAACTTTATATAGGAAAAAGGAATTCTTCGAGCAACCTCACATATTCAGTTAATACTCAATAAAAACCATTGCCTGATCAGAAGAATTCAACAGGAAGGAGGATTACGTTGTTTTCTTCTCCTACTAGGATGAAAAATTACAATCTTGGTTTCAATGTTTAGAAAAATCTCAACTCATTCAATCAGATGTAAATGCCAACTGAAATTACATTCTTCCTTTAACCAATAATGTCTTGATAATGAACTACAGAAGTAGGAAAATGTGATTGGTTCCTATTGCACACCAAATTTTGTGGCTATTCTTTATTTACTCCAAAAGAGATTTCTTGTCAAAATTTGATTACAAATATAACCAATGTAAAAATATTATTATATATGGGGCGCCTGGGTGGCACAGCAGTTAAGCGTCTGCCTTCGGCTCAGGGAGTGATCCCGGCGTTGTGGGATCGAGCCCCACATCAGGCTCTTCCGCTATGAGCCTGCTTCTTCCTCTCCCACTCCCCCTGCTTGTGTTCCCTCTCTCGCTGGCTGTCTCTATCTCTGTCGAATAAATAAATAAAATCTTTTAAAAAATATATTATTATATAAGTATATACATACTTACTAATGATTATATGTATACTGGCTATAAAATATGTGTATTTCTAAATACAGCTTCTGGAGTTGAACGGAATATACATCCTGGGCTACAAAAATGAGAGAAAGTACCATCTAGAGGCAGTACTATGTTGCAGGGATTTGGTCCCTGGATCTGAAACCCGAGAAGCTTATATGGAATGTAGTCATTGTTAGGCCAATGTAACATATTGGCAAAATGTTGCATAAGCCTTAGTTTTTTTAATTATTTTTAATCCTTGTTTATTTGCAGAATTGCCTTTAACAGTCATCTAGTTCAACTAGCTCACTTTGCAAATCAGGAAACTGAAATCCACAATTGTTACAGGATTGTCCTAAGGTTACCCAGCAATAAATGAAAGAGCTGGGCTGGCACCCAAGTTCCTCACTTTCTCTCCAAAGTAATTAATTTCATTCATTTTAGAAAATGTGCTAGGTACAACAGCATTTTTAAATGTGCAAAATTATTGTTCTACAGGGTTTAAAATAATTTTGAGTTTTGAAAATTATGTTATATCTTTTCTTTATAAGCCATAGGAGTTACAAAGGAAAAGCATGTTTTCATAATACATTTTCTGAACTATAACTTTTTAAAAGCATGTAAAGTGATTTTCATAAAGTCTAATTTATGTTTCGTGAAATGTGTTTATTTGGCAATAAGCCTTTTCAAGATACAGATATTACAATCTATTTCCACTAAAGCTTCATTAACTTAGTTATCTGTTCTTTAATGCAAACATTAATTCTTTTGCATTAAAAAAAATCTACTGAAGAGGGAGATGTAGCTTGGTACCAAGTACAGCCTGAATGTGGCTGATTTTTAAAATCTTATTCTAGCAGGGTAGAATCTTACCTGGGCCAGAAGAATAGAGTACAAGCTAAATGTGAGAAATAACAAACGAATTTAATGTTTATTGAGCTATATTTACCAAGTTTTATGTTAGACAAATTGGTTCCACATATTTAATGTGACACTTTCACCAAATCCCTTTTATAAAAGAATCTAAAGAGATTTTGTGAAAAATTAAACACATAAAGACACAAGAAAAAGGGGAACAGGAGGGAAAATGACAAGATCAAAATTCTGGAAGCTGCAAGCAATTAATTACTGAACAATTTAGTAGACCTGAAAAAACTAAATCCTAAGGCCAAGAGTAGAGAAAGCTAAGAACAGACATTACAGAATCCCCAACAGCCTCGGACATTGGTATTGCCAGGCATTCTGGATGCAGGTGAAAGAATAAGGAGAACTGGTTGCAAGTTGTTTAAGAAGGAGCCGGACCCTCAGATTCATTTTCCAATTTTCCTCAGCTGAAAAACTTTCCCTCCCCAGTCCTGAATAAGACTGGAAGTTTATTCTATGGGGAAAGTTAAACAAGTTTCTGTTAATTAAATGAAGCGTTCCTAAAAAATATAAATAAAAACTAAAGAGCAGTGATAGAAAATAAAATAGATTGAAAAAAATATGTTAGAAGAGAAAAAAAAAAATACAAAGATATCCAAAATATAAATGACTCAGGTCAGGGTTCCAATATCTGAATGACAGGAGTTCCAAAAAGAAAGGAAAAGAAATCATCAAAGAAATAATTCAAGAAACTTACTTTCAAAGAATTACCTGAGTTTGCAGAATTATAAAGTCTGCTCACTGGGAGCTCAGCAAAATAGATAAAAATCGGCCTACATCAAGACATACCATCATGAAATCTCATTATATTGGAAATGAAAACATTCTATAGGCTTTGGAGGGGGGGGGAGCAATTCAAACATAAAGGATTAAGAACCATAATGATTTTGACTTCTCAATAGTAACCCTGAAAGCTAAACATCCTTCAAAGGAAATGTAGACATTTCTGAAGAGTTAGGGGTGTTAAACAGCATTTACACAGGCATACAAATAAACATGTAAAATAATGATTTCATCAAAATTACTGTATAACTATATTGGGAAGACTGAACGATAAAAGGCATGTCACTGAGGTTTGCAGGGGGAAGTGACAAAAAAAAAGAGCTAAATCTTCATATTTTGTGGAGTGTGATTGACAGGTACTACCTAAAACTAAAACCAAGAAGTAGCAATATAATGACATTACTTATCATTTAGCAAATAATCAGCTTAAAGATGTGAAAATGGTTGCCTGTGTAAAGACCAAATTGAGGGAGATGTAGGGATATAGGCAGACTTCTTCTTTTGATAATAAACCTTGTAGATCTATAAAATTTGTTAAATATGTGTATAACTTGGCTAAATTTTAAAACCAAAATGTACCACATAAACCCGCTAAACACAGTTACATAACATAATGGGTGTGGATTTCTATAAAAGAAATCCATAGTCCCAGAATGTTTATCAGTGTGTCTCTCTGAATCTAAATATTAAGAGGTACCAGAAGGTTCTCTTCTGGATGACATGTTCTTTAGGTAGCCCTATGTTCTGGTGTGCCCAGAACAGTCCATTTTAATGTGTTGTGCTGGCTAATTATTAAAAGTACCTCTTTTTACTCTCAAAATTATCCCAATTGGACAAAATTATTTGGTCAGCTGAATATTACTCTCACATCTCGACACATTTGCACTTGCTCTTGTCCTTACTTGACTTCCCTTCCCTAAATGTCCTCCTTCACATTTCCATTCAAGTTTTATTCATAAAGATTTCCTTAGACTAAATACTTCTCTTCCTATTCCTCATCACATCACATACACAACTTCAGCATAACAAGTTTCTCACCATATTGCAGCTGCTTATGTTTTCATAAGAACATGAGTTTCTAAGAACAGGGATCATTGACTCTCCATCTTCGACTGTCTAGCACTGAAGATAGGGGCTGCACACAGTAACCCACACAATTCTCACTGAGTGAATGAATTTGCCACATTATATAAAATTTAATTATTAGATATTTGTATTCTTGAAAATCTTGTCGTTATGAAGGATAGTGACAACTCTGATAAGATTTATCCCAACTGTTAAAAAAGTGCAGTCATAATTCCATTCCCCTATTCAAACTAAAAGATGACAATTTGAGGTTACAAAATTATTAGGTGAGTTTGAAAATATCTATTATTACATATATTCAAACATATATCGTGTGTGTCTATTTCAACAGCTACAATAAATTCACAAATTATTTTAGCATTATAGTCAGATGAATACAGCAAGCAGATAATTAGATGTTTTCAAGTTAATAATTAAATATGTGAATGTCTTTACAACTCTTTTCTTATAAAATGAACTCTCATTTTTATCTTGTCCAGTTTCATGTGAGGATGAATTGTGACTGGAATTGATTCATAAGGGGAGTTGAACCAAAATGACTGAAGATACATAAAACCGTCCTTTTTTAAATTCTAAGTTACCTTCTTTATTGGACTACTCACACACATTCTCAAACTTTTATGCCCATAAGAATCATATGGAGAGGATGGGAAAAAAAAGACCCCCAGGATTCAATGAGACCCACAAATCTATATTTTTAAAAATCATGAGGCAGGCTCAGGATGGCAGTGTAGGAAGACCCTGAGCTCAGCTCCTCCTCCAGACACATCAAATCTACAGCTACCCCACAAGCAGATGGGATTTCACAAACACCTACCACATGCCCAAGAAAGCATGGGTTCAAGCCCCACCTCAGTTACCCCAACCTTTGGGATCTGAACTAGAGAGAGGAGCCTGCCAAACATCCAGCTTTGAAACCAAGGGTTACATCCAGGAGACCCAAAGGGCTGCTGGAAAATGAAGCCCTTAAAGAGGTCATGCACAGACTCACCCACCCTGGGCCTTAGTGCAAAAGCATCAGGTTGAAACACATTTAGACCATACGTGAAGGAGATTCATTGGCTAATCTCAAAGCATCTGCTGAAGGGGCAGTGGTCTATTGGAACTCTCTCTGAGGACAGAGGTGCTAGCAGTCATCATTAGTGCAATCTCCTTCAACCTCAACAGCGCTGGCCCTGGCAGGCACCATTTTTTGCACTTCCTCTCTACCTCACTAGCACTTCTGGCTGGACCCATATACTCTCCTACGACCCTGTCGCACTAAACCCAGTTGGCAGACTTGCCCTGGCCCAATGCTCCCCCACAACTCTGCCCTGCTAAACCTGGCAGGTGGGTAAGCCCAACCCGGTGCTCCCCCACAGTCCTGCCAAAGTCAGCAGGTACGTGCAGACCAAACAGAGGGCTCCCCTTGAATGCCTGGCACTTGTAGCCAGGGGGACTTATGCTTTTGGGCCCCACAGAGATGAAACATCAGAGAGATAGTTCTTGGCAGGTTACCACCCACAGGTAACTGCACAGATAGCAAACTGAAACACACCACCAGCATTCCTGTGACCATTCCTTCAAGATTGAAAAAGATATCTGTTTCACTGAATACATAAAAATAAAACAGAGTCAGGGCGCCTAGCTGGCTCAGTCCATTAAGTGGCTAACTCTTGATTTCAGCTCAGATTATGATCTCAGGGTCTGGGATCAAGCCCTGTGTTGGGCTCTGTGCTCAGCATGGAGTCTCCTTGAGATTCTCTCTCTCCCTCTCTTCTCTGCCCCTCCCCCTGCTCACATACTCTCTCTCTCTTTCTCTCTCTCTCTCTAAAATAAATAAATAAAATCTTTTTTAAAAATGAAACAGAGGTAAGCAAAATGAAGAAACAGAGGAGTATATTCCAAACAGAAGAACACGATAAAACCCCAGGAAAAAACCTCACTGAAACAAAGATAAGTAAAGTACCTGATAAGGAGGTCATAAAGATGCTCACCAATCTTGGAAGAAGGATGGATGAACTCAGAGAACTCCAAGTAAGTGATGGAAAACAGAAGAAAGTACCAAACAGAAGTCACAGAGCTGTAGAATATAGTAACTGCAGTGAAAAATACACTAGTGTTTCAACAGCAAACTAGGTGAAGCAGAAGAAAGAACCACAGACATCGAAAACAGGGCTGTGGGACTCACCCAAAGAGAGCAGCAAAAAGAAAAAAGAATTTGAAAAAAGAAAGGAAGTCTGAAATTTCCAACTAAGAGGAACCCAAAGAGATCCATACCAAGACATATTATAATTAAAATGTTAATTAACTTTAATCAAATAGAAGTTAAAGACAAAAAGAAAATCTTAAAAGCAGCAAGAGAAAAATAACTTGTCACATACAAGGGAAACCACACACACACAAACACACACACACACACACACACACACACAAGACTATCAGCAGATTTTTCAGCAGAAACTACAGGACAGAAGAAAGTGGCAGGATATATTTAAAGTGCTAAAAGCAAAAAAATTCCAACCAAGAATATTCTACCTGGGAAGATTATCATTCAGTATTAAGGAAAATTTTCCCAGAGAAGCAAAAACTAAACCAGCCTTATAAGAAATGTTAAAGGGACTTCTTTAAGCTGAAAATAAAGGATACTAATTAGTAATAAGAAAACATATGAAAGTAAAAATCTCTTACAAGTAAATATAGAGTAAAAGAAGTGGACTAATCACTTAAACAGCTAGCGTGAAGTTAAAAAGACAAAGGCAGTAAAAGTAATGAAAAATTAGCTAAGGGATACACACAATAAAAAGATGTCAAATGTGACATCAAAAACATAAAACATGGGGGTAGTAAAAATGTAGAGTTTTAGAATGCATTCAAACTTATCTTGCTATCAACTTAAAATAGACTGGTATAGATACAGATAGATTGATATATGCAAGCCTCATTGTAACCACAAAGCAAAAACCAATAGCAAATACACAAAAGATAATAAGAAAGGAATCTAAACATAACACTACAGAAAATCATCAAACCACAAGGGAGGAGAGGAAGAAAAGATGAAAGGAATAGAAAGAAACTACAAAACAGCCAGAAAACCATTAAAAAAGATAACATGTACATACCTGGCTATAATTAATTTAACATAAATTTTCTAACCAAAAGACACAGAATGGCTGAATGGATAAAAAAATAAAAACCAAGACCCATCTATTTGCTGCCTACAAGTGACTCACCTCAGATATAAGGACACATACATACTGAAACTGAAAAGATAGAAAAAGATATTTCATGTAAATAGAAACCAAAAGAAACCTGGGATAGCTCTGCTTACAGCAGACAAACTTAAAAACAAAGAATGATGTAAAAGACAAGGATGGGTATTACATAAGGATAAAGGGATAAATCTGGCAAGAATATTTAACATTTATAAATACATATACACTTAACATAGGAGCACCTCAATATGTAAAGCAAATATTAATAGACATATGGCAGAAATTGAAGACAATACAATAATGATAGGAGAATTCAATAAACCACTATATACAGAATATTCCATTCAAAAGCACCAAAATACACATTCTTTGCAGTGCACATGGAACATTCTCCAGGATAGATCATAATCCAGCAACAAAACAAGTCTCAATAAATTTAAGACAAAATCATATAAAAATATGTTGGCTAACTGAACATACTAAAAAATAAATTTTAAAAAATCATTTTTTCAGAACGCAATGATATAAAACTAGAAATTAATCACAAAAAGAAAACTGAAAAAAGTCACAAATATGTGGAGAACCAATATGTTACTGAGCAAATGAGTCAACAAAGAAATCAAAGGAGAAATTAAAAAATACCTTGACACAAACGAAAACTACAATATACCAAAATCTACAGGCTATAGCAAAAGTAGTTCTAAGAAGAAAATTCATAGTAAGGTAGGCCAACCTCAAGAAACAAAAAAACCTCAAATAATCAAACATTACACCTAAATAACTAGAAAAACAGGGGGAAAATGAAGCCCCAAGTTAGTAGAAGGAAGGAAATAAAGCTCAGAACAGAGATCAAGACTAAAGAAACAATAGAAAAACAAAGAAACTAAGAACTGGTCCTTTGAAAAATATTTTAAAAACTGATAAACCTTTAGCTAGACTCACTTTAAAAAAGAGAGAGAAGGCTCAAATAAATAACATCAGAAATGAAAGAGCAGAAGTTACAACTGATGCCAAAAAAATACAAAAAAGAAACAGGACTATTTTGAAAAATTATATGCCAACAAATTGAACATCCTAGAAAAAAAAAGGGTAAATTCCTAGAAACAGAATCTTTTAAGACTGAATCATGAAGAAATAGAAAATCTGAATAGACTAAATACTAGCCAGGAGACTGACTCAGTAATCAAAAACGTCTCAACAAATTCCAGGACCAGAGGATTCACTGGTGAATTCTACCAAACATTCAAAGAAGTTTTTCAGGTTTTTTTTTTTTTTTTAAGATTTTACTTATTTGAGAGAGACAAAGAGAAAGAGACAGAGACAGAGCACAAGCAGGGTGGAGGGGCAGAGGGAGAGGGAGAAGCAGACTCCCTGCTGAGCAGGAAGCCCAACGTGGGGCTCAATCTCAGGACACCAACATCATGACCTGAGCCCAAGGCAGATGCTTAACTGACTGAGCCACCCAGGCGTCCCCACAACAAGTTTCAATATCTGTCCTTCTTAAACTGTTCTAAAAAATTGAATATGAAGGAATTCTTCCAAACGTATTTTACAAGGTCAGCATTATCCTATACCAAAACCAAACAAGAACACCACAAAAAAGAGAATTATAGGCCAATATCTCGGATGAACACAGATGCAAAAATCCTCAATAAAATATTAGCAGCCCAATTCAACAATACAATAAAAAGATCATACACCATGATCAAGCAGGATTTGTTTCGGGCATAAAAGGATGGCTCCGTATCTGCAAATCAGTCAACACGATTTATACCACATTAACAGAAAGATAAAAATCATATGATCATCTCAATAGATGTGTGAAAAGAATTTGACTAAATTCAACATCGATTTATGATAAAAACTCTCAACAAAGTGGATATAAAGGGAATGCACCTCAACATAATAAAGGCCATATATGACACACTTACACCTAACATCATACTCAACAGTGAAAAGCTAAAAGCTCTTTCTCTGAGATCAAGAACAGGACAAGGATTTCCAGCTCTTGCCACTTTTATTCAACACAGTACTGAAAATCCTAGCCAGGACAATTAGTCAAGAAAAAGAAATAAAAAGTATCCAAATAGGAAAGGAAAAAGTAAAACTGTCCTATTTGCAAACAACATGATTTTATATAGAGAAAACTCTAAAGGCTACACACACATACACACACACACACAACCCTGATAAACAAATTCAGTACAGTTGCAGGATACAAAGTCAACACACAAATATCTGTTGTTTTTATACACTAACAATAAACTATCAGAAAGAGAAGTTAAGAAAACAATCCCATTTACAGTTGCATCAAAAAGAATAAAATACCTAGGAGGAAGTTTAATCAAGAAGGTGAAAGACTTATACACTAAAAACCTATAAGATACTGATGAAAGAAATCGAAGAATACACAAATAAATGGAAAAATATTCTGGGTTCACGGACTGAAAAATTAATATTATTAAAGTGTACATATTATCCAAAGCAATCAACAGATTCAATGAAATCTCTTCAAAATCCCAATGGCATTTTTCACAAAAATAGAACAATCCTAAAATTTCTATGGAACCACAAAAGAACCCAAATAGCCAAAGCAATCTTGAGAAAGAAGAACAAATCAAAATCACACTCCTTGATTTCAAACTATATTACAAAGCTATAGTAACCAAAATAGCATGGTATGGGCATAAAAACAGATACATGGATCGACAGAACAAAATAGAGAGTCCAGAAATAAACTTTTGCATGTATGGCCAATTAATTTATGACAAAGGAGTGAAGAATATACAATGGGGATAGGAGAGTCTCTTCAATAAATGGTATTAGGAGAACTGGACAGCCTTAGGTAAAAGAATGACACTGGACCAGCATTTTACACCATACACAAAAATTAACTCAGAATGGATTAAAGACTTGAATGTAAGACCTGAAACCATAAAATTCCTACAAGAAAAAGCAGGCAATAAGCTCCTTGACATCGCTCTTGGAAAAATTTTTTTGGGGTCTGACTCCAAGGTAATGTCAACAAAAGCAAAAATAAACAAATGTGCTTATATCAAACTAAAAACCACTGCACAACAGAGGAAACCATTAACGAAATAAAAGGGCAACCTACTTAATGGGAGAAGATATTTGCAAATCATATATCTGACAAAAGTTAATATCCAAAATACATAAAGAACTCACACAATCCAATTAAAAAATGGGCAGAGGATCTGAATAAACATTTCTCCAAAGAAGACATACAAATGACCAACAGGTCAACATCACTAACATCAGGGAAATGCAAATCAAAATCACAATGAGATATCATGCTAACATCTGTCAGAAGGGCTGCTCTCAAAAAGACAAGAAATAACAAGCATTGGTGAGGATATAGAGGAAAGGGAACCCTCATTCACTGTTGGTGGGAATGCAAATTTGTATAGCCACTGTGGAAAACAGTATGGAAATTACTCAAAAAACTAAAAATATAACCACCATATGATCCAGCAATTCCACTTCTGGTTGTTTATCTAAAGAAAAATGAAAACACTAATTCAAAAACATAGGCATCCCTGTGTTCATTGCAGTATTATTCACAATAGCCAAGATATGGAAACAACCAGTGTCTGTTGATGGATGAGTGGATACAGATGTGATAATCTCACGCACACACACACACACACACACACACACACACTGGAATACTATTCAGCCATTTAAAAAAAGAATCAAAATTCATTTGCAACAATATGGATAGAACTTGACAGTATGCTGAGTGAAATAAGACACAGAAAAAGACAAACCCCATATGATTTCACTTACATGTGGAATCTAAAAAACAAAACATAACTGATAGATGAAAAGAACAGATTGATGGTTGCCAGACAGGAGAGGGTTGAGAGGTGGGGTATTTTGGGAAAAAAGGGTTAAACGGTGCAAACTTATAGTCATAAAATACATAAACCATAGGGATGTAACGTACAGCATGGTGACTATAGTCAATAATATCGTATGTGTATTATGTAACTTTATATAGTGACAAGGGAAACTAGACTTATTGTGGTGATCATTACACAGTGTATACCAATATTGAATCATTATGTTATACACCTGAAAGTAATATAATGTTATATGTCAATTGTGCCTCAATTTAAAATTTTTTAAAAATCACCCACCCAACTGATTTTCAAGTAGATGACTTTGAGACTGAACTTTAAGAAAACTTGGAAGTTAATAGAACATCTTAAAAATAAACATATGGCTCCAGGTCCACTATAAACAACTGTTATTTATTACCAAGTTCCCTGTTATCTATATTATAGAGATAAATAGAGGAACAAAGGACACTATTATTAAGTCCAAAACTGATAAAGCTGAGATTTTATCCCATTATAAATACATCCCATGTATACAGGTATGCATTTCTATGTTATATATATATTACTCCTCAGGTATAAACATATGTTTATTATATATTGTGTGTATTATTTAGATATTATATATTTTCATACATATTATATATTATTTCAACTTATTATCCTTCTCAGGTAAAAATATACATATTTGTGTTTATATATATTTATATTTTATATATGCATATAAAGTACAAAAAGGCATAACTAAATTCAACATCGATTTATGATAATAACTCTCAACAAATGGGAATAATATACACACATATACACACACATATATACAAAGACATATATAATATATATATACACACACATATACACATACACAAATATATATATATATGCACCTGAGAAGGATAATAACAGGTTGAATTATCTGAGAATCCAGTAGAATAGAGATTTAGATGTAAAACTAAGTTGCTTTAAGGAAAATTTTTAAATTTAACCTTTTTTGCGTGACAGTGAATGAACTGTGAGTACATGATTCATACTCACCTCACATACAGCTATGATACTACATATGAAGCTGAAGAAATACTTTCTTTAAAAACTGAAACCTACATGGGGAGTAAAGGCTGAGAGGTGTGCCCCACACAGGTCCTCCTCATCCTTCAGTTCGGGGTGGAGTAGCAGTAGTGGCCAGGCTGCATGTCTGTTTCTGTGCTCCTCAGGGAGACATGGTCGGCCCACATGCACACACCTGTGCCAACACTGCTAGGGGCACAGAAGCTAGTAATGGCAGAGGAAATGCATGCTCACCAAATTTAATAATCAACCTCCTCTTTCTAATAATAAATGTGGACAACTAAGAATTTCCATGTATACTTAAAACTAACAACAAAAAAGAGAAAGGTCAAAATGAGTAGAGAACAACTGATTCTGGAGGAAACAAGACAATTGTGGTAAAAGAGGAGGACTTCAAAAACATACTCATTAGTATTATAAGAAAGACTCAAGAATATATCCATTTACAAACCAGAATAAGCTAATATGCAAAAAGGGTATTACAAAATAAGTAAGAGTCCATGAAAAATAAGGATACAATTATCAAAATTAAGGGAAAAAATTAGTTGAGTTGGAAGGAAAAAAAATGAAGTTTTCCAAAATGTAAAGCAATAAAACCTAGGGGTGAAAATATTTTTTAAAAGTGAAGAATAAGATATAAATCGACGAGGTCCACCATCCATCTAAGGAGGGTCTTTAAAAACAGAACAAAGACAGAACAAAGGAGGAGAAATAATCAAATAGTAGAAGAAAATCCCTAGAGCCTAAAACATGACTCTTCAGTGATTGTAGTTCAGCAAAAATGAAAAATAACTCAAAAACACAACCTCACTAAAGGTTAGTACACCTCAACAGGTGCTTCTTTTCAATTCTTTTCTCTGGATCCTCTTCTTTGATCTCTAAATTGTATGGACCCAAGGGCTTATTATTTTCACTTCTTTTCTTTGCTCTGCTATATTTCACTCATTCACTAAATGATTTCATCTAAACTCATCATTTTGAGGGGTGCCTGGGTGGCTCAGTCGGTTGAGCATCTGACTCTTAATTCTAGCTCAGGTCATGATCTCAGGGTCATGATATCAAGGACCTCGCCACCCCCCGCCCTCCCGCCCAACCCCGTACCGGGGTCAGGCTCCACACTCAGCAGGGAGTCTGCTTGAGGATTCTCTCTCTCTCCCTCTGCACCTCCGCCTGCTTATGCTCTCGCTCTTTCTAAAAAAATAAATAAATCTTTAAAAATAAATAAATAATAAGCTCATTACTTTGAATGTCATCTATATATTGATAACCCCAATTTTATCTGTCTATTTGCAACCTCTCCACAAAACTCCAGATATCAGATTGATTTCCTTTCTGCAATCTAACCTACATTTCAAATATATTATGTCTACAATAGAATTATCATCTCGATCCCTACTCCAAACTGCTCATCTTCTCTTCCCCATCTCAATACACAGCAACACCATTAATCCAGTTCTCAGGCTATAAAATCACATGCCACGCTTAACTCCTCTTTTCCTCATGTTCTGCCTCCAATCCATCAGCAAGGCCAACGTCTAACATGGATTTACAAGAACGGTGTGTCCAAGAAGAACATGAATTCCCTAACACTATGATGAAGTCCCATCCCCTCTTCTACCACTCACTACCCTGTTTGTACTAATGACATCTGTCATTCAAAGCAATGCAGTTTTTAAGAACATGAGAATGCTTTGTCTATGGCACAAACAGTGCACATTCTACAGTAAATAATATTTATATGATATTTTAAACGTTGAATATTGGTTTCCATTTTCAAATCATCAAACTATAAAAGACGAAAATGTGAAAGCAATGCAAAACAGGAATTAACAGGTGGAAATAGATGTGGAGGAGGATACAAGGACAATAAATCTCTGACTTACCCAGTAGGAAATCAAGAATCACTGTCAAAAATGTATAGGTCAAGAAATAGAATTTTTATGAAGTAGCAAAAGAATTTTTTTTAATGAGCTGATAGGAGGTGGGAGTGGGGAAAGAAGACAGGTGTAAGTGAACTTAATATCTCTCATGCCACAGATGGGAAACAATAGCTATTTTTAAACAGATACATTAACAAATAAAGTATATGAATATTATTTAAGACTTGGAATTAAACTCCAGAAAAACTAACCATAAAAGCACTGGAAATAATCACTTCTGATAAGTGGTAATGAAGGAGAGTGTATTGAACCTTACTTTTCAGCTAGCATCCTCTTCAGTGTTTGACTTTTTATTATGGCACATATGGCTGGCATAAGAATTAAATAAACAAATAAAAAAATAAATATATTACTAAATAACAGAGCAAATGATCACGTATAATCCAGTTTTATGTCTACATGTTCACACATTTATCTGAATAGAAGTTTATAAAGAGAGACCAGTTTTTGTTTCAGTGTTGGTCAATTAGTATAAAAGATAAATGCTGATCTAGGAACCACTATCAAAGTACAAAGACTGGCTAAGTACAATCTGGTCAAAACATGTTGATGCTAAAGTATGTAATTAATGAAAAAATTCTATACAAAGAATCTTGCACATCTAGAACCAGAAAAGCTTACACAGTGATTCACTGTAATTTATCTCCTCAACGTATCTCAGGCCTATATGCCCCTCCAAAGGGAGACACCGCTGTTTTGAACACAGTAAACACTTTCATTGTCCTAATACTACCTCCCGTCCTATTTCTATGCTTCATGGCACTATTTTTACCTTGAATAATGCATGGCTTGGTGGCCTGCAATATTAAAATAGAAGTCTGTGGTGTGCTTCATCTCATTGGTGTGCCCAGTGGCCTCAATCCAGTGTCCTATTGGGAGACAATAAACACCATCCACCAAGTTGTTTTCATTATAAGTACAGCAACGGTCATGGTGAGGTCCATTGCCTGGAACAAGAAGAAATGACAAACGGAGCAATTAAATCAATGTTTTGCTTAAACAGCCCTAGAGTAGCTGATGCAAAATTAATAGGAAGAAGAAAATAAATATAAAGCTGCTTAATCCACACATTTCAGTATGAACAAAAATAGACTAGAGGGAAAAAACAGAAAAAAAATTGTAGTTACATACGAATTTCATGGAGTTCTGTGGTCCCTTTGAATACATGCATATTTCCAAAAGCATATTAACTCTCAGAGTTTAATGGTACCTCTTAGCGCCCTAACTGCCCATTGTGAGTCATTTTGTAGCCTTTTTATCTTTCTGGTATGCAAATTCATAACTAAAATCAGTAATAAAAAAGAATCAGTAATAAAGTGTTTTAGTATCAGCTCAAACAACAAATGAATTTTTAAATAAATACATTAATAAATAATAAAACAAGTGATCATATCCAACCTTGTCTGCATGTAAATCACTGGTTAGTACTATTTTCAGATCGGAAATTATCACAGAGATTAGCTACGTTGCCCAAGGTCACAAAACTAGCAAGTGCCAAGCTAATAGCAAACTGATACCCCCCAGATCCCCATCTTTCAGGCACCTGATACCTTCATGCTGTTTTCTGCCTAGTTTACAAGCACAAGCACACACCATTCTCCCTCCACGGAGTGAACCAAGAGAGACAGAGATGGAAGAACACTTCTCTGAAAACACTAATTGCCTACATCACATTCTGCCCAGTATCTACTATACTAGTAAACAGATCCTTTATTTCTATGAAATTATAATTCATACATTATTTCTATTCACCCTTTTTTTTTAATGATTTTATTTATTCATTTGACAGAGATAGAGACAGCCAGCGAGAGAGGGAACCCAAGCAGGGGGAGTGGGAGAGGAAGAAGCAGGCTCATAGCGGAGGAGCCTGATGTGGGGCTCGATCCCATAACGCCGGGATCACGCCCTGAGCCGAAGGCAGACGCTTTACGACTGCGCCACCCAGGCGCCCCTCTATTTACCCTTCTTATGTGACCACCCCATTTCAAATCATTCCTTTCCTTAAACTACCTAATTTCCATATACTGTCTTTAATATAAAAAAAATTAGCAAAATAAAAAAGGAATGTCACATTTGTTACAAATATTAAAAAATCTGACTTATTTGTTCCTTGCTCCATCTTATAAAATATTTTACCTAAAGTTGTTTAGCATAAAATCTCAAAAACAAAAAATCCTTAAGTCATTGGGCAATTCTTTAGGACATAACTCTCTTCCATCAGGTAGGAGGTACGAGATGGCTCCCTTAATAAATCATCACTCATCTTCCTAGATCAGACTTCTCTTTTCTCTTGATGGCTACAAGGCACTACACCAACTGGTCCTTTACCCTTGATATTTAATGGATGAAAACCAAACTATACTAGCAACCCCACTTCTAGAAACATATCAAATAGAAATATAACAAGAATAAAAAAGATACATAGAGATACATGAGTGAACAATACTATTTTAATAGCACACACTCTAAACTATATAAGTTCATCTATTCATTCTTCCACAAATACTTTTTAAATGTCAACTACCTGATCTACACTGTGCTAAGTCACATTAAGGATTTTGGTATTTACATAGGAACAACAAAAAAAAATGAAATATTTTAAGTAGGCAGGTAACATAACCAAATTTTTATTTTGAAAGTATCTCTCTGGTTACAGAGTAAAAATTTAACTCAAATGCAATGAGATTAAAGCAAAAAGTCTATTTAAGAAAATATTGCTCTAGCCCAGGCAGGAGATGATGAAAGCCTGGAGGTATACATGGAAACGAGTGGGCAGATTCAGGAAGGAAAAACCAAGGACATGGTGATTAACTGGATATGGGAGGTAAAGGAAAAGGGAGGCAACAATGACTCTAGGCTTCCGGCAAATATAACTCAATATATGGTGGTACCATTCACTAAGATGTGAAATCTGTAAGAGGTTGGAAGGGAAGATCACCAGTCTGGTTTCTGGACTTGAAGTGCCATTTAGATACAAAAGAAGATGTTAAGTACAAAGTTGGCATTATCAGTTTGACACTCAGACCAGAGATCTGAAGTAGAAAAATAAATTTATGAGTCATCTAAGTATAAATGGCAATTGAGGCAAGGATATAGATGAGTCACAAAGAAAAACAATAGTGATGTAGAAGAAAAGGTTTCTAGAACCAAGTCTGAAAGCATCCCAACATTTAATAGCTGGATAAAGAAGGATGAGCTTACAAAGAATGCATAGAAAGAGAAGCTGGAGAGAAAGACTTGGAGTGAATAAGTGAGGTGGGGGAACATGATTGAAAGTGTAAAAAGACATTAAAAACTGGGTGAATGCATGTCTGATTGTTAAAAGTTACATTTGGAGAATGGAATTGGGATGAGGAGGACCATTTTACTCTAAACTATTCTGAATTTGTTGGATTTGTCACAAAGCACAAGTATTATTTTTTGGTTTAATAAAAGAATAATATCTGCAGCTCCCAATGCTCAGTACAATAGACTTACAACAATTTATTTATTTACTTTTTATTTTAAGTAGGCTCCATGCCCAATGTGGGGCTTGAACTCTCGACCTTGAGATCAAGAGTCAGGTGCTCTATTGACTGAGCCAGTCAGGTGGCCCTAGACTTATGACAATTTAAAGATCTTATTTATTTATTTATTTATTTAAGAGAGAGGCAGCAAGTGCAAGCAAAGAGAGGAGCAGAGGGAGAGGGACAGAGAGAATCCTAGGCAGACTCCATGCTGAGCACAGAGCCCAACGGCCAGGGAGGAGGGGGGGGTTGATCTCACAACCCTGGGATCATGACCTAAGCTGAAATCAAGAGTTGGATGCTTAACTGACTGAGCCACCCAGGTGCCCCTAGACTTATGGACAACTTAAATGTTACAACTTAAATAAATACAATTACTGAGGAGCTCAAATATACATAAATCACAATGTTCAAGAAAAATTATTTACATAACATCAACTTCCTAGGAATTCTTCATTCCTGGAATTAGTTTTTTAAATTACTCACTTTTACACATACATGTTTTAGGAGAAGTAACAAAACATGTCTATTTCGTTCAGCCAGGGAGGTATCGGTGGAGGCCTAATGGAGAGCTGGAACTCCCACCCCACTCAGCAGTAATAAAGTCAATCCCTTCAGTTGTCAATGGGTAGGGAACCTGGGTAATGAGGCGGAACCCCCACCATCTGACTAGAGCAGTGCTAGAGGAATCAAAAGATTTGAATAAGATCCAGGGTCACATTATATAATATTAAAAATATCAGGTTTCAATACAGTCATTCCTCATATCAAAAAATCACAAAGATCTCAAACTGAATAAAAGTTAAAAATGCTTGAAAGATGCCAACAACAAGATGACATAAATGCTAGAATTATCTGAAAAAGATTTTAAGCATCAACAACCAAATGTGTTCTAAAACACATTCAAAACAAATGAAAAATTAGAAAGTCTCAGCAAAAAAAATAGACGATATAAGGAAGAACAAAATGAAAATTTTAGAACTAAAAAATATAACAGTTGAAATAATAATCTCAGTGGATAGGTTCAAGAGCACAATGGAGGAGACAGAAGAAAGAATCCGCAAGCTGCAAGACAGAACAATAGAAATTACTCAATCTAAGCAACAGAGAAAAAATAGACAAAAAGAACAGAAATTTAAAGACCCATGGGACTATAACAAAAGATCTAACATTCGTGTAATTAGAGTCCTGAAAAGACAGGAGAGTGTGAAGTGAAAAATGCTTGAGAAAATAATGCCTAAAACCTATCTAACCTACAGATTCAAGAAGCTGAGCAAACTCCAAACAGGAAAAACACAAAGAAATCCATGCCACTATATACCATAATTAAATTTCTGAAAACTAAAAATGAAGGAAAAATTGTGAAGGTAGCCAGAGAAAACTAACAATTGAGGAGAACAACAATTCTAATGTCAGTAGGCTTCTCAAAAGAATGGATAACAGAAGATCTCTAAGCAGACAGGAAATCACTGAACATTAGGAAGGATGAACAGGGTAAGCAAATATATTAGTAAAAACAACAGACTTTCCTTCTCCTCTTGAGTTTCTAACAAAAATTATAATGCTACCTGATGTGGTTCTACATGTATTGGGAGAAAATATTTAAGACAATTATATGGAGAAGGGCAAAAGGATAAAAAGGAAGGTAAGATTACTCCACTTTATTCAAATGGGTAAAATAATGACACCAGTCAACTATGGTAAGTTATGTATGTATAATGTGGATAAATCAAAATGAAATTCTAAAAAATGTTCAAATATGAACCATACATTCCAATATAAAGGTAGGAAAAAACAGAGGAAAAAAAACAGAAAACTAAAAAATAAAATGATAAACTTAAATCCTAACGTAACCAATAAATACATTAAATGCAAATAGTATAAATACACCAATTAAAATATAGAGAGTGGCAGAGTGAGCTTTTTTTAAAAAAATGAACCAATTGTATGATGTCTAGAAGAAACTCACTTCAATTTATAGGCAGGAAGAAAGTAAAAGTGTAGAAAAAGATATACCATGCAAACAATAATCAAGAGAAAGCACAGGTGGGTATGTTAATATCATAGAATGTAGAACCTTCAGAGCAAAGAAAATCACTAGAGATAGAGAGGGAAATTATATGATGTTGAAAGTATCAGTCCATCAACAAGCTATAACAAGCTAAATGTGTACATACTAAAAAATAGAGCTGCAGAATATGTGAAACAAAAACTAAGACACTTGAACACAGAATAGACAAATGGAATTATACTTGGAAATTTCAACACCTCTCTCTCAACAATTGCTAGAACAACCAGACAAAAAATCAACAAGGAATAAAATAACTCAACATCACCATCAACCAATGGAATCTAATTGACATTTATAAAACACACCACCCAACAACAGCAGAATACACATTTTCAAGTGTCCACACAGCATATGCCAAGCTAAATCATATCCCGGACCATAAGACAATATCAAAACGTTAGAATTAAATCACATAAAGTGTTTTCTCTGACCTCAATAGAATCAAACTGGAAATCAATAACAGATAATAGGAAAACATTCAAATATTTGGAACTAAGGCACATACTTCTAAATAATCCATGAGTCAAAAAGGAAGTCTCAAAGTTATTAAAAATACATTGTAATGAATGAAAATCAAATAATATAAATCAAAATAAGTGGGACACAGCTAAAGTAGTGCTGTGAGGGAAATTTATAGTACTAAAACGCATAGAGTACAAAAATAGGAAAATTTTCAAATCAATAATCTAAGCTCTACTTCAAGAAATTAGAGGGGAGTTGGTTAAGATGGCGGAGGAGTAGGGGACCCCTTTTTCAGCCAGTCCCGAGTCGAGCTGGATAGGTACCAGACCATCCGGAACATCCACGGAATCAGCCTGAGATGCAGGAAGATACATCTGGAACTCTACAAATGAACATCTCCAGTGCTGAGTATTGAGGTACGAAGCAGGGAGCCGTGAAACCGCGCACAGATATCGGAAGATAAACGGAAGGGGGAGGGAGCTGCCGCGTGAGCAGGCGAACTCACGGACCAGCACACACAAGAGAGCAGACTGAGACCGTGAGCCGGGGAGCACCCGTCACCAGACTGAAACGGAGCTCCGGTGTGCTCACTGGAACCAGACTGAGACCGGGAGCTCCGGTGTGCTCACTGGAACCAGACTGAGACCGGGAGCTCTGGGAGCGCGCAGGGGCGGCTGGCGGCTGGCGGTGTCAGAAACACAAAGGACAGAGACCAGGGAAAGCCGCCAGAGAACAAAAGCCTGGAAATACCGGCTCAGGGAGTGCCCATCCCCATCCCCCCTCGCAGGGGACACGGAGACTCTACCCAAACAGGGTTGCCTGAGTATCGGCGCGGCAGGCCCCTCCCCCAGAACACAGAAGGCAGGCTGAAAAATCAAGAAGCCCACAACCCGGGCGCCTGGGTGGCGCAGTCATTGAGCGCCTGTCTTCGGCTTAGGGCGTGATCCCGGCGTTCCGGAAAGGAGTCCCTCATCGGGCTCCTCCGCTGGGAGCCTGCTTCTTCCTCTCCCACTCCCCTGCTTCTGTTCCCGTTCTTGCTGTCTGTCTCTCTCAGATAAATAAATAAATAAAATCTTTAAAGAAGAAGCCCACATCCCTAAGATCCCTATAAAACAAGGGGCACGGCCTGGGACCCAGTCAATAATTTGGGCTCTGGACAACCCCGCAACCTCTCCTCATCAGAATGACAAGAAGGAGAAGCCCCCCCCAGCAAAGAAAAGACAGTGAGTCTGTGGCCTCTGCCACAGAAATAATGGATATGGATGTAACCAAATTATCAGAAATGGAATTCAGAGTAACGATGGTCAAAATGATGAGTAGAATTGAAAAAACTATTAACGAAAAGGTTACTGAGAATATAGAATCCCTAAGGACAGAAATGAGAGCGAATCTGGCAGAAATTAAAAATTCTATGAGCCAAATGCAATCAAAACTAGAGGCTCTGACGGCCAGGGTGAATGAGGCAGAAGAACGAATCGGCGAATTAGAGGATGGGATAGTAGAAGAGAAAGCTAAAATAGAATCTGGGCTCAAAAAAATACAAGCTCAAGAATGTAGGTTACAGGAGATTACTGACTCAATGAAACGTTCCAATGTCAGAATCATCGGCATCCCCGAGAGGGTGGAGAAAAACAGAGGTCTAGAAGAGATATTTGAACAAATTGTAGCTGAAAACTTCCCTAATCTAGCAAGGGAAACAAACATTCGTGTCCAAGAGGCAGAGAGGACCCCTCCCAAGCTCAACCACGACAAACCTACGCCATGTCACGTCATAGTGCAATTCGCAAATATTAGATCCAAGGATACAGTATTGAAAGCGGCCAGAGCAAAGAAATCTCTCACGTACCAAGGCAAAGGTAAAAGAATTATGTCAGACCTGTCTACACAGACCTGGAATGAGAGAAAGGGTTGGGGGGGATTTTTAAAGCTCTTTCAGAGAAAAACATGCAGCCAAGGATCCTTTATCCCAGAGTGCAACTCGCAAATATTAGATCCAAGGATACAGTATTGAAAGCGGCCAGGGCAAAGAAATTTCCCACGTACCAAGGAAAACGTCCTCCGCTGGGAGCCTGCTTCTTCCTCTCCCACTCCCCTGCTTCTGTTCCCTCTCTCGCTGGTTGGCTGCCACATAAATAAATAAATAAAATCTTTAAAGAAGAAGCCCACATCCCTAAGATCCCTATAAAACAAGGGGCACGGCCTGGGACCCAGTCAATAATTTGGGCTCTGGAAACCCCGCAACCTCTCTTCATCAGAATGACAAGAAGGAGAAGCCCCCCCCAGCAAAGAAAAGACAGTGATTCTGTGGCCTCTGCCACAGAAATAATGGATATGGATGTAACCAAATTATCAGAAATGGAATTCAGAGTAACGATGGTCAAAATGATGAGTAGAATTGAAAAAACTATTAACGAAAAGGTTACTGAGAATATAGAATCCCTAAGGACAGAAATGAGAGCGAATCTGACAGAAATTAAAAATTCTATGAGCCAAATGCAGGCAAAACTAGAGGCTCTGACGGCCAGGGTCGCAGAAGCAGAGGAACGGGTTAGTGAATTGGAGGATGGGTTAATAGAGGAAAAAATGAAAATAGAAGATGGTCTTAAAAAAATCCACGCCCACGAATGTAGGTTACGGGAGATTACTGACTCAATGAAACGATCCAATGTTAGAATCATCGGCATCCCCGAGGGGGTGGAGAAAAACAGAGGTCTAGAAGAGATATTTGAACAAATTGTAGCTGAAAACTTCCCTAATCTAGCAAGGGAAACAAACATTCGTGTCCAAGAGGCAGAGAGGACCCCTCCCAAGCTCAACCACGACAAACCTACGCCACGTCACGTCATAGTGCAATTCGCAAATATTAGATGCAAGGATACAGTATTGAAAGCGGCCAGGGCAAAGAAATTTCTCACGTACCAAGGCAAAAGCATCAGAATTACGTCAGACCTGTCTACACAGACCTGGAATGAGAGAAAGGGTTGGGGGAGCATATTTAAAGCTCTTTCAGAGAAAAACATGCAGCCAAGGATCCTTTATCCAGCAAGGCTGTCATTCAGAATTGATGGAGAAATAAAGACATTTCAGAATCGCCAGTCACTAACCAATTTTGTAACCACGAAACCAGCCCTACAGGAGATATTACGGGGGGTTCTATAAAAGTAAAAAGGCCCCAAGAGTGATACAGAACAGAAAGTCACAGCCAATACAAACAAAGACTTTACTGGCAACATGGCAACATTAAAATCATATCTCTCAGTAATCAGTCTTAATGTAAATGGTTTGAACCATCCCATAAAACGCCACAGGGTTGCAGATTGGATAAAAAGAAATGACCCATCCATTTGCTGTCTACAAGAGACTCATTTCGAACCCAAAGATGCATTCAGACTGAGAGTAAGGGGATGGAGTACCATCTTTCACGCAAATGGACCTCAAAAGAAAGCTGGGGTAGCAATTCTCATATCAGATAAATTGGATTTTAAACTACAGACTATAGTTAGAGATGCAGAAGGGCACTATATTATTCTTAAGGGAAGTATTCAACAAGTGGATATGACAATTATAAATATATATGCCCCCAACAGGGGAGCAGCAAGATACACAAGCCAACTCTTAACCAGAATAAAGAGACATATAAATAAAAATACATTAATAGTAGGGGACCTCAACACTCCACTCTCAGAAATAGACAGAACACCCTGGCAAAAACTAAGCAAAGAATCAAAGGCTTTGAATGCCATACTCGACGAGTTGGACCTCATAGATATATATAGAACACTACACCCCAGAACCAAAGAATACTCATTCTATTCTAATGCCCATGGAACATTCTCAAGAATAGACCATGTTCTGGGACACAAAACAGGTCTCAACCGATACCAAAAGATTGAAATTATCCCCTGCATATTCTCAGACCACAACGCTCTGAAATTGGAACTCAACCACAAGGAAAAATTTGGAAGAAACTCAAACACTTGGAGACTAAGAACCATCCTGCTCAGGAATGACTCGATAAACCAGGAAATCAAAAATCAAATTAAACAATTTATGGAGACCAATGAGAATGAAAATACAACAGTCCAAAACCTATGGGATACTGCAAAGGCAGTCCTAAGGGGGAAATACATAGCCATCCAAGCCTCACTCAAAAGAATAGAAAAATCTAAAATGCAGTTTTTATATTCTCACCTCAAGAAGCTGGAACAGCAACAGAGGGACAGGCCTAATCCACGCACGAGGAAGCAGTTGACCAAAATTAGAGCTGAAATCAATCAAGCAGAAACCAGAAGTACAGTAGAGCAGATCAACAGGACTAGAAGCTGGTTCTTTGAGAGAATCAATAAAATTGACAGACCACTGGCAAGACTTATCCAAAAGAAAAGAGAAAGGACCCAGATTATTAAAATTATGAATGAAAAAGGAGAGGTCACGACGAACACCATTGAAATTGGAAGGATTATTAGAAATTTTTATCAACAGCTATATGCCAATAAACTAAGCAATCTGGAAGAGATGGAATCCTTCCTGGAAACCTATAAACTACCAAGATTGAAACCGGAAGAAATTGATTCCTTAAACAGGCCAATTAATTATGAAGAAATTGAGTCAGTGATAAACAACCTTCCAAATAACAAAACTCCAGGCCCGGACGGTTTTCCTGGGGAATTCTACCAAACATTCAAAGAAGAAATAATACCTATTCTCCTAAAGCTATTTCAAAAAATAGAAACAGAAGGAAAGCTACCAAACTCATTCTATGAGGCCAATATTACCTTGATCCCCAAACCAGGCAAAGACCCCCTCAAAAAGGAGAATTACAGACCGATTTCCCTAATGAATATGGACGCCAAAATCCTCAACAAGATACTTGCTAATAGAATCCAACAGTACATTAAAAGGATTATCCATCACGATCAAGTGGGATTCATACCTGGGATGCAAGCGTGGTTCAATATTCGCAAATCAATCAGCGTGATACATCATATCAACAAGAAAAGACTCAGGAACCATATGATCCTCTCAATCGATGCCGAAAAAGCATTTGACAAAATACAGCATCCTTTCCTGATTAAAACCCTTCAGAGTGTAGGAATAGAAGGTACATTTCTCAATCTCATAAAAGCCATCTATGAAAAGCCTACTGCAAATATTATTCTCAATGGGGAAAAGCTGGAAGCCTTTCCCTTAAGATCAGGAACACGACAAGGATGCCCACTCTCGCCACTATTATTCAACATAGTACTAGAAGTCCTTGCAACAGCAATCAGACGACAAAAAGGGATCAAAGGTATTCAAATCGGCAAAGAAGAAGTCAAAATGTCTCTCTTTGCAGATGACATGATACTCTATATGGAAAACCCAAAAGAAGCCACTCCCAAACTATTAGAAGTTATAGAGCAATTCAGTAACGTGGCGGGATACAAAATCAATGCTCAGAAATCAGTTGCATTTCTATACACGAATAACGAGACCGAAGAAAGAGAAATTAGGGAATCCATCCCATTTACAATAGCACCAAAAACCATACATTACCTTGGAATTTACTTAACCAGAGACGTAAAGGACCTATATTCTAGAAACTATAAATCACTCTTGAAAGACATTGAGGAAGACATAAAAAGATGGAAAGATATTCCATGCTCATGGATCGGAAGAATTAACATAGTTAAAATGTCCATGCTACCCAGAGAAATCTACACTTTCAATGCTATCCCAATCAAAATACCAATGACATTTTTCAAAGAACTAGAACAAATAGTCCTTAAATTTGTATGGAATCAGAAAAGGCCCCAAATCACTAAGGAATTGTTGAAAAGGAAAAACAAAGCTCGGGGCATCACAATGCCGGATTTCGAACTGTACTACAAAGCTGTGATCACAAAGACAGCATGGTAGTGGCACAAAAACAGATACATAGACCAATGGAACAGAATAGAGAATCCAGAAATGGACCCTCGGCTCTTTGGCCAACTAATCTTTGATAAAGCAGGAAAAAACGAAAAACAAAGCTGGGGGCATCACAATGCCGGATTTCGAGCTGTACTACAAAGCTGTGATCACAAAGACAGCATGGTACTGGCACAAAAACAGACACATAGACCAATGGAACAGAATAGAGAGCCCAGAAATGGACCCTCGGCTCTTTGGGCAACTAATATTTGATAAAGCAGGAAAAAACATCCGGTGGGAAAAAGACAGTCTCTTCAATAAATGGTGCTGGGAAAATTGGACAGCTACATGCAAGAGAATGAAACTTGACCACTATCTCACACCATACACAAAAATAAACTCCAAATGGATGAAAGACCTCGATGTGAGACAGGAATCCATCAAAATCCTAGAGAAGAACATAGGCAGCAACCTCTACGACATCGGCCAAAGCAACCTTTTTCATGACACATCCCCAAAGGCAAGAGAAACAAAAGATAAAATGAATTTATGGGACTTCATCAAGATTAAAAGTTTCTGCACAGCCAAGGAAACAGTCAGAAAAACTAAGAGGCAGCCCATGGAATGGGAGAATATATTTGCAAATGACACTACAGATAAAAGACTGGTATCCAAGATCTACAAAGAACTTCTCAAACTCAATACACGAGAAACAAATAAACAAATCAAAAAATGGGCAGAAGATATGAACAGACACTTTTCCAATGAAGACATACAAATGGCTAACAGACACATGAAAAAATGTTCAAAATCATTAGCCATCAGGGAAATTCAAATCAAAACCACACTAAGATACCACCTTACGCCAGTTAGAATGGCAAAAATTGACAAGGCAAGAAACAACAATTGCTGGAGAGGATGTGGAGAAAGGGGATCCCTCCTACACTGTTGGTGGGAATGCAAGTTGGTACAGCCACTCCGGAAAACAGTGTGGAGGTCCCTTAAAAAGTTAAAAATTGAGCTACCCTATGATCCAGCCATTGCACTACTGGGTATTTACCCCAAAGATACAGACATAGTGAAGAGAAGGGCCATATGCACCCCAATGTTCATAGCAGCATTGTCCACAATAGCCAAATCGTGGAAGGAGCCAAGACGCCCTTCAACAGATGACTGGATTAAGAAGTTGTGGTCCATATATACAATGGAATATTACTCAGCTATCAAAAAGAACGATTTCTCAACATTTGCTGCAACATGGACGGCACTGGAGGAAATAATGCTAAGTGAAATAAGTCAAGCAGAGAAAGACAATTATCATATGGTTTCTCTCATCTATGGAACATAAGAACTAGGAAGATCGGTAGTAGAAAGGGATAAAGAAAGGGGGTAATCAGAAGGGGGAATGAAGCATGAGAGACTATGACTCTGAGAAACTAACTGAGGGCTTCCGAGAGGAGGGGGGTGGGGGAACGGGATAGGCTGGTGATGGGTAGTAAGGAGGGCACGTATTGCATGGTGCACTGAGTGTTATACGTAACTAATGAATCATCGAACTTTACATCAATAACCAGGGATGTACTGTATGGTGACTAACATAATATAATTAAAAAAATTAAAAAAAAGAAATTAGAAAAAGAAGAGCAAAATAAATCCAAGGCAAACAGAAGGAAAGAATAAAGAATGGAAATCAATGAAATCAAAAACAGAAAAACATTAGAGAAAATCAATGAAACAAAGAGCTGGTTTGTTGAAAAGATCATTAAAACTGGCAAACCTCTAACAAGACTGGCAAAGAAAAGTGACAAAAGGCACAAATTATGAATGAAAGGAAGAAAGGAAGGAAGGAAAAGAGAGAAAAGAAGGGCTATCACTATAGACCTTGCAGGCATCAAAAGTATAAGAGAATACTATAAACAACAAAACACACATAAATTTAACAACTTAGATGAAATGTACCATCCTCAAAACCCAAATTACCACAACTCATTTAATATGAAATACATAATTTGAATATCCCTATAACTCTTAAGGATATTGGACACATAATTGTAAAATCCCCCAAAAAAGAAATCTCAAAGCCCATGTGGTTTCAATGAACAATTCTACCAAATGCTTAAATAAGAATTAATACCGATTCCATACAATCTCTTCAACATAGTGCACAGGCGTAAAGATAAGAAAAATAAAGAAAGAAAACTGTACTTATTTGCAGATGACATGATTGTCTATGAAGAAAATCCCAAGGAATCAATAATAATAACAGCTACATACAAAATAATGAAACTTGACCACTCTCTCACCCCATACACAAAAATAAACTCCAAATGGATGAAAGACCTCAATTTGAGACAGGAATCCATCAAAATCCTAGAAGAGAACATAGGCAGCAACCTCTACGCATTGGCCAAAGCAACCTTTTTCATGACACATCTCCAAAGGCAATAGAAACAAAAGATAAAATGAACTTGTGGGACTTCATCAAGATAAAAAGCTTCTGCACAGCCAAGAAAACAGTCACAAAAACTAAGAGGCAGCCCACGGAATGGGAGAATATATTTGCAAATGATACTACAGATAAAAGACTGGTATCCAAGATCTACAAAGAACTTCTCAAGCTCAATACACGAGAAACAAATAAACAAATCATAAAATGGGTGGAAGATATGAACAATTTTCCAATGATGACATACAAATGGCTAACAGACACATGAAAAAATGTTCAAAATCATTAGCCATCAGGGAAATTCAAATCAAAACCACACTAAGATACCACCTTACGCCAGTTAGAATGGCAAAAATTGACAAGGCAAGAAACAACAATTGCTGGAGAGGATGTGGAGAAAGGGGATCCCTCCTACACTGTTGGTGGGAATGCAAGTTGGTACAGCCACTCCGGAAAACAGTGTGGAGGTCCCTTAAAAAGTTAAAAATTGAGCTACCCTATGATCCAGCCATTGCACTACTGGGTATTTACCCCAAAGATACAGACATAGTGAAGAGAAGGGCCATATGCACCCCAATGTTCATAGCAGCATTGTCCACAATAGCCAAATCGTGGAAGGAACCGAGATGCCCTTCAACAGATGACTGGATTAAGAAGTTGCGGTCCAGGGGCGCCTGGGTGGCACAGCGGTTAAGCGTCTGCCTTCGGCTCAGGGCGTGATCCCGGCGTTGTGGGATCGAGCCCCACATCAGGCTCCTCTGCTATGAGCCTGCTTCTTCCTCTCCCACTCCCCCTGCTTGTGTTCCCTCTCTCGCTGGCTGTCTCTATCTCTGTCGAATAAATAAATAAAGTCTTTAAAAAAAAAAAAAAGAAGTTGTGGTCCATACATACAATGGAATATTACTCAGCTATCAGAAAGAACGAGTTCTCAACATTTGCTGCAACATGAACGGCACCGGAGGAGATAATGCTAAGTGAAATAAGTCAAGCAGAGAAAGACAATTACCATATGGTTTCTCTCATTTATGGAACATAAGAACTAGGAAGATCGGTAGGAGAAGAAAAGGATAAAGAAAGGGGGTAATCAGAAGGCGGAATGAAGCATGAAAGACTACGGACTATGAGAAACAAACTGAGGGCCTCAGAGGGGAGAGGGATGGGGAAATGGGATAGACTGGTGATGGGTAGTAAGGAGGGCACGTATTGCATGGTGCACTGGGTGTTATACGCAACTAATGAATCATCGAACTTTATATCGAAACCGGGGATATACTGTATGGTGACTAACATAATATAATAAAAAAAACATTAAAATAAAAAAAACACACACAAAATAATTTTTTAAAACCTCCTAGAACAAGAGAGTTTAGCAAGGCCACAAGATAAAGGTAAGCATGCAAAATAAATTGCATTTCTATGTACTAGCAATGAACATTTAGCCATTAAAATTAAATACCATCCACTTAGACATAAATCTAAGAAAAACATGTACACAACTTGTATGCTTAAAACCATAAAATGTGATAAAAGAAATCAAAGAAGACCTAATAAATGGAGAAACATATCATGTTAATGGATGGAGGGCTCAGCCTCTACATCTTAAACAAAAACTGACTCAAAATGGATTATGGACTCAAATACAAAAGGTGAAACTAAATTTTTAGAAAAGCAAATAGGAAAAAAATTCAGTATTGAGTTCTAAAACTTCACACTAAAAGCACAATCCAAAAAGGAAAAATTTATAAATTTGATTTCATCGAAAGTATAAACTTTTGTTCTGCAACAGACTTTGCTGGGACAAAAACAAGTTATAGATTAGAAAAAAATGCTGGCAAACCATATACCTCAACAAAGGACTAGTATCTAGAATATTAAAGTACTCTCAAAACTCAACAAAAAGTAAACCGATGATCCAATTAGCATATGGGGAAAAAAACAGAAAGTGGCATTTCACCAAAGAGCATATACAGATGGCAAGTAAGTACTTGAAAAGATGTTCAATATCACTAGCCTTAAGGAAAATACAAATTAAAGCCACAATGAGATAGCACTACACACCTATAAAAATTTTTTGTTTTTATAAAAACAAAAAATTATGACAACACCAAATGCTGGATACAAGACTGGGAGAAACTGGATAATTAACACACTGCTAATAGGAATGTAAAACAACAATCAACCCGGGGAAATATTTGACAATTTCTTTTATAAATCAAACTTGCAAGAACTATACAACCAACTCTACTCCTGGCATTTATCTCAGAGAAACTAAACTTTTATTTACACAAAAACCTGTAGAATGTTTACAGTAGTTTTATTTATTACAGTCAAAACCTAGAAACAACCCAGACATCTTTTAGTGTGCCAATGCTTTAACAAGTTATGATACACCAACACCATGATTTAGCCATAAAAATGAATGACCTATTGATAAGTGCAACAACCTAGTGAATCTCCTACAAATTACGCTAAGTGAAAAAATGCCAGTCTCAGAAAGTTACATACTCTAGGATTCCATGTATATAACATTCTTGAAATGAAAACATTTACAGAGATAGAAAACAGATTAGTGGTTGCCTGGGGTTCTGGGGTGTGGGGGGGGGGGGAGGAAAGTCGGTGTGGCTATAAAAGAGTAACATGGAGATCCTTGTGGTAATGAAAATGTTACCACTGACAGAAGTAATAAAAGCTGCACAGGATCTTTCCCTATTACTTCTAACAACTACATGTAAATAAACAATTCCCTCAAAATTAAAAGTTTAATAAACAAATCTTGGGTGTTTGTTTTGTTTTTTTCCGAATAGACTGGAAAATTTTTAGGCTTCCAATTCATTTTCTGTTCCATAAGACTGGCTTAAGAGTACAATATATGTAACATACTGTTTAATACCACAGTGATCAATTACGCCTAGAAGCTCAGTTAACTTTTCCGGGTCTCATCTACCTTATAAAAGCGCCAGCTGGCTATGCTGTGACGAGGTTGAAGGAATAACTTTGTGGCAGGGGAATGGGTTGGGGCGAAGAGTAGGTATAAGTGAATTATCTGTCCAGATTGGAGCTGGCCATTGCCAATTATTCATGAGCGTTAATTTAAAATAAACATACAAACGTCTCACTAAGGTAGGATAAACTAATCTGTTATTGGCAGAAAAGTGGGAACGGGTTGATTTAATTAACAATAAATACCTATTTCCTTAGAGCAAATTTGGCCATCACGTTATTTCTTCATCCAGGCAAATTAGGTAAGTTAAAATAAAGTGAATAAATGTGAAGGAATAAGAGGGCTGGTTCCTGACACTCCAATAAAAACCAGAGAAGTAAGAAACTTTAGAATTTAAAATCAGAACCAACACATTACTTCAAATAGCTTTATAAGTTTCAAAGTTCAAATTAGTTTATTTTTTACATCGTCAGAAGTTTTGAAGTTATATTGCATAAGCAAAATCTACTGGATAGTGTAGTCCACTTAAAATTTTAATTATTATTCATGTTATTTTATTTAATTCTATCCTCTTTGTAGTTTAATTGCTTTGAGGTTTTCATTTCTAGCACATGAACATAAAATCTGAACCTCACACCTTAATCTCTAATTTTAGCTAGTAATTCACCCAAATCAAATCTCTCTCATGCCTCATCTGTTACTACCTCAGAAGCTATTGGTGCATAAAGCTGTACAAACATGGTATAATCATTACCAACTCTTTGGTATTTGGATATTCTGTTCTAATGGCAAAAGCAAAACAAAATAAAACATAAAAAAATCTATTTGTTCAACTGACTGCCTCTTTAAAAGAGTGGATCCTGTTCCAATTGAGCATTTTGATAAATTGCAATATGCAATGGTGGAAAATAGCTGAGTTGGGGGCTAGTGAAGGGAGACAGCTGAACTGCTTAGTAGACTAGGGGACTCAGATGCAATCAAGGAAAGAGAGGATGGGGGAAAAAGATGTGAAGATTAAGAAGAAGGAACGGTATGATGGAGCAAGAGGGAAGAGAAGAGAGGATTCAGCTAGTAAACTACAGTGGTGAAGCAGATAATCAAAACAAGCTGGTCAGAACACCAAAGAGCAGGTAAAGGCAAACACTTTAATATTTAATTTGAAGTTGTCTGCCCTCCTGTTATATCCTCTCTTCTCCTCTTCCCCAACTCCCAATATAACCTCCTACACTCACACAAATTTCTTGTGTGGAGAGAGAGAAGATAGTCCACTAATAAAAATTTATTTAAAAACTGGATTCCTTGCCTACATTGACTTGACTTTAGAACAGGGCAGCCTAAACGGGGCTGCAAGAAGGTGCATCTGCTAAGCAGAACAGAAGCAGGAAGGCAAAGTCAAGGATGACCATGAGGATGTAAACCTTCGTTGCTCACACAGCCATCTCAGAGAGGTTCCAGTCTCCCAAATCTATAGGAAAAGTGACTAATTACATATATATATGAATAAATATATTCTGCACACACACAACAGAATGAAGTGTTAAGAAATAAAACAATGAGCTCTAATAAGAAAATGATAAATAATACAAGACTTACATAGAACATTTTTATTTACAAGATTTTCACCTTATTTCATTAAAGAAATGCACAAATCTTAAATGAAAAATCTAAGTAGACAACACTTCCTACTAATGGCAAAAACAATGTTATTTGGCTAATGTAAACTAGGAAATCAATGACTACACGGGGATATGAAGAAAATTCTATACTAACTCAGGCAGGTGGACAAAGCCCTGTTTCTGTATAACAGCACTGCAATAAAATAATGGGAGGTTTATATAGTTAAGAGCGCCATGCCTAGAGTTAAAGCTGAAATAACTCCTAAGAAAAATCCAGTACAAAACAACCCAACAAATTTGGGAAGAGCTCTGAGGGTTTTGATTAAAAATAATAATAACTACAAACACAAATAAGTGGCCCACTTAGCAATGATAAAAACAGAAATTAGACTTAGAGAGAACAAGGCTTTTCTACAGATATGAAAATATTACTTGTTAAGGGGGCTAGAGTTTGGAGGACCAGAAAGAAAATATCAAATGCGACAGGGTGATTATGGTAATGAATCAAACACCTGGCTCAGATGTGTGTGTGTGTGTGTGTGTGTGTGTGTGTATGTGTGTACATGCAAGTGTGCATGCATGCACTTGTGTATATATGTGTATGTGTCTTTGTGATTGTCTTTCAAAGTAGAAGACTAATGATTCATGCTGATTGCTATTTTTATGGAAAATAGGAAGTTGAAATGTGGGATACATAAATATCATCCTTTCAGTACCTCTGGGCATAGAAACTTACCCGACCCCTTAGTCAAAAATGAACCACTCAGCCTAAGACAATTATTTGATGGAACTCCAAGTCAGCAGGCTCATACCTTTGTATATAATAGGTCTGGCCTCAATTGTTCTCATTAATAATTAGACTTAAGACCTTTCATATATGCTTCAGTTTCTATGAGATAATCAACAAAAGTCTTTGAGACAGTTGTTTGGTAGGCAAGTATGATGTGTTGGTCCTCTCAAAGGTGAGCTTGCAGTATGCAAAAAGGGGAACAGCAGAAGTGATTAATAAAGCTTAACCTTGGACCCACTCTCTGCCAAGCCTCCAGAGGAGATCTTTTAAGTAAAACTCCTAGAAGAACCTTGATTAGTTCCAGCTAACAATTCTAAGAAAAAAAATTAACACCTGCCGACCATACAGAGCAGAAAACATTAGAAGGGGAAATTTCCATGATTACAGAAAGATATGGGTAAAATGCATCAAGCTAGGTTGAAAAAATATAAAAGGGGAAAAAAAACTTACAGAAAAAGAAAAATTCAAAAGTTCTTTTCTTAAAAGATTTACTAATATGTAATGTCTTCATTGTTATGAACTAAATTATGTTTCCCCCAAATTTATACACTGAAGCTCCAAACCCCAATGTGGATTGTATCTAGATATAGGGCCTCTAGGGAGGTAACTAAGGTTAAATGAGGTCATAAGGGTGAGGCCCTAATCCAATAGGACTGGTGTCTTTACAAAAAGGGGAAGGGACACCAGGATATCTCTCCATGCAGGCCTAGAAGAAAGACCACACAAGGACACAGTGAGAAGGCAGTCATTGGCAAGCCAGAAGGAGTTCTCACCAGAAACCAAATTTGATGGCTCTCTGATCTGGGACTTCCAGCTTCCAGAACTGTGAGAAAATAAATTTTTGTCATTTGTCACCAGTCTATAACATTTTGCTATAGCAGCCCAAGCAGACTAATGCACCCATATATACACAAAATAGAGTTTAATCCAGTTCATATCCAAGTATAATTAAGTGCTTACATATCCAGTTCTGTGGTAAAGTGAGGTTGACAAATGAAATCTAAAACATGATTCCCACCATGAACGAACCCTTGTTCATTAAACAAAGGTTACACGAAGCAATGGATGAAACAAAGCTGCCTTAAATGATCAAAATAATTGTAAAACCATATGATAGAATACTAAGACATAAACAAAATATTCAAAAATGGCAAATGGGCTTCCTTTCCAATGCCATTTTCAATGTATGGTGACTGGAATGTTATCTTGAAATGTATTGTAAGTAGCAACTGGCTCACTAGGAAAGAAAACTATGATAGATTTATAACGCGTCCATGGATGCAAAGACTGAAAACCGGGGATGGTTGGATCAGTGTGAGCTACAATTACCAAGAAAGGATTTGTGATAGTGGGGATGGCTCTCAAGGTGTGGCTGACAACAGGGTATGTTATGGATACATAGCAGAGGGCAAAGCAACGTATAAATGAGTATGATTCAAGGCAGGAAATAGATAATAACAACAAATCTGTTTATTCCAGTGGGTAGAGTGACAACCTAATATAAAGTTATTGTGGGTTCATATTACTTACCAAATTCTAAAGCAAGCACTGTAAAAACAACTGACTTGCAAAAGCAGAGAATCAGTTCCCACTTCTCTAGCCATTGTTTAAGAAGTCAGATTTTTTTTTAATGTGGAAGATTTATATTAATTAGTGATTCATGATGACACACACATCTGAAAATGGGAAGCATCTCAAGGATTGAGGCATCACTTGAAAAGTATCCCAAATAATGGCATAACCAGGAAATTATACTTCTATCTAAAATTAAATACAATAACAGAGCTCTCCTTATATAATTTTTAGAGAAAAGCTGAAACTTAGATTATTCTTGTTAGGCTTGACTCAAAGCACCAAGAATGAATTATTAATAACTCATTCAATGTGATGATAGTCAAGAGCAAAGCCAAAAGATTTGACCATCTGATTTGAAGTGATCAAATCTTTTGGTAGCTAATTATGCCATGACTCAAGGGATTAAAGAAGAAGATCGGCATATTAAAATGCTCCATCTCTGCATAATTGGATATATTTGCTGGATAATGCGTTTCCTTTCTATGTCACATGCAGAGATGTTTATTCATGTGTTTAATAAATGTTTAATTGCTCTCATAATTTTTAAATGTTGATTTTCCCACTGTCATTTAAACAATTTTTATGGTAGTGTCTAGATTTTTGTTGTTTTTATACTGGCAGGGCATTTTTTCTCTCCATAGCACTCCTAGAATTGACTAGAAATTCCACTGTGTTTCATCATCTGAACATAAATCCAAGTCACACTCCAAAAATAGATAAAGCATCTATATTAGTATTAAACTCACTACATGAAGAAAATGCTTCCAGCCAGATTTCACTACTTCATTTTTCATACCTTCACACCCGCTACAAAAGCTCCCATATCACCTATCTTTGTGTACTTTATGCGAAACAATGCAGAGCAGAAGGTGATAACCTTCCCCAGCCGCCATATCTCAAGAGTGTGTACATTTAGATGCAAAGAACACAAAATAATCCTATTCATCCCAGGAACTCTGAAGAACATTGAGGGTTATTTCACATTTAACCTCTTCCTAACCAGGCAGACACACATTTCAGCAGTTTCACAGTAAGTAAATATTTTCTCATAAAATCTCTCTTCAATTAAGATTATCTAGAATGTGAGACAAGTGGTTTAATAAAGCATTCCCTTGAACTGAACTATTTCTGAAGTGAAAACCATCTCTAATGGCTTTATGACTTGGTTTCTCCCACAGCACAGATATTTTTTTTTAAGATTTTATTTATTTATTTGACAGAGATAGAGACAGCCAGCGAGAGAGGGAACACAGCAGGGGGAGTGGGAGAGGAAGAAGCAGGCTCCTAGCGGAGGAGCCTGATGTGGGGCTCGATCCCACAGCGCCGGGATCACGCCCTGAGCCGAAGGCAGACGCTTAACCGCTGTGCCACCCAGGCGCCCCAGCACAGATATTTTTTGATATGACAGAGTTCATGCAAACATCATGTAGGCACCACTCTAGTTATTAGAAAGAAATTAGAAATGCACAGCTAATTGACATAGAGAATAGAGTGGTCAGATATAGTTTTTAAAGACCAAATTGTTTCTGAAACTGATAAGCCATATTGTTTTCAACCCTTTTAATGAGACATTACAGGCTGTAAAAAAATAAAAGATGGTCAGTTAGAAAGATTATCTTAAAAGTTACTACAGCCATAAACTACATAGGTAAAGAGACAGCTGAAGAAGGATTTTGCTTGTCTCAGGACTTTGTCTGATGCAATCAACACAAAATCTGACCAACAGTGACTTCAAGGAGTACGGGTCTCTCTCTCTCTCATCACCAGAAGTGTAAAGCCTGGCAGCCCCAAACTGATGTAATACCAAGTGCTTTCTAAACATCCACTTTGCCATCCTTCACACATTGACCTTGTTGTCATACTTGTCACCTCATGTTCAAAGGGTGACCTCTAGGCATCATGTCTGGACACTCCACTTTCTAGCCATGAAAAAGGACGAAGAATCTCTGTTCCTCTTCATGAGGAAAGTGAAAGCTTTCCTGGGAACCTCACGTAAAAGACTTCTTACATCTCATTAGCCAGAACTAGGTGACACAGGTATCCTCAGACCAGCTGCTAGCCCAGGGGAATAAGGGCACCGCACAGATTAAAGCAATAAGGATCTGTCCCCAGTGCTACCAAAACAAATCAGGGTTCTGTTAGGCAAGGAAAGTGAGAGGGGAAACAAATGCTAATTAGGCCACCGATGGTGATTATGATAGGTCCGACCATGTCATCTTCCTCCAGCAAACCATTTTAGAGGAGAAACCACATTCTGTAAGTATCACGGCTCTACCAGATTTCATTCAAAAGTTCTCAATGCCTTAAATGTGAATTGTAAAGTATTTTTAAATAAATCAACAGTAAAACTAAAATCATTTTTTAAAGATTTTATTTATTTATTTGACAGAGAGGGGGAGAGAGAGAACACAAGTGAGGGGGGAGGCAGCAGGCAGACGGAGAAGCAGGCTCCCTGCTGAGCAGAGAGTCCGATGCTGGGCTTGATCCCAGGACCCTGGAATCATGACCTGAGCTGAAGGCAGACACTTAACTGACTGAACCACCCAGGTGCCCCTAAAACCATTTTTTTGAAGATTTATTTATTTATTTTAGAGAAAGAGAGTATGTGTGTGCAGGGGCGCGTGTGCGAGTGTGGGGAAGGGCAGAGGGAGGGGGTAAGAATCCCAAGCGGACTCCTCCAAAGAGTGCAGAGCCCAACTGTGGCTTAATCTCAGGACCCTGAGATCATGAGTAGAGCCAAAACCAAGAGTCGAATACTTAACCGACTGAGCCACTCAGGTGCCCCAAAACTAAAAGCATTTTAATGTACTTTACACTCTGGAAAACTGCACAAAAGACAGATTATTCGTCTAGTTCCTGGTATGTTTGGTTTGTAGAATCTCTTTACTGTACAGAAAATCTCCAGCCATAAACCTCCCCCAAGCCTCCACTTCCAGTTTTCCTGTGGGCTGCCCGCCATCGTCTCTTATAACCTTATCTTTCCCCTGACTGGCCCTGTCCTCACCAAATATACCCTCCTTCAATGTTTACTCTTCAGGGCACTACGATTTGAAATCTGCCCTCAACACTCCACTGAAAAAACTTGAAATGAAGTCATCTCCTGTCAGATTGATTTTTCAACTTTCTTTACGTGCCTGCAGCATTTAAAGATAGTGACCACTCTCTGTTAAATCTTCCCCCTGTTGGCTCCATAATACTCCTCTTCTAGAAGACAGTCTAGTAGAGCAATTAAACGCATGGGCTCACAATCCAGACTGGGACTCCACTCCAAGCTCTACTGCTTCCTGTCTGTAAATAGTAATGAGACATTCATTTAAGCAATCTGTGCCTCCACTGTCTCATTTCTGGAAAAGGAATCCTAGTAGTATCTACTTCACAGGGTTGTTGGGAGGGAATTCTATTAGATAATCCATTTAAAGGATTTAACAGAGGACCTCCCACAGCTGGCATTCAGTAAGAACTCATAACTACTATTATTCCTCTCATATTTCTTCCAGTCCTTCTTGTCTATTTGCAAACTGTACACTGACTTACAAAACTGGTATATCCCAAAATGAGCTCAAATTGTGTCAACAACAGCTTTTTCAGACCTGTGTGTTTCAAGACAAGACTACAGTAACTCCATGTGGGCTCATGTTCCAAAGACAAAGCCCCTGATTTTTTTGACAACTCACCTATGTTATAAATTCTGACCAATTTCTGCACAAACCATGCCAGCTTCTCCCTAAAACCTAAACTAATTGAAACTCCCAAATCTTTTCACTTTGAATTGTTCTCAAGGCAAATTTCTCTAGTTCTCTATTTTTATACAATAACTTATTCATGCAAATACAAGACTTGACTTTTATTTTCTTCTTGGTTTATTCCTCGTTTGAGGACTTCATATTTTGAATACTGCTCTCTCAAACAAAATAGCCACTATCTCTCCCAGTTATCTATTATCAGGAAATTTGATAAGCATGCCTCCTAAATTACTGATAAGATTTAGCAGGAAAGGATCTAGAATAAAGTGAGTGTAACAAGCCACTTGCACTCACCCTCTTGTTCTACTGGTTCATCAATCTGGGCACATTAGGCTCAGTTGTTCAACTTGCATGAATCCACCTAACTAACCTATTACCCAGCCGCTACTTTCTAATTTGTGGACAAAAAAATCGGGAGATTGTTCTAAAATACTTTACTGAAACTAAGATGCACTGTTTCTCCATTTTCCTCCTTATACAAATCAGGACTGTTACCTGATGAGGTAAGACTTCTAAAGCAAATTTAAAGCTACTTAAAAATATGTTAATGATGGTGAAATGTCAGGGTACTTTTTTTACTTTTTGCGGGTCATAAGTCCCTTTGAGAATCAGTGCAAGGCTACGGATAATCTTCCTCAAAAAAATTGTTTCAATACTCATGCACACAGTGCATACACCTTATCATTATTATGTATACTAGAAAAAAGGAATTGTGCTTTATAATTACGGCCATCAGAGAAAGAGATGAAATTTTCATTAACTTATCAATTCAAGTTTAGACAACCATCTTTTTTTATTTATTTATTCTTTTTTTCCTCCCTGAAAACAGCAAAGACTTACTTGGCACAAAATTAAAATTTGCTATCAAATACCACCATTTAAAAATGAAGATTTCTCTATCTACATCAAGTTTTATAAACAGCCTAATTTTTTCAAAGCAGCTACCTTCTCTTGTATAGAATGCAGTAATTGCAGGCATTTAAAAATTGTATCAACGGTCTCCTTACAAGTGAAAACTAGCATGCCATTATGTTGCTAAGGAGTTTTTATTTTTTCCGTGCAACAGGACAAGACGAGTCTAGTAGACCTCGCCCACCACTTACATTGAAGCCTCAGTATCAACACAAGTCAGCAAGGAATCACTTACCAAGCTTTATAAGGGTACTTGTCTTAAACTCATCTTGTAGAATTAATTCTCTAAGAAATTCTGGCAGAGTTAACTGATAGGGAGCCATGACAAAGTGTTTCTGAAACATATCATAGACATCAAAAGAATCAGTATAACAATTTTATGATCTTACAATACAAGGGATAAAATAAATAAGCATCCATGGTATTATCCGTCGAACTGTCTACGTGAGTTTATTGAACAAAATAATTGTGAAAGCATTCACCACAAAAGCCAATGGCAAGATTTTCGTAGGTGATTTTTAACTGGTTTTAATTACCTATATTAAAGTAATTTGCTTACATCTGAGCAAAATTAAGCTTTCTAACACTTCTTCCCAAACGAAGCAGAAGTTTTGGATAAACTGAGGTCTTCGGGTGGTTGTCCTCACATTTACGTCATTAAATCTTTTTTAAATGGATGGTAACTGTTTTTCAGAATTGTTTTGGGAGATAGGGAGTGCAGAGGATGAGAAAGTGGAAAGATAAGGTTGGGAGAGAATGAGATTGTGATTGAACTCTTTGAGATGATAGACAAACTACAGAATTAGAGTACAAGTGAAATACTGCCACCCAGTGGAATTATAACATACATAAAATCTTCAAATTTGGAAAGATTGGAAGAATTTCCTATCAATTTTCAATTGGAATAATAGAGCTTAATAATTTTCAAAGTACTTTCAAGTACATTATTCCTCAAAAATAAAATCCAGTGGTACAGAGAGCAGTTGTGTGAGTACATCTTTTCCCAAGTCTGAGGTTCTAGTCAATTAAATGACTTGACAGAGTCCTATGCATATTCAGTAGCAAAGCAAACACTGGAGCCCAAGGCCCCGGGCTCCCAGTTCACTGCTGCTTCCACCCGGCAGCCCCTCCTAAGAAGCCTTTGACTGCTCTCATCTAGACACTGTATTTCCAAGAAGAGAAAACGGGGACTCAAAAATTATCACAGCTTCTCAAACATTTCCAAGTGGTCTCAGGAACATAGCTTGATGCAGTACTCTACCACCACGAAAATTCTTTAAAGATTTGTATTTTTTCCTTTAAAAATTCCTGTGAGGGGCACCTGGATGGCTCAGTCGGTTAGGCATCTGCCTTCGGCTCAGATCATGATCTCAGGGTCCTGGGATCCAGCCCTGCATCGGGCTCCCTGGTCTGTGCAGAGCCTGCTTCTCCCTCTGCCTCTGCCTGACGCTCCCCCTGCTTGTGCTCGCTCTGTCAAACAGACAAATAAAATCTAAAAATATATAAATACATACATACATAAATATTCCTGTGAGGTTGTGGTCTATTCTATATCACATGTCTTCTTCAATTTGAAATAATGGGTTTTTTTCCCTCAAATATCTTTTAGGAAAAAATGCTGCTTTAAGACAATGATGCATTTCTATGCTGGGCTACAAACTCACAAGTCCAGAACCATACTGAAGATGGGAACACAGAGGGCATGAGTATACCAATGTGAGACATCTGGAAAGTGCCTTGCTCAAGTTCATTCATTCATCAAGTATTTAATGAACACCTGCCAAACACTAGGCATTGTTTTAGATCCTAGGACATGCTATGATACTAAACACCCAAGTCATCAGGTAGCACAGAAGAGCAAAGGTTTACTTCTTGCTCACACTAGAGTTCAATGTAGACTGGCTAAGTAAGGGCCATTCTTCACATTTTCATCATCTTCACGCTGAGACCATCAGACAGAGCAGTCACTATTTGGAACATCGATAGTAATCTCTTGGCAGAGAGAAAAGAGTACAGCAAAGCAACAAGAAGTGACATACATCATTTCCTCTTACATTTTACTGACCAAAATAAGCCATATGACAAAGATTTTCTTCTTCAATAGGGCAAAGAAGAATAATCCATCCACAGGGAGAGGATGTGGACATTGGTAAATAATAGCAGTATGTCACACCCAACTTTTCCAAATATGCTGAGGAAAGGTGGTTCTAGGTAACATAGAGGAAAGAGGTAAGATCTCTCAGTATGTCAGATGGGAACTCGAGCAATTTTACTTAAATGTTAAAAGAAAGGGTTATCATAGAAGGCTAGAGGACTTGGAATGTGCAGGCATCAGATGTGTGAGATATACATGAGTATGTATTAAACAAGTAGACAGAAAGGTACTTAGAATGTTTATAATTTTGACTTATGGCTCTAAGCCCCAGTACTGACATAGAATTTTATCAATGTAAATTCATGAAAGTTGGGGTATCTGGGTGGCTCAGTTGGTTAAGCATCTGTCTTGGACTCAGGTCATGATCCCAGGGTCCTGGGATCAAGCCCTGCATTGGGCTCCTTGCTTGGCCAGGAGTCTGCTTCTCCCTCTCCCGTTGCCCCTCCCCCCTGTTGTGCTCTCTCACTCGCTTGCTCTCTCTCTTTCAAATAAATAAAATCTTTAAAAAAAAAATTCATGAAAGTTGCCTGTGTCTAATGAAGGATACCACATCTGATCAGAAGCCACAAGTCAGGGTTGCTTAATGTACATATAAATAAAACTATAGCCACGTATGTGGGGGCATCAGAGCCAAATGTACACAAATTATATCTAGAATCAACACATTAGAGTTGCCTAACTTAAAGCTATATAAAAGTCACAAGCGGTTGAGTGGAGGCAATAGAGGCAGCATATGCACTAATCATATATATGACCAAACCACGTGAACTCACTAAACTCCGTGCTATTTTCATAGCTCAGTAAGACATACTCCGGCTGGAGGGGTAAATACTATTCCTTCCCTCTGCTAATGCTGGAAGGTTAAGTCTCTGACCAGGGGCTCTAATGAAAGTCTTCATACTGAATCCAATCAATTCTGATGGCCTCAGCGGCTGCCGGAAAAGAAGAAAGGGATCTTTCCTACAATGCCACTAATGGACCATGACAGACACCCCATGGAGATTAGGATACTAATCCCCTATATCCCTAATCCAAAGAAATAGGTATGTGCACGTGTGAGTGTTGTGCATTAATCAGGTTTGGTTTAGATACGCCCAATAACTTTACATTGTATAATCATTTGTTGTATTTAAAAATTATATAATAAATATAAATTATTTGAAGAACCCACCTCTGATTGGTTTTCATGTTACTCCACCAAAGTCAACAGAATACTGAAGCATGGTTCACTGCAGACCTAAGACCGCCACAGTTGTGACAGAAATCGAAGAAAAGGGCAAGACACTATCAAAGAGTTGCATGAAATGGCAGGGAAAATAAGAGTCTGGGTGGCTGAAACTTAGACTGTTTTCAGGAAGTGGCAGAAGTGCAGACAGAAGTACGCAATTGTGAGGAAGCTCAGAGGTCATAGTAAGAAGTTTGGATTTATTTTATAGGAAATAAGAACTCATCAAAGAATTTTTAATTGCACATGTGATATTACCCAATCTGTATTTTAGAAAGATAATTCTGGTAGCGGCATGGAGGAAGGATTGAATAGAGAAAGGACACAAAGGAGTTAGACCACGTAAAAGGCCACTGATATGCCAAGGAACCAAACCATAACAGAGGCAGCAGGATGAAAATAAAAAGAGTTAGTTGGGGGTAGGGTGGAAGGAGAACTGAAATATTTCAACTTACAGAATCTCTTACAGTGACCTCCCAAACCAGCTGGTTATCAAAAGCACCTGGGGAAACTATAAAATTCTTATTCTCTGGCCAATCCCAGAACTATTAAATCAAAATCTCTTAAGGATGTGGACTAGGAAATGCTTGGCATACCTCAGGGATTCATCATGCAATCAGCTCAGCCTAAGAAATTATGCTTCCACATACTTAAGTGATTGAGATAATGTTTTTAAATCAGAAACACAGAAAAAAAAAGCTCTGTGAAGATTGCTCAGTAGCTGAGGTTTTGATATATTGAGTTTACAGGACTTACAGGACATCCAGATGAAAAAGTCTTATAGACAGTAGACTCTGTCAGTCCAGAAGAGAGCTTAGGGCTAGGGCTGTATCATCACAAGATCAGAGACAATTCTTTGAAAGGAAGAATGCAGTTTAAGATAAGAGGTGATCTGAGGAAAGAGGCTCATAGAGCACCTAAACGTAATAGTAGTGCACAGAAAGATGGACTTGGTAATAGTAGGGTTGGCCAAGGAAGAGAAACGTACCTAACAGATAATTCCATTAAGTCACCATTAAACCATTATGCCTTACTTGTTTATAGCAAAGTAAAGTACCATACAAAGCAATTCATGCATTTCAAGGTAAAGGCTTCAATGTTCAGCCCAAGTTAGGTATGTCAGTGGCCTACCCTAGTCTCCTACTGCCCATTCAAGTATTATCTGTATAGCCACCAGGCATAGATTTTTAAAAAACAGGGGATCTTACAATGCAGCAACTGAAAGACAAATAACCCAATTAAAGATGGACAGATATAAATACATATTTATTTCTCCAAGAAGATACATTCACAAATGAGTATCCCTTGGTTGACATATGGCCAATAGGCACATGAAGAGAGGTTCAACATTATCTATCAGTTATCAGAGAAATGCAAATCAAGGCCATAATGAGATACTTCACATCCCCTGGGATGGTTAAAATTGAAATACAGGCAATAACAAGTGTTGTGAAGGATACGGAGAAACTGAAGTTCTCATGCAGTGTTGGTGGGAATATAAAATGATAGTCACTTTGGAAAACAGTTCCTCAGATTATAAACCATGGAGTTACCATGACTCAGCAATTCCACTTCTGGATATATACCCAAAAGAAGTGAAAACAAACAAACAAACAAATAAATAAAGATGTGAAAACATGTCTCTGCAAAAGTTCATAGCAGCATTATTCAAAAGGGAAAATAACCCATATGTCCATCAACTGATGAACGAATAAATGGAATATGGTATACCACACAATGAATTATTACTCAGCAATAAAAGTATGAATGAAGCATGTATAGCCAGTTACAAGGAGCCACATGTTGCATGGTTCCATTTATACAAAATATTCAGACTAGACAAATTCATAGATACTGGAAGTACATTACTATATTTGCCGGAGGATGGGGGAGGGAGAAATGGGGATTGATTAGTAATGAATACAGAATTTCCTTTTGGAGGGGTGAAGATGTTGGATAATTCACGTTGACTTTGTAAATATACTAAAAACCGTTCAGTTTTATGCTTTAAAGGGGTGAACTTTATGATATGTGAATTGTAGCTCAATAAAACTCTTAAAAATACGGATTTCCAGGCTCCATCTTTGGAGATTCTGTTAAGTCTGTGATTGACTCAAGGATACCTATTCTGCATGTTTCAAAAGCTCATCAGGTGATCCTAATGCTCAATCAGGTCAGGGAATCAGTGGTGTATCTAAGAAATTCGCTAGAGAGTTACCCGAGTCACATTTGAAGAAAAAGAAAAGATGTCAACAGCAGTGGTCCAAATAACAAAGCAGTGAGATGAGGGTGACCCTGGCCCAGTCTTCCAGGCCTCAAGAGAGAAGGCCCTACTCACCACCCCATAAGCGCTGCCCCCCTGCTTCCCACAGTCCCCACCCCCACCTTCCTCACCAGCTGGCCCCCAGCACTGTCCTTCAGCATTCCTCTCCCAAAAACCCTACAGTTCAGCCACCCATCACCACAAAAGGCTTAAACATTTAAATGCCTTTGAACCCCCAGACTCTGGCTTTTCCCTTGTCACTTTAATAAAACCAGGATTCTCACTCATAGAAGATCAAGTCAAAGCACCAATTTCCTCTTGGATTCACATCAGACAGATCTTGAAGAATGATTGTGTTGCTTTTATTTTCATAATTACAGAAAAAAATCACGAAAGAAGATCTTGCTTTTCTTTAAATACCAGGTTTAAAATACTATCCCCTCCATAAAGACTTCCTCAACCCCTCTCCCACTCCTGATGACAGGGATGAACTTCTTCCACTCCACTGCATATAGATTTTCAGATTTCTGTTATAGTCCTTCCTTGATGATGTTTTTTTTTCTCAGCTAGAATGTAAATCTCTTAAACTCAAGAGCTGTGAATTTTTCATCATCGTTTCCCAGCACTTACCACAATGCCAGGTGGATAGATAACTGAGCCTCATAATTGTGTGTAAAATGAGTTGAATAGATGAATCAAATACCTCTTCTGATTTCTTAGGGTTTTTACCTAAACGAGGAAAGGAAAATTATAGACACCCTTTCTCAAGGGCTAATACCAAAATAAGGTTTTAAACAATAATAAAATGTGAGCTTTAATGAAACTAATACATTTTTATTTTCATGGCATTTTTTTCACCTTTGTGATAGCACAGTACCCAAGAGTTCCCTTTTTTAAAGTCTGATTTGGGTTATATCTTTCTACACTCCTCACATCTAATTAGATTGATTCACTAATGAATTCTAAGTGCATCTCTCTGAAAAATAATAAAACCTATTCAACCACAGTCAAAAGACATCATCAAGTGAAAACTGCAGATTCAAATTTCTAAACAGATTAAGTAAGTGAAGACTGAAGCCTTTGCAAAAATGTATACACAGCTCAGGAGTAAACTGCTTTTCTAATAAAATTTTTATGGGATACCCCTTCATTACAAATAAATGTGAAGTATCACCGAAAAATGATAAACATAAATAAGCCAATGACAAAATATTGTCAATATTTTTAGTACAAAATAATTATTACTTCCATTTACAACGAATGTTCACATGTATTAGCTCAATGCTTTCTCATACTTATTCTGAACTAGTAAGTATTAAAGCAACACTTTAAACCAATGTCTTCTTGTATTCAACATTCAGAATTTGCACAACCTCAGAATTCAGTAGATGATATTTAGAATAGTTCCAAATCTAAGATCATGGAAATAACAGTGTAACCCCCAAATATAGTCTTCTGTGTGTGGGAGTTCAAAATTTCTCCAATTCTGTAATTATTCTAGGATGGTTGTCATGCTCATCAAATAGATAGATTTTTAGTGATTTCAATCAATGAAGAAGGTAATAAATTGATAATTTATGACATAAGACATGAATTAAAATGTCATATTAACTTTTATCAAAGGTACAAATAGTTCATAAAATCTACAAATATAATGTCCAGAAATGTTGGCAATCATGGGTGAAACATTGATAAAATTTTTCTTTGCTCATGGACATAGTATAGTGCCTTTTAGAACTAAACTGAAAAGAAAATGATTTCATAGTAACCATTTCTCTAATTCTCTATGGTTTAATTAGCAAAAATTCAGGATCAAGCTCTGTGTTATGTTAATGTGACATTATGATTCAACATTTAAAAACATGAAGGTCATAGTACGGAAAATGTCAAGCTTCTCACTCAGTGTATACTGGCTGTAATACAGACCTGAGCTAGCTGGACACAGCCCAGGATCCCACCATCGGAGCAGAAAACAGAACATTTTCCAGGTAACGATATTCAAGTTGAGGAGGATCTTGGAATAATAAAACATTTTAATGAGCTTTCCAGTTCGGAAGCCCTGGCACCCATGACGGTCCAAAGACACAGAGCCATCTCTCGCACCTTGTGGAAGCCCAGCGAGCCAGACCTGACCTGCCAGCTGAGCCCATCTCGCTTGCAGAAGCTGAAATGTTCTCAGACTTTTCTCATCTCATTAAGCTACCCATCCACTGTCTGGCCTTCTACAAATCCAATTTGTAAATCTTTCCCTCATTCACACTCACATCCCAAATACTCATGAGCATTATCTTTACACAAAGAAACATATTTAGTGAAGTATAAAATCTCCACTATATGCATTTTATCTCCTCAAATTAAACACTGTAAAATGCGTTACACTTGTTTAAACTAATGCTTTATCCAACTGATTATTTTCTCTCCACGGGAGCCCCAAAGAACATTGTTAAGATTGTAGTTGCTTTACTGCCTTTTGAAAAAAAAAAAAAAATGTTCATAACTTTTCTCCTTCCCCACTGTGTGAGCATGCCACAATATTTTCTTTAACTTTTCCTAAAATTAGAACCTCATTCTGCTTCTAGGGGACAGGAACAAATCATCTAAAAGCAGCAAGCATTTTCATTTCAGCTCCCATTAACTCGCTGGCAAATGATGGAAGATCAGGTGCTGGGGAGACGGAATAAGAAACTGCAGTAATATCTTCTCCTGGATTATTGTCCTCTGTCTGATACAACTGGTTTTGATCCAAGAGAGGGGAAAAAAATGCCTTTCATTTTAGTTTGAATATCATTCTTGATGTTGTTAAAACTTCTGGTCGTTTTGGCTGATATAACACATTCAGTGAATACTCTGAAGAGAAAGGGGAGGTAGGATGAGAGAATATCAAGAGAAGAATCCCTTGGAGTAAATAGAGTCATAATTCACCTCTCCATTTGTTCTCATTCTCTGTCATTTCCCTTCTCATTGATAATACAGAGATATCTTAAGCAGCCAGCATGAACTCCTTCTCATCTATGAAGCCCTAGAGTTAGAGTTTGTGTATGGAATATGAAAATTCACTCACCAAATCTCCATGTCCTGCCTAGTGCCAAATCATGACACCTGACTAAAGAAGGTGTTTCCCACAGCCAGTGCCTCCCACAGGCTAGCAGTATGTGGGCTTAGGATATCTGCTAAACCTCTCAGGGCCCCACTTTCTCCATCATAAAATGCAATCATCATACAATAATTTCAGCTGACGAAGAAACAGTTAAATTTCATCCATCATAATTTTTAGTTAGAATTTTTCGTTCAACAGTAATAAACTATTACTAAAATAAATCTTTCTTTCTTGACCATGTCACATGTCACTCTTCAAAGTTTTCTTTATACTTGTCTCTCATATCTCATTAAGTTATTCTCACGTAACTCTCTACCACGTCCCTCTCTCTGTATTGCCTTTTTAATGGTTCCTTTGATGGTTCCTTTGAGTGTAGTAAGCACAGCTGTTCTTGAAAGGCTCTCACCTCATAATGGATGAAACAAAGAACTAAGGTTATATTTAGGAGTTCTTTCTTCTAGTCAAAGTTTATCCAATTAAAATTGAGTGCACCGAACCATAAGAGAACTATAAGAACTATAAGAAACAAACTGAGGGTTGCTAGAGGGGAAGTGGGTAGGGGGATGGCGTAATTGGGTGATGGGCACTAAGGAGGGCACTTGAAGCGATGAGCACTGGGAGTGTAGACAACTGATGACTCACTAAATTCTACCTCTGAAACTAAGAATACAGTATATGTTAATTAAACTGAATTTAAATTAAAAATATAAAAGAACTGTGCAATTAGACAAAGAAAAAAAAATGAGTGCACTCTATCCACAAAATTCAGCTGGAATGTGGATGACATCCCTTATGCAGTACATGTCCATCTATCCTGCACTCAAACTCAGCCTTCACCAAGGTATAGCACAGCTGGAGTAGAAAGCACAAGTAGAAATGGGTACGGCAAATAATTATGGGAAGGTGCAGCATTATCTAGAATACAGTGGCAATGCTGGTAGTTTGGGGTCAGTGTATGGATTAGTCCAATATTATATAAAACTGCTGCTGCTTTATAAGCATAAACTACCTTTAAGATCAATAAATTTCATCTTGAAAATGGAAAGACTGAGGAAATGCAGCTGCTATAAATTGTTGGCTATCTTAAAGTCATAGCTACAACTTTGTTCTAGGCACTTTATAAACTAGTCCTCATAACAACCCTAGTGTGGTTATCAATCATCCCTTTTAGAAGATACTCCCAAGGAAAACAACTTAATTTAACAAGAAAGATACAGATTAGACTGTGTATGTGTGTGTGTGTATGTGTGTGTGTCTGTGTACAAATATATGCACATAAATATACACACATATACATAATTATATTAGAAATAAATAAAATCAGGACTTCTTTTGCAAAATTTTAAAAATATGCTGGAAAAATACCTACCCGCAAACTTTCAAAAATCAGTCCAAGACTTCTTCTCCTGCCTATAAAAGTAACAACTAGGGGCGCCTGGGTGGCACAGCGGTTAAGCGTCTGCCTTCGGCTCAGGGCGTGATCCCGGCGTTATGGGATCGAGCCCCACATCAGGCTCCTCTGCTATGAGCCTGCTTCTTCCTCTCCCACTCCCCCTGCTTGTGTTCCCTCTCTCGCTGGCTGTCTCTATCTCTGTCAAATAAATAAATAAAATCTTTAAAAAAAAAAAAAGTAACAACTAAAAAAATGGCACAATGTATAATAACATTGTTTAAATGTTGAACAAAAGGCAGCACAGGACTATAATCTCTGAGAGAAGAAAAAGAAACAAGGTGAACAATATGAATGCCATGGATTACTGCCTGTGGAGAATTTCTGAACCATGAGGCAGGAATGGGATTCAAATAGAACTCAATGGTTTCAGTGACTGAGGAAACAGAAATTCAAGTTTGGGGAGAACAGGGTGATTGGAATTTGTAGAACCAAATTCCAGAAATGAGAAAGCCTTGAAGAGAAAGCTCCATAAATCTGCATAAAGTTCTCTTAGATTCATTCTTTGGCTTCATGCCAATCTGTGAATGCATAAGATGAAATTGGATAGAGCCATACAAAGAACGAATAGCAAGCCACATCAAAAACAAACAAAATAAATTTCTGAATATTTTATGCCAAAGAATTGGCAGAGCTCACACAGAATTGGGAAACATTTGTATTTCCATCAGAGTGAGGAGATCTTATTTAATACATGGGGCATTCAAAAGAGAATGTAGAGATGCCTGGGTGGCTCAGTCAGTTAAGTGGCTGCCTTTGGCTCCCAGGGTCCTGGGATCGAGTCTGTTTCAGGATCCTTCCTCAGCAGGGAGCCTGCTTCTCCCTCTGCCTCTGACTACTGCTCCCCTACTTGTGCTCTCTCTCTATCTCTGTCAAATAAATAAATAAAATCTTAGAGAGAGAGAGAACATAGACAGGTCTTTGCTTAGTAGTAGGGCTAAATTAGCCCTACAGTAAAAGCTACTATAGACCTGCCGTATAAACCTTCAAGATAAACTTCAAAAGTAACAAACTAATCCACAAATAATTGCCAGAAAAAAAATTCCAAACTCTAAAATAATTAAAAACTACAATATCCAGCATCCAAACAAAAATCAATACACATGAAAAAAAAAAAAAGAACCTAGACACAGACTTCGTATCACAGATAAAAATTAACACAAAATGGGTTATAGACCTATATGTAACATGCAAAACTATAAAAAGCTTCTAGAAGATAACACAGGAGAAAATCTAGATGACCTTGGGTTTAGAAATGAGTTTTTTGATTCAAAACAAAAAGCTTAATCCATAAAAGAAAAAAAAATGATAAGCTGGACTGCATTAAAACTAAAAGTTTTACACTGTAAATAACACTGTTAAGAGAATGAAAAGACAAGTCACAAACAGTGAGGAAATATTTGCAAATCACATATCTCTTTAGGACTTGCATCCAAATATTCAAAGAACTCTTAAAAATCAGCAATAAGAAAACAAACGCTCTAACTCAAAAGTGAAGAAAAGACCTCAGCAGACACCCAATTAAAAAAGATATACAGACGGTAAATAAGCATATAAAAAGATGCTCAACATCATGTATTTCTACAAATTTAAAAAATCAGATACTCACTGCACACCTGTAAGGATACTTAAACCCAAAATCTGAACAAAATCAATTGCTGATGAGAATGTGTAGCAATGGGAACTCTCATTCATTGCTGGTGGGAATGAAAAGGCTATGGCCACTCTGGAAGCCACGTGGTCTGGCAGTTTCTTATAAAGCTAAATACAGTTTCATAGGATCCAGCAAACCCATTCCTTGGTATTTACCCAACTGATTTGAAAACTTGAGGTTTACATAAAAACTTGCCCGTCACTGTTTATAGCACCTTTATTCATAATCATCAACTGAAAGGAAGTATGTGTTTTGCAGGGAGGAGAGTACGCCACTGAAGTTACAGCTCTCCAGATACAAGGGATAACCCCCACCCCCCGCTGACGCTGCCACTCTTCTCTCTCCTCCCATATTCCACGGAATGCAGACATGATGACTAGACTGTCACCTGTTGTCTTGAGGAAAAAGCCAAGAAAATGCAATGGTACCTCTCCTGACATCCATGCACTGTGGGCCACTACCATCACCATCTATCTATGTACTTTTTATAGCAGAGATATTAACCTTTATTTGTTTAAACAACTGTTCGTTGTGTTTTCCTGTGCACTGACAGCCCACCGTTTTCTAAACTGCCCCTGAAACAGTATGGGAGAAGGGTTCCTCCCCTACTCCAAGAAGTGTTTGCTGTTGGCAATGCTCAGGGGACTCCCACCACCCTGGCAAGAATGATTGGTTCAACAAAGATAAATTCCCATTTTTCCCACATATTTTTCTAACTAGAGCTATCAGGGAAGAATATTTTTTCCTTCTCTGGCTTTGAGTATGTAAGCCTGGAGCCCCCCACTGGGAAGTCTAGCTTGGTAGAGTCCGTGTGAGGGAATGAAGTCAATAGGAAGTAAAGCAAACCTACGGGGAAGAGAGATAGCTGGAGAGCAAGCGAGGGCAGAGAGGTTAAACTCCAGGTTTCTTTTAGTTTGGTTCTATGAGTTAATAATAATTTCTTTTTTTTTTTTTTTTTTTTTTTTTTTTGGCTGGTTCACACTCCATTTCTATTACTTGCAATCAAAGAGTCCAGGCCAATATAACTGATGTGATTTTAAACTGTGAGATGAGGTATGAGGAAAGGAAGAGGCACTATGAGAAAGATTAAGGGGGGAGTCAGGGAAGACTTCTAAAAAAGCAACGGGTAAGAAGAGACCTAACAAATACACAGATGCCAACCCAGAGAAGATTGCAAGGAAAGGTTTCCCCCATGCCTCCTTCCGGCCCACCCTCCCCTCAACATGAATTCAGTATGCTCTAAACATAGGAGGGAAAGGTTTTCCTGGAAAGGGCCCCAGTGGGGCATGGGCTAGAGCTCTAGGTGAAACAGATCTTGAGATGTCTATGGATTCACCCAGCAGAGGTGAAGGAGAAGGTGAAGGAGGAGGAGGAAGAGAAGAAGAAGAGAAAGAAAAGAAAAGGAAAGAAAAGGCAACTCCATTTAGGAATAAAATATGCTAAAATACCTTTCCCCATAGTAAAGTTTCATTTGCTTGTTTTTCTGCTTTTGCTTCCCTGATGGAAAGGACCTGGAGCCCACTGGTTCTCCAGGCTTACATCCTAAAGAGGGAAACCCCACTCTGCAAAATCTGCCAAATTACACAGTATCCCATGCGTGTACCCCCATTTAGAGGGGATTTTGGGTAAACATAAGCAACTTAAAAAAGAAACCGGCCAGCAGCCTATACTAATCAACATATCCTTTTTCATAAAAATGAATGGTCATCCAAGGATTGTCCAATATTTGAGGAAAACCTATAGTATAAAAAAAATTGCCTTCAGACAAAAAAAAAAGTTAATGCAAAACAGAAACGATTTTTAATGAATTCTATCTAATGTCATCGGAAAGATTCAGGCATTAATTGTATCTATACAGGAAGAAGCAGCAGCTCTGGAAAAAAGAAAAGAAATCAGAGAACAACAGAAAAATGTGGAAGATTAAAAATATGATTGCCAAAAGTAAAAAATCCAGTGTAAGGACTAAATGATGGAATAGCTAGTATTAAAAATGAAGCAGTGATCTGGGAAACACTGTCAGGAAAATCTATCCAAACACAAACCACAGAAAATATAAGAGAAAACTTTAAGAGATACTCAAATGTATGCAGAAGGTACATTATATGGCTGACAGCCATTTCAGAGGAAAGAACAGAGAAAACACGGGGAGGAAATGAAATAATAAAAAATTTCCCTGAGTTTAAGGAAACAATTCCTGAAATTGAAAGAGCCAACCCCTTGTCAAGTGATATAAATAAAAAAGACTCAGATACATCCTGGTAAAATAATTTAAGGAAAGGTTGCAAAGCATCAAAAACCAGATTGCCTATAGAGGATTGGACTCAGTTTGACATCAAAATTATCCATTACAATGGGTACTACAAGGTACTGAGGCAAAGCTTTCAAAGGGAAAATTAATTTATCTCCCATTTACCGTTTCTTCAAAATTATTTTAAGATGCAATTCAACAAAATGAGCAAGATATTTAAGAAAGAGGAAGACATGGAATCCAAAACAATGTAACTAACACAGGAATTCAATCAAAAAAAAAAAAAAAAGTCCCAGATAGCTGTGCTCTGAAAGCTCTACATCAGTGAAAATTAGAACAAGAATCCCAATTTTTCAAGGAAAAAATTTCAAAAATTGAGATGTTTGCATTCATCAAATACTGCAATCAAGCTAGGAAATTTTGATGATCAATGTACTGCTTCTGGTAAAAAAAATAAATAAATAACTAGAAATTTTCAAACAAGGTGTAGAACATTACCACCCAAATATGAAGTAAAACAAACGCTGTTATCATTTTAAGTAAAATCTGATCATGATTTATAGTGTAAGAGAAGAGAATTTTTCCTTCTGGTGGCACGTGTTCCACGTCACATAATTACATTTCCTTTTTTATGAGTCTAATTGCACTACCTCTTTCTGCAATAATTATTTCCTAACAGTAAAGGTAACGATCACTAACATTTACTTAACACTTAATAGAAGCCCTATTCTAATTCCTTTAGATTCATTAGCTGGCTTAGTTCTTTCAACAACAGCACAGTAAGGTTAATAACTTGCCCAAGATCATACATGTGTTGGTGAACCCACGCGTTCTGGTCCAGAATCCTTACTCTTAAACACTGACCATGATGCTTCTCGTAATGCTCTTTGCTAATTTACCATTCTTAGACTCAACCTATCAATCTAAAACAAGAAGGAATAGTAACAATTATAAAACAAAATATAAATTACATAAAACTTAACAATGTAGAGAAAATAATTAACCAAAGGAGAGGGAGAAGAATGTATGTCAGCTATTTTTCTTATCTTCTTATACAAGAGTAAACTTCTACATAATAGAATTATTATAACACAACTTTCTACATAATAGCAAGTCAACAATATTATACATATATAATTTTATATAAAATAATAATATAAAAATCAGGTAGGAGAGAGATAATAAACTTAAATTCCTCATATTTCACAGCAAGTATGATGGTTAAATTTGATATTATCTAATTATAATTTTAAAATGTTATATATAATTTATATAGTAACTCAGAAAATCTAAGAACAGAAAAGTTAAACTTGATACATTAAGAAACAGCAATATAAGCAAACTATTTAGAACTTTGGGAGAAATATCAGAAAAGCTAAAAATAGAAAAAGAGGGGGACTAGAGAGGAGAAAGTCTTTAATTTTCATTAAAATTATCAGATGTTTTATTGTGAAAACATATTATATAATATTATTAATAAAAGTAGTAATCTGTAAAGAAGGGCATAAACTGGTGAGGACACCTTTCCATTCAGGTATGGGAACACAAAATGACAATAAATCCCACCCGTCCATAAAACCCAGTGCGACGAGGATAATATGTAAATGTAGTATAGAATACTCGTGTTCTTTACTGATTCTGTTTCCACATCATTATGGACTAAATGGCCCATTTTTGTCATATAAACTTCTAAAGAGATTTTCATTTCATCAACGTTAGACCACTATAGCATTACACATACTCCAATCCTCTACTCTGCACACCACATTTAAAGAAAGAGCTGTCTAAATTCACACATCGCAGGGGGAGGCTACGTTGGTATAACCTTTTCAGGGTATAATTTGGCAGTCCTTATTGAAATGTAAAATATGGCCACACTCTGACCTATCAGTTTCACTTCTCAGAATCTACCCTACAGCAACACTTCAAATACTCAAAGATCACTCTATACTCGGACTTTTAATTAAGCTACTACTGCTTGTAACAGAGGAAAACGAAAACAACCTAAATGCGCACTAGATAGACGCAGAATATTTTGCTGCCTTTTAAAATATAAAATACATCTATATGGAGTGACACTAAAAGGTATCCGCAACATATCGTTAAGAAGAGGCAAGATACAGAAAAATATATTATACAATCTGTGTGTGAGATACATACACGATAGCTAGATAGACACAGATACGGGGCAGACGGCAGTGGGCTTAAGGTGTGTGGAGGAAACAAGTTTTTACCTTGAAATTTGATTTTTTTTTTTTTTACAACCAGCATATATTGTTTTTATATCTTAGGAAATCAGAGTATATCTCAATAAATTTAAAAAATCCAAAAAGAGAAACAATGTCTTTGCGTTAGTTCAGCCTCAAATCCAAGAAGGAAAAGAAATTCCATGCACTAACAGCACGTGGATCAGAAACCAGGCTAGCTTCACTGGAGGGGTCATTTCTTAGTGAACGAGCGGGGGAAATGAGGACACAGAAACCACTAAGGCAGAGCTCAGGAGTGAACCCGGAGCCGCAGGGAGGGCCACGCGGCCGGGGTCTCGCGCGGGGCTGACACGGTGACGGGGGGTGAGGGGGGGACACAGGAAACTGGGCCGCGAAGCTGGGATGCCGGGAAAACCACCCCGGGACCCGGGCGTGTGGGAAAGAGGGCGGAGGGTCAGAGAGCGAAGGGGCGGCCGGCCGGAACCCGGCACGAATCTTTGGACGCCTCCCGACCCCGAGGCGCGGCGGGCGGCGACAGTTTGGCCCGCAGCCAAGGGTCGGCCCGGGTCGCCCGGGGAGCTGGGGGCGGCTTTTGAAGCCGGGGAGACGGGCAAAGCGCCCGAAGAGCGCGCAGAGGGCACGGGCGGGCGGCCGAGGCCAAGGCCGGAGCCCCCTGTGCCCGCTCGGGGCGGACGCCAGCTTCCAGTACCTTCCCAGGAGAGCTCTCCTCCCGGCTCCCGCTTCAGGAACTTGTACCAGAACGTGTCCACGCGGCCCGGCTCCGCCCCGTCCTGCGCCGCCTCCGCGAGCGCCAGCTCCACCTCCCCGAGCCACAGGCCCGGCTCCTGCAGCGCCAGCGCCCCCGCGCCCGCCGAGCTGCCCGCCGGCCTCAGGCGCACGGCCCCGCGCGGCTCCCAGCGCCCCAGCTCGGGCCGCGACCCCACGACCAGCAGCTCCGGCCGGGCCCCGGCGACCGCGGGCGGCACCACCACCCCGAACCGGAACCGCATGGCGGCGGGCGGCGCAGCTCCGGGTGTCGGTGCCCCGCGGCCGGCGGACGTGGCCGGAGCGCGAGGCGGCCGCGGCGATTGGGCGGCGGCGCGGGAGGCCTGGTCGCCAGAGGCCCGGGCGCCGGCGGGGACACGTGCGAGGCTGCACCTTTTTTGGGCTGCATCACGCGGCCCAGGAGCCGGGCCTGGCCCAGCGCGGGGCCTCTGGCGACGGGAAGCGGTCGCGGGAGAAGTGTGCTCTCGCGGAGAAGGACACCGGCCCGGGCCGGCAGCCTCTTCCCGCAGCGCGGCTCCGCGGGGCGGCCGGGCACGCGGCGGAGGGAGAAAAGGGAGTCCAAGCGGGTTAGAAAAGGGAGGAAAACATCTCAGAAGCCCTGCGAGTTTGCAGTTATCTTTCCCAAAGGCTCGAAATTATGTTTATGGCGGTCGTAAAGAAGAAAGGTATGGCAGGTAGAAAGCAGCCTCTGTAATAGTGAAATTGGGGGGAGAGCCTGGCCGCGGTGTCTGGAGCGCTCCGACCCTTAAACAGGTCCCTTATCATGGGCCTCCGGTTCTCTCTCCGCAAAGTGAGGGTATAAACTAACCATCTTGAAAGACCCTGCTAACTCTAAAGGTTTCTCTCATTGGTGGAAGAGACGCCATTCAAAACTAAGAGCTGATGCAGAAAAGCGCTGGTTACTTTTCCCTCGCCTAGTCCACTCGATGCCTGAAATAACACATGATCCAAAATGTTATATTTTTAGTACATGTAAAACGGATTTGGAGTAAATACTTTAAAGTCCTTTTCGAGGTAGAACAAAATAAAGACCATAATTTTGTGACTACAGATGTGTGACATAATTTTTTTTATGCCATAAAAATAAAACCTGATGTTTAAATTTGCTTTCAGTAAACTAAACACTTTTGTGTCAAGAAATACAGATTTATAGCTGTTAGGTCAAAAAAAAAAAAAAAGGCCTGTCTGTGGGTGGGGAGAGGGCTTTAATTTTTGTCATCGCTTTAAGATAACCATCCTTTGTTTACATATTTATTTTTTGATTCTTTAATAAAATTGTTCCCCTGTTCTTACATTTGTATATTCAGCACTTAACACAACAATCTCTTATGCAAACCAGAGACACATAAAAGATCTCTAGTTTACCTTTTTACCAGTATTTGAAAGCTTGTGAAAAGGGGGGGGCGAGGCAAAATTTCATGTATTAAGAATATCCTAAGTAAAACAAAACGAAGTACAAAAATGTAAACCATACAAACTCAGTCTCTCAGTGGAACACTTAGTAAACTAATATGCTTTCCTCTTAAATATTGATATTCCATTCAGTGTTTGGTTGGTTGCTAAGCTTAAGGATAAACACAAAAATGTGAAGACAGCAAGGCTGGCCAAACATGGCTGATTCAGTAGCAAAGCAGACATTAAATCACAGTGGCATGTGAATCCGTTTATTCAAATTACTCTTAACAAAATATTCTTAGACTAATTTTAGGAAATTAAGAGTCATTTGGCCATGCAAGGACCCTGGGAGCTGACAGTCAGGACTTTCTTGTGTTGTGCTACGCAGCCTGTGCGTATATTTTCCAAAAGGCATTATTCCCCCCAGCTCTTCCAAAGTGAGTACTGTCCATTCCGTAGATAAAACAAGGAGAAGGAGGGGGAGGAGAGAAAGGGGAAGAGGGAGAAAAAGAAGGAATGAAGGAGGGAGGGAGGGAGGGAGGAAGGAAAGAAGGAAGGAAGGAAGGAAGGGAGGGAAGGAAGGCAGGTGAAGAAAAGGGACAATATATTTGTTCAAGAGGCATTCTTTCCTTTTCTCTCTCATCATAAAGAAGCTGAGTAATTTTAACAGTTGAAAGTACCCCTTTAATCCCCCCCAAAATATGTAATATTTTATGGCATAGATTGAAATACAGTACAAATATGATGGCTACATTGTGTACTAAGTAAAATACAAATGGAAGGAACAAAACCAAAAGGACATATTCCAAAGCATTAATCATACTTTGTCAATCATTTGAACTTATTAACCATAAAAATTATAATAGACATTGAACCCTTTTTATGAACTAAGCATGTGGTTTTCAAACTCATATTATCTCATTTAATTCTCTCACCAATCCTCTGAAGTAACTAATACTGTATCTCCATTTTCATATGTGAGGAAAAGGTGCAGGAAGTTTCAGTAAGCAGCCCAGAGCAAGGAAGGGACAGAGCCAATGCTAAAAGTCATCCGTTCAGCTTACAGTTGAAGGTATATATAATATATTTTATAATATATATATTATATATATATATATATATATAACTTGATTTATAGGAAAATCAT
>NW_024423675.1:50913793-50968315 GCF_017311325.1 Ursus maritimus
ATATTTTATAATATATATATTATATATATATATATATATATATAACTTGATTTCTAGGAAAATCATTTACAGACTGCCTTTAAATCCCAGCATATTTCAATGAGTTATTCTCCACTAGCTCTTAATGAAAAATTAACTTCCTATAATTATTTCCTACAACCAATTTCATCCTTAGGAATGATGAAACAGATGAATCTAAACTAATAGACAAGTCTATAAAGACATAAATATCTTGGTACTTAGAATGGATTTGACCTCAGGCCCCAGAAAATGGTCATTGTTATTCCTTTATACACCTATCCTGTTGACAATGGAAATACAGATTTGGGAAGTCAAGGTGAAGGGGCGCCTGGGTGGCTCAGCTGGTTAAGCATCTGCCTTTGGCTCAGGTCAAGATCTCAGGGTCCTGGGATTGAGAGGTCGTGTCTGGCTCCCTGCTCAGCAGGGAGTCTGCTTCTCCCTCTCCCCCTGCCCCCCCAACCCTGCTCCTGTGTGCTTTCTCTCTCAAATAAATAAATAAAATCTGTGTAGAAAGAAAGAAAGAGGGAAGGAAGGAAGAGAAAGAAAGAAAGAGAAAAGAAAGAAAGAAAAAAGAAAGAAAGAGAAAGAAAAGAAAAAGAAAAGAAAGAAAAAGTCAAGGTGAAGATTTTTCTGGTTATTAAGCTGTGTTATTCCCAGCTTTTTTTCCTGGTTGATTTCTCCATGTGAGATTTCTTTTTACATTTCGAAGAATTGTGGTGTTTATTAGAAGTGATTATTTATGGAATCCTTTTGAGGTCACATTCTTGATGCTATAAAGACAAGCTGAATTTAGAGCAAGAATCAACTCAGTAAAGTAACATAATTCTGCTAATAATTTTTAAAGGACCAAACTAATTTGCTGTCATTGAATTTCATTTCTATAGTGCTATCTTATATATAACCACGATATTTCTTGAAGAATGGGTGATAAATTCACATTTAGAGTTTCAGGATCCAATTCAAATGTAAATTCTTTCAAAGCTCCCTCAGGGAAAGCTATTATTTGGAACTATAGTAATTTATGTTTTCTGAAGCAATCTTTCACTAGTCAGTGAGTTATCATAAATCTTCCTTTATACTCTTGTATATGTATACACACACTCACTGATGCAAACCATATTTCATCCAAATAGTCCAGGGACCGTTATAAGCATTAGTTTATTACTTGTCAGGACATACTAAGAGTTAAATGTGCCACATATACTATTTCCAATTTTGTGGCTTAAAAAAAAATAAAAACAAACAAAACCTCCCTGAAAGAATTTGATTATAGCTTAGAAATTTTGCATATTGCAGCTTACTTTTTTCTGGGTTGGAAAATTGTAGGTTAAGCTACTTGAAATCCCTTTGAGGATCTGGAGCAATAGAGAGATTTGAACTATACCAAGGCTTTGTCCAAAAATTTCACAATGTTTTTCAACTATTTAAAAAATCCATGCCCCTTTCTGATACATATAAAAATCTCCCATCTGCAGAAGATTCCAATAATTCCACCTCCCACCCCATCCCACCATATAGACAAGTACTGCATTTTTAGTACATCACCAACAGTCAGTTCAGTCATGCATTTTTATGCAATTTATGCTATAGAAATATTGATTTTTTTTAAAGATTTTTATTTATTCATTTATTTGCTAGGAGATAGAGGCAGGCAGAGGGAGAAGCAGGCTCCCTGTTGAGCAAGGAACCCAATGCGGGACTCCATCCCAGGAACCTGGGATCATGACCTGAGCAGACCTCAACCGACTGAGCCACCCAGGCATCCCAGAAATATTGATTTTTTTAAATGGTCCTAGTATAAAATTACAGCGAAGCATATGCCTTTTCAAAAGACACTGACCCGCCCCTTCCCTGGTTCCATCCCCCCCCAACATGGTAAAACCCACACTTCCTCTCCGCACTTCTCAACTGAGGGCTTCTTCTCAACAGGTCCATCAAGCCTGGATTCTGTCAAGCAATGACCTCAACTGGCGTTTCGGAGGGGAAGTAGAGGGCCAAGGCAGAGAGCTGGACCTGGAGCTTAGAGACACCAGTTTAGAGCTTCCTTCAGACTGAAAAAGATCCTCCTAGGTCTGGGGTAATTTGAATGGCAGGCTAATTAACACCTTTCTCAAAAAGGGTAGAGGGCTTGACAACTCAACCCCTAGGAATAAAAGAGGGGTGGCTGGAAGGGATGATTTGAAACTCCGAAGGGAACCTTCAGAGAGTTTGAGTAAAGGAAAAGAGTGAGCTAAAAGCAGAGCTGGCTCCTTTATAGTTAAATGGAGAGCGGAGACAGGTGGGGAAGGAGGGCAGCCCTGGGTGGGGGAGGAGTGGGAGGCAAACCAGACCAGGACTTTTTAAGAATTTGACCGCTCTGTAATTCACCCTTCTCTTATTTTTCCTGATCATTGTACGTGTTTATAGCAAGAGTAAAAGTATTTTAAACGTGACAATGTTTAGTATGCTTATTTCTGGCATGGGGAAAGGAGGACAAAGAGAAGGTCGGTTTGGAAACATTGCTTTACTTCACCGTAATTGGGCAAAGATGAGGATCCCAGAGAAGAAAGCAGGGGTTGGTGGTAACTGGAAAGGAGAAGCCTGAAGTGAAACCCCATTGACCTTCGATAGAAAAGAAAGGGTAAAGCAGGAGCTGAGTGAAGACCGTGGGCTTCTCTCCTAATCTCTAGTTCATACTAGGTACTCAGGGATTCCGGGAAATGCAGAAATAGCTGGGGAGGAGGAGGCGGACTCATGCTTTAATTAGTGGAACTAACCACTTATTTAAAACTATATGCTTGTCCAAGCACGCACTATGGACACTGTCAAAGTATAATTTTCCAAAATGACTCTCATATAAATTAATGAAGGAAGCAGCAGAACGGTAAGAATGGTTCAAAAAGAATTGCAGGTCTAACGTATATAGACTCGGAAAGACTGCGAGAAGATGACTGAGTTAGATACAGAACTGATTCATTTCAGCTGGGCAATGAAACTGTAACCTTTGGATTTACCTATTCTACCACATAGAAATCACTTGCATTTTAGACAGATAAACATCTACAATATTGAATATATAGCTTTGAGGGGGAGGGCCCTAAGCAACAGTAAATAGTAACATAAACCAGGCACAAATAATCTTGTAGAGAATGAAATAACTGAGGGCAGCTCCAGCATGCAGGACAGGCAGTCACCCTTATACCTCAGTTCTAGGTTTGGGCTACTTTTTCTGTACAATGTATAATAATAACCATAATAACATCCCGATCATTGAACTCTTATCTACCATGGGCTAAGCACTGTGCTGGGGGTCAAACACACCTTATTTAATCCTGTCCACATTTCCGTGATGTGGTTATGATCTCCATATCCAGAAAAGGACACAAATTGTTTAAACATTAACTGATTTGCCTAAGGCCATACAGCTAATAAATGACAGAGCTAGGAACTGCACCCTGGAAAGCCTGACCCTGGAGCCTCCCTTGGCAAGGACACAGCGCATGCTTGTACAGCTCATAACTGCACAGAAGCCCTGGGCTGAGGGGATGAGGGGTGGGGGGCGGTGCTGAAATTCAATCCATGCTCTCTTGCAGGGCCTTTTGTTCTGAGCGCCCTTTTCCTCCTGGGTAAGCCTCGTGCCACAAGGCAAATCTACATATAAAGCCTTGGGGGCTGCGATTGCTCAGGGCCAACACATTTCACCATTTCCTTCTTCTGGCAGGGAATTTTTCCAATTCTCACAAAGGCATATATAAGCTAAAGCTCCACTCTAAAAGTGTAAAAAAAAAAAAAGTTTATAGCTCATTAGATACAGTTAGCAAACCTCAATATTTTCACTCATTGGGACAGATCCTTGGTAAAATTACAGCTGTAAACAGATTATCTGCAGCAGCCTGGACAAATGCAGATGTGTCTAACCGGATTTAGAACAGTAGCCTAGACTTTATATACATTCACTACATCTATATATCGTCTGCCTTTGGGGTCTGCCCTGTGGTATAGTTCGCCCTCTCTGCTAAGACTTAGTTATGCAGGAACTTTACCAGAAACCCCACAGCCCTTCTGTAGCTCAGGGAACTCCAAGAGATGAATGAAACAGGAAACAAAAATTCTAAAGCTTCCTTTCTTGGAAGGAAGCCAAAGCCGCTATTATGAGAGAAACCTTTTTCTTTACCTGACTTAGAAAGTTTCCCTCAAGTTCAGGTAGAAATGTGACCAAATAGAGTGAGGTGTTATTCTTTCTGTACCTCTACACAAAAAAGGGCTTGTAGAATTTACAAAGTCCCATGATGGCGGGGTGGGGGTAGGGATAAGTGTAGGGAGGAGTTCCTCTGGATGGAGAAATTGAAACGAGAGGAACTATAGTTCCCTCTGAGGGAAGTAACATAGTGGCTGCAACATCATTGGTCTGTGATCTTAGAAACTTCTGGTACTCTCCACAAAACAGCAGACCACAACTGACAGACATACATGAGCTTTTATTTAATTCATTGCCAAAATATAAATATTGGAAGCTTTCACAGGAATATCCAAATTTTTGTCTTCTCTTGAGTAACCCGGTTTGGCAAGAAGGGGCCACAGGTTCCAGGGCACAGTGGGCTGGAGCTGAGAAGGGACTGTCTCCCTCTTTGGATGGGCTTGAACTCTTGACACTGCAGTCTCCACCACACCCACATTGTCTCCCTGACATTGGGGCCAAGTCGCTGTTTATCCTGATACTACAAGAGTTTTTGTTGGTTAGTCTTCATGATAGCATTAAAAAGGAAGTCACAAGGATGTGGAGATACTGAAATTGTTGATGAAAATGTAAAATACTGCAGCCACTTTGGAAAACAATCTGACAGTTCCTCCAAAGGTTAAACATAGTGCTACCATATGACCTAGCAATCCATTCCTTCATACGATATGAAAAAATATGTCCATTCAGAAATCTGCACGTGAAGGTACATAACAACATTATTCCTAATAGCTAAAAATTGAAAACAACTTAAATTTCTATCAACTAATGACTAAATCAACAAAATGTGTTATATTTGGCCATAAAAAGGAATAAAGTACTGATGTATGTTTATAACATGGCTTGACTTTGAAAATGTTATGCTGAGTCAAAAAGCCAGTCACAAAAGACTACATATTGTGTGATTCCAATTACATGAAATGTCCTGAATAGGCAAGTCTACAGAGACAGAAAGGACATTAGTGGTTGTCTCAGGTCAGAAGCCATAGGGAGAATGGGGGGAGATGAGGAATGACTGATAAAGGTATAGCGTTTGGGAGTGGGAATGTTAAAAATATTCTAGAAGTGACCGTGGTGATGGTTGCACAGATCTGTGAATATACTAAAAACCATTGAATTGTACACTTTAAATAGATGACTTATATGAATAATATCTCAATAAAACTGTTACCAAAAACAGCACATCAACTATTAGACCAGCTGTGGGCCTCTTAAAGTCATTTGGGTTTTGAACACTTTTTCTTTTTTTTTTTTTTTTAAGATTTTATTGATTTCTTTGAGAGAGAGAGTGGGTGAGAGAGAGGGCACACAAGCAGGGGCAGACGGAGAGGGAGAAGCAGACTCCCCTACTGAGCAGGGAGCCCAGGACCCTGGGATCATGACCTAAACTGAAGGCAGACGCTTAACTGACTGAGCCACCCAGGCACCCCGAACCCCTGTTTTTCAAAGGAAAATGCACATAAACCTGATTTCTAAGAATCTGGAAAAGGAGGATTTGCTCCCTCCAGCATCCAGAAAGGACTGATTTGAGGCGGTGGATAGGAAGAGTAACCTTTGTATCTTTTCAACTTCTTCCAAAACAGATAACTATTTCACAACAGACAATCTATACACAAATACTTTGAAGATTTATTTTATTTATTTATTTATTTATTTATTTATTTATTTATTTATTTATGAGAGAAAGAGAGTGCGAGCACAGAGGGGAGGGGAAGAGGGAGAAGGAGAGGGTCGTAAGCAGACTCCACGCGGAGTGCAGAGCCCAGCATGGGGCTCCATCTCATGACCCTGAGATCACGACCTGAGCCTACACCAAGAGCTGGTCGCTGAACCGACTGTGTCACCCAGGCGCCCCAACATACAAATACTTTTGAAGTACACAGCATTGGGTAGGTGACTTGGAACTGACCAACAAATTTAAGATGTGAATCTTGCTCTCAAAGTGTTCATCGGTATCGTTGCTGGAAATAAGTACACATGAAAAAGTGGCCTACAGCACAAAAATTATTCTTTTTCAGATTTAACAATACTGAATTACCTGTCACCAAGCAGCTACGAACAACTAGCAACAGGCATCATAAAGGTCCCAAGAGGATTGAAGCACCAAGGACCTGGATGGGTTGGGTCTGATATCAGGTCACGAAGGCCTTGCAACCAGTGCTTGGAATGGACAGAAAACAAGAAAGAGGTGCGGGCGAGGGGGCCCTGGTAATCCGAGTCGAGCAACCGCAGCAACAAAAGCAGAGACACAGAAATTGTCAAAGCATGTTTCATGTAAAGTCGTGTTAGCTTAACAAAGGATAAGGATCCCAGAAATTGTTTTTTCTCAGATAACTGTATGACATATTCTGCTTTAATGAATGACACGTTAGACTAGTTATATGCTCTCACTTATATGTTTCATGATTTTTATTAAAAATAATAAACAAGCATATTATGGTAGTTCTATAATGAAGAAATAGGAAATAGAGAAAAAAAATGTCTTGAGTGTTTACTGTCCAAAGAGAGAATATCAAAATTATTAAAATCAAGAGGTGAACCATTTCATGGTTCATGAGTTCAATTATGCTATTTCATAATAGCAAAAATTAGTATATTGTAAATTGTTATAATCTCTTTTCTATCACCTTTGGCAGTGAGTATGTGAGGACACCACCCACAAGCTTACCAGGCAAACAATATTAATCATGGCAAGGCTAATATATACTTAATCATCTCATTTAGCATCAAACTTCCTGAAGTACTACGTTAAGTACATGAGATTGTGTTTTTTAAGTAAATATCTTTGAGATGCAGTAACATTCTTTTTAGAAAGTATGATTTATTTCACTTTAAGGAAAGGATTGATTTTCCAGAATGTTTAATTTGCAATAAATGTCCAGCTCTGACATAGTCATTGCAGGGCCAGTAAATTCACCTGGAAAAAAAGTACTGTGATTTAATTAAGTTTGTTTGTCCCAGGTGGGGGAGCAGTTGATTCTATGATCAATTTAAAAATTCCTCCATAGAATAAACGAAAACATAATTTGTTTCACCAGATTAATGCCTTTAGTAGTCAGTCAGTTTAATATAGTTGGTTTCCCACATTGCCCTGAGTTAGAAAATTCAAAGAAAGAACAATTGTGTTTGGAACAGCAGAGTTTTAAGAGCCAGAAGGAGCTCCATGTTCCTTTGTTTGATATACGAGGAAACTGGGACGCTTATAAAAACATGTTTTAAGTTTCTCATTTATTTGTTTTCCTCTATACATCTAAATTTCTAAAACATAAAGGATTATCAGAGAGACACACTTCCTTTTGTTTCTGTGTCCTTCCTCTCCACTCCGTGTGGTCACCTCATGTGTCAACGATACCTCCACCAGAACATACATGATCTATGATTGAAAAAAGTGATTTTCCTCAAGAAAATAAATATTAGTGATATTCTGGTTTTGTGAACAATACAATTACAGAGCTTTTTTAGAATATCTTCTATTATTTAAAACTAATGGTCCCATACACCATCAGCATTTTAAACTTACTCCCTCCCTTGAGATTTTCCAGGAAGCTGTATTGTCCTGGGTTATGTTCAAGAGCAGCCTTGATGTTATTTAGAGTAGAGAAATTTATTGCACTACCTTCTTTCCAAATTAACCCGTCCAAAAAAGGAAGAGTATCTTTGACACCTTGCAGTAAAATGCACTGATCCGTGTACTCAGACGGTAGAGGTTTTCCATTCCCATTATATGTTACTTTACCTTCCGGGTGGACAGCCCCCTCACCCCCAAGGACCTCAGGGTAAATGGGGATCAATCTTGATGCTGTTCCTTATCTTCCTAGCCAGGAGACCACTTGCACACCCCCTTGACTTGAGAGGAATCTCTCCTCCCAATTTCCAACCTATGAAATATTCCCCATTGTTTTCTCTTTCTCGGCACTCCCTTCAAATGGCCCTTTTGGCAAAGGCTTAAGCACTAGGTGTTCAGTCAGGATTAGGAGATGCTTTGGTAACAAATGTCCTCAAAATACCCATGACTTAAAACCACGAGCATGTATGTCTTACTCATATCATGTGTCCTTCTTGGGTGGGCTGCATTATCTGCCCCACAACATTCACTGCATGTCCTCCCACAACAGCTAACAGAAAATGGTGTATAAATATCTTAACTTCTTTGCCTCTAAAATAAGTTAATTCTGGTATGTCCAGAATTCTGGCTCCCTTGAGTTTCCCTGATGGGATTAAGCTCGTCATCTGCAGTGGTAACTGCCTTAGAAATATTCCCTAGATCGTCTGCTTCTGTCCTTGTCTATTTCCCCACCTCTACTGCTCTTTTTCTTTCCTTCCCAAATAAACTATTTCACTAAACCATATTTGCCATTTGTGTAAGTCACAAACTATTGAGTGTCAGTAGTTTCATAAATTTCAACTTATCCTTGAACCTGAATCCTTGATTTAGGATTTGCTTCTAGGGCACCCATACAAAGAAACTAAGTTTCACCTATTTTTTTGAATTTCCTATAAATGAAACTATTCTGCATGTTTTTTTTTTGTAACTGAAGCCTTTGGCTCAACACTATGGTTTTGAAACACATACATGTTGTGGCATGTAAGTATATCTTAACTATTTTTGTTCATGTACAGCGTATTTCATTGTTTGAATATCCCATACTTTCTAAACTTTCTTGTTAATAGATAGGTGAATTATTTTCAGGATGGTTCTATTACAAACATAAAGCTATTAACAGCTTGGTATGTACTTCCCGATGTACATTTGCACAAGTTTCTCTAGGACCTATCACTGTGCAAGTAGTTCTATAAAAGTAGGATTGCTAAACCATAGAGCATGTTCATATTCTATTTGTTCTTTAAATAATATTCAAAATAGGAAACAGTAACATTGACTGGGTGCAATCTAGTATGTACGTCGTCCAAATAGCTACTTTCTACACAACGTATCTTCAGTGTAAGAGCGTTAATTCTATACAGACCTGAGTTGGAAAGCAGGCTGAGGCTTTCGATTCCTCTTAAAGTTATCTTCTGGATTTTCTCCTTGAAGAGTGTAATCTCCGTAAGTTTACCCTTTCCTTCAACCAATAAATAAATCCAACTCCTTTAGTCATTTCTTCATAGAAGCTTTTACCTCTAATTATTTCCTTTGCTCTCTTCTGAACTGCCTCCAAATTTTTCAGATCCAGGGTGACCACGGAATTTGTTGTCCAAAGCAGATAAATTTTGAGAATGAAAAGAGGTGTTAAAATAATTAAAGGTGTTAATTGATTTATGACAGATGTAAACTAAATTCATCCAGGCAAACCAGAATGTACTGTTACCTTACTCATATTACACTTTATTTATGTGTTCTCAAAGAAAATAAGGAATGCTTCTGGAAGATGGGCACATATTAAGTATTAAAGAGGCATGGTTGGCTACATGACGTGTTCCCATTTATAGCCCCAGTCTCAGCGACTTTATTATGAATTTATTATGCATAAGTAACAACACATAATGATATTTCTAAACAGGAAGTGTAGAACATTGGGCTCTTAGCGGCGAGGAGGTAATATCAGCTAGGTTTCAACTGTGTCCTTTAGGGAAATTGTGATTGCATATTTGATCTTCTATTTGGCAATAGACACAAATCTCAGTGGTAATTCAGTACAAAAAGGAGATTTTTCTCAAGCATTAGCTGGTTGCTAAGTAACAGTGGAAAAATGGTAAAATTGGGAAAATTTTACTAAATTCCCTTATATTTATTTACTGGTTCAGAAAACAGCTCTCTTTTAGATAGGACCTGTTTGACAATTTGTACTTGGAAAACTGAAAGTGTGACATTTTTCTACAAGCAGAAATATGTAAAACAAAACTATTTTAGGCATCAAGAAATTTCACAGGGTTAGTATTTGTTTATACAGAACAGTCTATAATGCATCTCATTGTTTAGATAAGCAAAACATCTGAATAAAAATGCAAAATATTTAGGAAAAAATCTAATTGCTTCAAAATACTTGGATATTCTCAAATAGTTGGGTAATAATAGAAGCGATCATTTAGTGGGAGCTACATTGTGGCAGTCACTGAGCTTCAGACTTTGGTTATATTATCTCATAAAATCCCCTTAACTAGAAATTAGGATTCCATTTTGCTGGTTAAGATACTGAAACTTCACTGGTTAATTAAATTTTTCTCTGTTATAAGTTAGCAAGTGGCTGAGTCGATATTTGAATCCAAAGCTTTTTGACTCCAAAGGCCTTACACTTTTTGTAAAATAGTTGGAGGCTTTGGTTTTATTGCTACCTCATAAAAAATCCTTCAGTTCAAATGATATTAAATTAATTGACACAGCAAATATAATACTGAGACTGAGGATATTACATTATCAAAACAGTTCAAAATGATATAAGTAGAGATTTGGGGGCCCACTTTAAAAAATAGAAGCTATACCTTCCTTAAAAATGTATTTCTAACCTAAAAAAGGTAATAATTAATATTTAAACACTAAAGAGGTTGACTTACTCTAAGAAGTATAAAAAAACACTATTTTTTTAATGTTGAATTTCGTATTCTTGGGAATCAATTTAAGCAACGTCAATTTAGGGGGAAAGTATGTATTAATTAGTACAATAATGTAGATAATCAAGCAGGAGGAATTTAACCCCCAAATTCACAGAAGTAAGATATTTTCTGGTTGCCTCTCAAGTCTATCCAATTTTTGCTATGATAAAAGTACACTTTGGTAGAGAAATGTTTAACCCATCTTGTGTGAGTTTGATATTATTCGGAAGCAGAAAACTTGAGATCTTTGGAGTAATGTTCCTGTGCAACCTAACCTTTTCAAGGTATATCAAAAGTAGAAGCTTTAAAAAGTATTCTTTCTCTTGGTTTTCATTGCCCATCATGCATAGGAATTCTTTTGTTTTCTATTTTACTTTTCCATCTAATTTCCAAAAGTTAATCACTATTTTCCTCTAGTCTTCTCACCCTCTGGCCTACCTTCTATTATTTATCTTAGTTTTTAACTTCTAGCAAATTCTTTTGAAATGCCTGAACCATGTTAGCTGTCTTCCTTCACAGTACATTAAAAGTGATCCTTTATTAGAAAAAAAGGTCATACTTGAAATATCTATATGTATTAGGAACTCTAGTCTTGCTGAGAATAAATCCAAAGTTAATTACTATGGTATGAGGAAAAAAGTTTTCAATTGTCGAATTACATATAAGTTCCCAAACATAATGCAAGCCACATCTTCAGTGGAAAATATTAAAAATGTCAAGATAACTTTTCTACTCGCTATCTAGATGTGATTTTTTTATTGCTAGCTAAGCTAAAGATAGCATATGAAGAAAACTCTGGACAATAATTCTAACTTAGTGTCTCAAAATCAAGAATGATAGATTTCTATGAAACTTATACTACTTTAAAAGAAGATGAAAGGAAGCATTTTTCTTGATTTCTGAAAATTGTAAAGTAATAAAGTAAATGTAATTGTATAGTTCTATAAGGAATATCATTTCAATGCCTGATCAGTAAGATTTGATTTTGAATGACTTGAAGATTTGGTTAAACTCTAACACCATAATGTTTGGGATTGGCAAATCCTAAAGGGAGTTAGTGAGTCTTTTTCAATAAAATGAAAAACTGTATCTGCTTAGTATGTGTGTGTGTGCTGATTAATTATATTAGAAGAAAAATAAAGCATTAGATGAGTAATGAGGTCAATCATAAATAATCACCTTTCAATGTAGTTTGGCTGTGTGTGTGTGTGTGTGTGTGTGTGTGTGTGTGTGTGCAGGAACATTAATGGGTCTGGGGATAGAGGAGAGAGATCATTCTAGTTGTGGGGAAAAACAGACATGAGAAGCCCCAAATCACGAGGATGTGGATGGGAACGCTGTCTACTACGAGATCATCTCAGGGGAAAAACAGTGATAGGAAGATATTTAATGTTTGAAATAAAAAGGGAGGTGACTTACTGACTTACGGTTACTTGTCTGGGTTTGAAAGCCTTCACTAAGCACCGACCAGGTACACAGCCGACATATCACAGCACCAATATTCATCAGGAATGCAGAGGCTTTCATTGCCGTGGCCAACGATGATTAGTCCAAACTCTGCTTCTACGTGTTAGGTGTTTCCAGAAAAAGTACAGGCTTCTGCTAGATCATGGGTCAGAAAACTGGTCAAAGGGACCCTCGCCTGTTTTTGTAAATGACGTTTGTCAGAGCGCAGGAAGCGTCACTCATTTGCAGATTGTCCGCAGCTACTTTCACGCTCTCCTGGCAGCGTTGAGAACGTGCAGCAGAGACCAAAGTGCCTCCCAGCCTGAAATGTTTACCATCTTACCCTTCACAGAAGAGCTTGGTCACCACCGCTCTACACTAAGCCATTCTCTGCCTCGGCACTATTGACCTTTGGGGTCACATAATTCTTTATTTTGTGGGGCTTTTCTGTGCATTGGAGGATGTTGAGCAGCATCTGTGGCCTCTACCCCCTAGACGCCGGTAGCACATCGACGGTTGTGTCAACCAAAATGTCTCCAGATGTCACCAAAGTCCCCCGGGGGTGTAATAGCGCCCCTGATTGAGAACCAAGACTTGAGACAAGTATCATTTTTCTGAACTTCCTACAAGTTTCTGACACAAATTGCTCTTTCATGTTGACTTGCATAGCAACACATGAAAAAGCGAATTTGAAGAAATTTTTATTGAAAATATAGAAATAATGGAAAAGGACTACATGCTCTTGCTTCTACCTTTTCTACCCAATAAAACATATGTGGACTCATACACTCTGCCTTTCCTGTCTCATAGTACATGTCAGTCCTCCTGGCTATGGCCAACTCCAATTCTGCATGATCTCAGCTACTCAAGGGCATGACAACAACCCCTCCCCACGGTGCCACCATTTTCTCCTTCTTTACTGGATCAGATACATAGGTGACATTTATGCTACTATTTCTCTCATCTTGAAACAAACTACTAAACTTCTCTCTTTCTCCATCTCCTTCTATTTGCTGTTCATGTTTCTTTGATACCATTTACAGTACGTCTTCTTGAAGGATAGAACTCTTCAGATTCAAGAATTATGATGAATCCCAAGTGGGATAAATAAATAATCCATACCTAGATCTATCATAATGAAAACAAAGCACACCAGGGACAAAGAGTTTATCTTAAAAGCAGGCAGAGATTTAAAGTAAAGGTAACATACAAAGGAAAGATAACTAGACTGACAGCTGTTTCCTCACAGCAAAAATGGAAGCCAGAGAACGGTTGAATACCTCTGAAGTACTTTGGGGAGTACTACTTACTCATGAGACTTTCTCCTAAAGAATTCTCATCTTCTCACGCTGACTCCGTTGCATCATCTTTAATACAGGGACCATGACAGTAGCTCCATACCTGCACTGCATACCCCACAGCACGCTGAATAGATGCTGATTCCCAGGCAGAAGACTAATTTTGTCCTTCGTTGATCTTTTTTTTTTTTTTTAAAGATTTTATTTATTTATTCGACAGAGATAGAGACAGCCAGCGAGAGAGGGAACACAAGCAGGGGGAGTGGGAGAGGAAGAAGCAGGCTCATAGCGGAGGAGCCTGATGTGGGGCTCGATCCCATAACGCTGGGATCACGCCCTGACCCGAAGGCAGACGCTTAACCGCTGTGCCACCCAGGCGCCCCATGTCCTTCGTTGATCTTGACTTCCTAATTACATAACCACTTTTTGCATTATTATATTTCACATTAAATAAATGTGCTCATATAATTACTAATCTTTTCATGTTTAACACTTTGATAGTTTAGTATCAAAGCAAAAAGCCGTCAAATAAATTAAAATGTAACTAGTAAAATATTCTAGGACCAGTGATATATTTGAACTGTTCATTGCACAAATCTGTAAACTGTGAACAAATTCACTTTTTTAAAAGATTTATTTATTGGGGCGCCTGGGTGGCACAGCGGTCAAGCATCTGCCTTCGGCTCAGGGCGTGATCCCGGCGTTATGTGATCGAGCCCCACATCAGTCTCTTCTGCTATGAGCCTGCTTCTTCCTCTCCCACTCCCCCTGCTTGTGTTCCCTCTCTCGCTGGCTGTCTCTATCTCTGTTGAATAAATAAATAAAATCTTAAAAAAAAAAAGATTTATTTATTTACTTACCTATTTATTTTTAGAGAGAGAGAGCAGGGGGAGGGGCAGAGGGAGAGAATCTTTCAAGCAGACTCCCCACTGAGCTCAGAGCCCCACGCAGAACTCAATCCCAGGACCCGTGAGATCATGACCTGAGCTGAAACCAAAAGTCAGACACTTAACCAACTGAGCCACTGAGACGCGCCTGAACAAATTTACTTTTTACTTTAACAAGTAAGTGGTAAAAACTTTGGGTGTATTAGTATTAAACCAGTGGTTATATATAATCAATATCTAAGGCAATTCTAAACAAGCAGATAGGTCAATGACATACAGCTGAATAGGTTTTAGAAAATGAAATTATTTGGTAACTGTCAATTGTCGGGAGCTAATAATGTGATTGTAACATAAACTTATTACATTTGTGCTTGAAAATTTTAAAACTTTTTGATGCTCGGTATTTATCTCTAGATAAATAAAAAGATTTTTAAAGATATTTATTTTATATATGTGGCAAAATGGAATTTTCTCTCTTTTTTTCTTATCAAATTTTTTCACATAATGGGACTCATACACACACACAAACACAGACACGCACACACACATGCCCCCTTCCCACTGATTTCTTCAGGCTCTAGTCCATCCCAAACTAGAATAATCAAAGAAGGAATCTAAGGCTTTGGCAAAGAGAAAAGATTCAGAGACCCATTCAGGTTATACTATAAAAAAGCAGTCTATTGGTAAGAAAAAGTTTTCTCTCATGGAAGTTTCTCTTCGAGAACTAAAGGAATCAAAGCACCCCCACCTAGGGAACAACTAAATGGAAACAGAGGTAGTCTGGCCTCAGCATCTATGCTGCTGACAACCGATCAATACTCTTATTAAGGAATGCTTTTGGCAGGAGAGGTGAGGAAGGCTTTGCGCATGTTGAACTGTGGTATTTGCAGGCTATCCAGATGTTAACTGGAAGACAATTGGTCAGTCACTCTGGAATTTAGAAGAGGTTTAAATTTAGAAGTTACCAAATCTGGTGTACCTAAAAGTGCAAAGTCAACGGGATCATCCAGTTAAATGGGCAGAATGAGTGAAGAAGAGGACCAAGGACGAAGCTCTGGTGCACCCTGGCATTGGAGAAGAGCCTTGAGATGGAGAAGAGACACTTATTCATTTATTTGACAAATATTTGTGTGTCTGCTCTGTCTGATGCACCGAGCTTGATAAGAAGACAGATAAGATGTAGTTCCTGCCCTTCAGAAGTCCAGCTAAGAGCAGCCAAAATAAATGCAAGGAAAATTGGGAGGAGGTAGCTTAAGAGTTTCAAGTGTCACAGAGAGTTTGTGTAAGAGAAGAACGTGAAAACATCCTAATGGAATTGGCAATTCAAAAGGTTTTTGCTGAGAGTGATTTCTTTGCCTGTGTTGACGGGAAATCAAATCGCTCAAGGTGGTTGATGATAAGGCATGAGCTAAGGTAGAGTGAGAGCCAACGGCTCTTTCAAGAGGCTCGACAGGAAGAGTCAGGAGACGGGATGGGATGGACGGAAGTGAGGAGGGCACTGAAGCACGTGTGGAGGTTTCTGCTTTAAAATAGGATGGAGAAGACAATCATTTTTACACGCTGAGGGAAAGTTAGTATGGAGAAAGAATTTGAATGTACAGAGCAATAAATGCTGGTCAATGGAGCACATTCCCGCTAAGGGGTAGGAGAGAAAGATGGAATCCCAAGCACTTGTACAGGGCATTAGCTTTGTCATCAAGTAGGAATGAGTGTTTTAAGGATAAAAAAAAAAAAAAAAGGGAAGAGGAGTAAAGATGAGTATACATGCAGAAAAAGTTGGAATAAATATGGGTAAGGAAAATGCCGGGTCATCTTACGGAGTCTTCTGTGATCTGTGACGTTAGAACGAAGTTTCCCTGCTGAGAAGGAAGAGATGGAGATGCTCCAGACGGTTCAGGAACGCAGAGCGGCTGGGTGGCTCTGCATTCCTTGTAGTGTTTTGTCTAGAAAATACTTTTTTGGCATTCAGTCTTATCAGCACCCCGACAGCCCTCAATGAGAACAATGAACCATAAGTCCCCGCATACCCTTTGATAGTAGGACTTCCTAAGGCCCACCTTTACCTCCGTAAGGTGGCAACTGCCACTCCAAGAAAGCATTGATTTAAGGTAAAGTAGAGCTGAAAAATGGTAGAGTGTCAATATGAATACAGTAATCCAAAAAAGAGATACTAATTTTAGGAGGCTATTTTAGGAGGCTAATATTCAGTAACCTAAGACTTGCATTGTTCTCAAGTTCTCAGCTCCAGCATCTCTTATAATAATTTCTATTAGCGTCAAAGATCTGAAGTTTGACAGGAATGCACTGCTTAAAATTCATCCCTGTACAAACACCATTTCCACTCACTGGCTTTCCAGAAATGTTTGGTTGAGTGGGCAAGAATGGAGAGGATGTTAGAGTTAACATGAAGAGAATGGTAAATAGCCCAAGTCTATTTCTGTGCCACATTCATTAATGGGTGACTATGGCTGCTGGACCTTTTCCTTTGCAGGATTAAAGAATAATTGAAAGTACTTATGAGTTGTGATGTTGTTATCAATTTTGTTTTATTTTTCATTTTATGCATGGATAAATTGTTAACGCAGATAAAAGCAAGGATAAGTGAGGAAATTATGAGTGGTAGACCCACTCTGCAGTGCGGAGAGGAGATTCCTGCCCTGAACATTTCTGTTTGTGACAACACACAGTGTCGATGACCACATTAAAAGCAGACAAACCAAGGCCCAGATGAAATTTTCAAAACCCTCTTTAAGCCAACGATATTAAACTCTGTCAATTTTACATACTGGGTATTTTCATTTTTATTTTTGAGAGAGAGAGAGTGGGGGAGGGGGAGGCAGAGGGAGAGGGAGAGAGAAAATCCCAAGCAGACTCCATGCCCAGCATGGAGCCAGACACGGGGCTCGATCTCATGACCCTGAGATCATGACCTGAGCTGAAATTAAGAGTCTGAGGTTTAACCGCCTGAACCAGTCGGGCACCCCTCTATTGGATATTTTAAATTGAGACATATTTGTAGAATATGCCATAGAATTCATTCTATTTAAATGTAAAATTCATTGCTTTACAGTATATTCACAAAATATTTTCACTATCCCCAAAACCCAATACCCATAAATAGTAACTCCCCCACACCCTTTTTTACTTCAGCCCTTGGAAACGACTAATAAACTTTCCTTCTCTATGGATTTGCTTATTCTGGACATTTCATATAAATGGACTAATGCAATATGTGGCCCCATGTATGTGGCTTCTCTCACATAACACAATGCTTCAAGGTGCAAGCAAATCTTAGAATGTACTAGCAATTCATCCCTTTTTATTGCCAAATAACATTTCATTGTATGGATATACCATACTCTGTCTCTCCATCTCTCATTGACAGACATTTATGTTGTTTCCCCTTTTTGGCGAATATGAATAAAGCTCCCATGAACATTTGTGCACAAGCTTTTTGTAACCATATGTTCACAATGATCTCAGGTATATATGCTTAGGAGTGGAATTACTAGGCCATACAGTAGCTCTATTTTTTAACTTTTTAAAATTAAAAACTTTAAAAAAATTAAAATTAAGACAAAATTGTACTGTTTGTGAGTGGCTGCATTTTCCATTCTCATCAACAATGTATGAGTGCTCCAACTTCTCCATATCCTTGCTAATGCTTGTTATTTTTCTACTTTTTAATTATAGTTATCCTAGTGGGTGTGAAGTGTTATCTCATTGTAGTTTTGATTTGCATTTCCCTAATGACTAAGGATTTTGAACAGCTTTCCATGTGCTACTGGCCATTTGTATATCATCTTTGGAGAAGTGTCTATTCAAATCCATTGCCTGTTTTTTGTTTGGGTTGTCTTTTTATAGTTGAGTTTTGAGTTCTTTATATATTCTTGATACTGTAGATATCTGATATGTAATATGCAAATGTTTTCTCCCATTCTGTAGATTGGTTTTTTCTCTCTCTTGGTAGTATACTTTGACATGAATTTTTTTTCATGGGTGTGGAGCCTACTTAAAAATGAAAAGAAGAGAAAGACTTACCTGTAGACTCTGACATGATTTCGAAAAAGCAAAATCAATATATGACAACTTTAAGTAAAAGGAAGATAAAGAATCTAAAGCTGGAAAATTTAATGCCAGCAAAGGATGGTTTAATAGTTTTAGAATGTTTGGCTTCTAAAATGTCAAGTTAAGACATGAAAATTTTTTAATTTTGATGAAGTCCAATTTATCTGTTTTTAAGTTTGTTGCTTGAGTTTTGATGTCATACACAAGAAAACATTGCCTAATCCCAAATCACAAATATTTATGCCTGTGTTACTTTTTTCTTCTAAAGGTTTTATAGTTTAGTTCTTACATTTAGATTGTCCAAATACCATCTATATACCAATTTACATTGATCCATTTTGAGTGAATTTTTGTATGTAGTGCAAGCAAGGTACCTATTCCTTCTGCAGTATGTGACTATCCAGTTGTCCCCAAACCATTTATTGAAAAACGATATTTACCCCCCATTGAATTGTCTTGGCGTGCTTGTTGACAATTTATAAATGTAAGAGTTGACTTCTGGGCTCTCAGTTGTACTCTGTTGATCTATATGTCTACCTTTATGCCAGTCCCATAGTATCTTGATTAATGTAGGTTAAGAGTAAGCTTCAAAATTGGAAAAGATGAGAAAAATTTTGTTCTTTTTCGAGATTGTTTTGGCTATTCTGTTTTGGCATCCCCATATGAATTTTAGGATTAGCTTGTCCATTTCTGTAAAAAAGACATTTTGGAGATTTGATAGGAATTATATTGATTATATAGATCAATTTGGGGACTACGGCCATCTTAACAAGATTAAGTCTTCATGGGATGTTTTCCTGTTTATTTAGATCTTCTCCAATTTCTTTTAACAATATTTTGTAGCTTTTAGCATACAGGCTGAACTTCTTTGGTTAAATTTATTCTTAAGTATTTTATTATTTTGATGCTACTATAAATTAAACTGATTTCTTAATTTTATTTTCAGATTGTTGCTACTTATAGGAATACAATTGATTTTTAAAGTTTGTATTCAATTTATTTAAACTTGCTCATGTATCCTGCAAACTTGGTAAACTCATTCATTAGTTCTAATAGTTCTGTAGTATACTCCTTAGAATTTTTTATATACTAGATCGATCAGTCTACAAATAGTTTTACTTCTTTCGAATCCCTTTTTAAAACTTATATTTAAAACTTCTTCTTCTTCTTCTTTTTTTTTTTTTTTTTTTTTTTTTTTTTTTTTTTGGCATAGTTGCTCTGGTAAGAGCCTCTAATGCAATGTTGAATAGAAATGGTAAGAAGAGTCATCCTCGTCTGATCCCTGAACTGAGGAGAAAAGCTTTCAGTCTTTGCCATTAAGTTTAACGATAGAAGTGGATTTTCTGTATACACCCTTTCACAGGTTGAGAAAGTTCCCTTCAATTCTTTGTTTGATGAGTAGATTTATGAAAGAGTATTGTCAAATGCTTTTTCTGTGGCTACTGAGTTAATCGTGTGAGTTTTGTCCTTTATTCTATTAATACGGTATTATCACATGAAATAACTTTCTTATGTTGAACCAACCTTGAATTTCTGGGATAAGTTTCACATGCTATGGTGCATGTTTTTTTCATATGTTGCTCGAGCTGGTTCGTTGGTACTTTGCTGAGGATTTTTGCATTTATATTCATAAGGGATATCGGGCTATAGTTTTCTTTTCTTATGATGTCTTTATTTGGTTTTGGTGTTAGAGTAATGCTGGCCTCATGATGCTCTCCCCTCTTCTATTTTTTGAAAGAGTTTGGGAAGGATTATTGTCAATTCTTCTGTATACATTTGGTAGAAATCAGCAGCACAGCCATACGGGACTGGGCTTTTCCTTGTGGGAAGTTTTAAAATAACCAAGTCAATCCCTTATACTTGTTATAGATCTACTCAGATACCCAATTTCTTCTTCAATCATTTTTTTTTTTAAAGATTTTATTTATTTATTCGACAGAGACAGAGACAGCCAGCGAGAGAGGGAACACAAGCAGGGGGAGTGGGAGAGGAAGAAGCAGGCTCATAGCGGAAGAGCCCGATGTGGGGCTCGATCCCAGAACACCGAGATCACGCCCTGAGCTGAAGGCAGACGCTTAACCGCTGTGCCACCCAGGCGCCCCTTCTTCAATCATTTTTAACTTCTGTCTTTCTAGGAATTTATCCATTTTGTTTAGGTTTTCTAATTAGTTGCCATGACATTGTTCACAATGTCCCCAATATAATTGTTTTTGTTTCTGTAAGGGAGGTAGCAATGTCCCTTCTTGCATTCCTTGTTCTGGTAATTTGACTCGTCTCTGTTTCTCTTGGTCAGTCTAGCTAAAGGTGTGTCAATCGTTGATCTTTTTAAAGAACTAACTTTTGGATTGGTTGATATTGACTTTTTTTTTTCTATTTGCCATTTCACTTATTTACCGTCCAGTCTTTATTATTTCCTTATAAACTCTTTGAGTTTAGTTTGCTGTTTGTTTTTTTTTTTTGAGGTTCTTAAAGTAGATTAGGTTATCAATTTGAGATATTTCTTCTTTTTTCACGTAGACGTTTACAGCTATACATTTCTTTGTAGCCCTACGCTAGCAGCATCCCATATGTTTCGGTATTTTGTTTTTTCGCTTTTCTTCATTTCAAAGTATTTTCTAATTTCTTATATGATTTCTTCTTTCATTCATTGGTTATTTAGAAGTGTGATGCTTGATTTCCACATATTTGTGAATTTCCCAAATTTCCTTCTATTATTGATTTCTAATTTCATTCTGTTGTAGTCAGAGAATATATTATGTATGCTTGACATCTTTCAAGTATTGCTTGATGTCTAAAGTATCCCCATTGGACAATGCTCCCTGTGCCCTTGAAGAGAATATGTATTCTTCTATTGCCAGGTGGAATGTTCTGTAAGTGTCTGTTAGGTCTAGTTGATTCATAATGTTAATCAAGTTTTCTATATCCTTGATTTTCTGAATACTTGTTCTGTTATTGAACATAGATTTTTGAAGGTTTAACTATTATTGTTGGATTGTGTATTTCTCCCTTCTTTGCTTCATGTATTTTGTGCTTCCCTTGTTAAATGCATATATGCTTATTATTGTTACATCTTCTTGATGGACTGCCTGTTCTATCATTATAAAATTTCCCTCTTTGTATCGAGTGACAATTTTTAAAGTCTGTTTTGTCTGATATTAGTATAGGCACTCAGCTGTCTTTCGGTTACTGTTTTGGTATATCTCTTTTTTTTTTTTGCATTCTTATCTTTATGTATTTCTTTAAATCTAAAGGTATTTCTTGTAAACAGCATATCACTGGATTATATTGATTTTGTCAATTTCTCTTTTCTGACTATTTTTGTCTGCCATTTCACTATTTGTTTCCTAAATGTCTTATGTCTTGTATGTTCCTCTAGTCCTCCATTACTGCCTTTGTTTATACTGAGTGTTTTCCAGTGTACCATTTCTATTCCATTTTTGTCTCTTTTATAATTTCAGGGTTCGTTTTTTTTTTTTTTCAACTAAAAGGTTACCCTGGGGATTACAGTTAACATTAGGTTGAATGTCTACCCAGACATTCATGTCTACCCAGAACGCAGAATCTCAGAAAATAGAGTCTTTGCAGATGCATTTTGTTAAAATGACATCAGACCGGATTGGTGTGGGCCCTAAATTCAATGACTGGTGTCTTTGTAAGAAGAGAGGACCCACAGAAACAGACACAGGGAAGAAGACCATGTAATGACAGAGGAGGGATTGAAGTGATGTAACCACAGCCAAGAAATTCCAAGAATTGTCAGAAGTCCCCAAAAGCAAAAAGAAGCAAGGAAGCATTCTTCTCTAGAGTCTTCAAGGGAGTGTGGGCCTCCTGACACCTTCATTTTAGACTTCTAGACTGCAGAACTATGAGAGAATAAATTCTTATATTCTTAAGCTACTCAGCAGTAATTTGATGTGAAAACCGTAGGAAGCGAATACATCATAAGTTATAACATTCTAGTTCAGGTTAATACCATCTTAGTATCAAGAGCATCAAAAACTATGCTCCTATATATCTCTTTTCCCACCCCTTCTATTGTGCTGTTGTTTTATATAAATTATATCTTTATACATTGTATGCCTATGAACAGATTTATAATTATTGTTTTATACAATTGTCTTTTAGAGCAAAAACTTACAAGCAAAAATTGCATTTATTCTGTCTTTTATATTTACCTGCACAGTTACTTTTACTAGTGCTCTTTATTTCCTCGTGTGGATGTGATTTACTGTCTAGGTTCTTCCTCAGAAGTCCAGTCTTTCTCAAAGGTCCCCATGTGGGTATGGGGCATGACTTCGATATTCAGCCTTCTATGTAGAGCCTCAAAGTCAGCCAAAAGTAAGGACTTGTGGCCTTCTTAGGTCTTTAAGGAGCATGCATACAGCCCTATGTGTGCACATGGACTTACAGATTCCCAATAATATATCAGAACTTTGCAAAACCCTCTATGGACATAGCTTTCTTCAGCCTTTCCTCTTACATTTTTTCATTAGACTATTGTTTGCCCCAGCTATCGTCGTGGCCTCGTGTAGCTACAAAGTTAAACTATCACTGGTTATTTCCAATAAATGCCCCTGGATAAAGGCTGTTCACATTGGGTGATATCTCATTCAGATCAAATAAAGATATGCATTTCAAGTGGAATTTGCCAGGGAGCTGCCAGATAGGTTAAATAATTACATTTCTCCGAGAGTGGGACTTTGAAATGCCTCCAAACCCATTCTGACCCCTCTCGTTGCTGCTAAGCTCCCGGTTTTCACCATAGTTATAAGCTGTTGGTTTTCAAGATTCCCATGGAGCTTCGGAGAGGAAGATGGAATTGGGGTAAGTCAAAATGCCACAAAGCTTGCTGCTCTTACCGAGATTCAGACATTTTTCTTGAATGAATGTTCCCTGGATTGTTGCAAGTCTTTGGTTAATTTCCTGAGTTCTGAAAAAAGTTTATTTTGCCTCTATTTGCCAGTATTTTCATTATTCTTATGGAGAAGAGGATATTTCATATCAGAGGTCCTTCTTCTGATATTCTCAATAATGTCAGTTTCATGTCTTGGAATCTTAAATAATGAAATAAATTTATGATCTAATAGCACATATTACATAATTTGTAAATGAAAAGATCCCTTCCTTTTCTTCTCTCTCTCCTGATGTTCTTCAGTTGTACCATTTCATCACTCGCCTGCGCCTCCACTAGAAAGAGAGAAAAGAAAAGCAAAGGATATAAAACTTACATTGATCTTTCCCTTTTCCTGGGTTGCTCTGGTAAAGAATTTCATGAAGATAGAGTTGAGTCTGATGACTAAATGAGAGATTCGAATTATCTTTATCTGTAATTTTTTATGTTGTCATCATATTTTTTAAAAAAGGATTAGAGGCATCATAAATATATCTGCTAAGATATTGTCAAAAATGGTTAACTCAATTTAACTTTCAGTTTTCAGGTAGTACAAGGGATGCAGGAAAAAGCTAAATGAGGAAGTAATCAGACAAAGGCAGGAGGTGATTGTCACAGAAATCTGGTCTGGATTTTTCAATAAGTCAGTATCATAAAAAAGGATTGTGCTAGTTTAAAAAGACACTTATAATATATAACAACCAGATGTAATCTGTGGGCTTAGATTAGATACAGCATTGGACAAACCAACTCTAAAGAACATTTTGCAGAATTGGGTATTATTGAATATGGCCTGGGTATAGGTGGGACAAAAATGTACTGAAATAGAAAATAGAAATCATTAATTGGGAAAAGTAACTCACAGAATAATACTTACAGTATAGTATCATTTGGGCAAAAAATGTGCTTAGGAAAAATCTAGAAATATAAAGACTAAAATGTTAAGTATGATTACTGTTGGATGATAGAAACTTGATATTAATATTTCTCATTTTTATCTATATTACCTATTTTCCTATATTTTACATGTACTAGTTTTTAACATTTTAAAACATCTACTTCTTAGGATAGCAGGTTTATCTCATGTTCTCACATTAACAACACATATTTTATAATATTCACTTTCAAAACTTCCCACGAATATACCTACATGACGCATGACATATTTTCTCCGAAGCACTTGAGTGAGACTGACTCTTTACTCTTTATAAATCCCATTATCCTTTTGGTACTATAATCGGTATGGATTTTAAGGCAATCTTACAAATAATATCAGGCATCTTTGTTACTAGTTAAAGAATTCACTTAATTTCTGGGCACCTGGGTGACTTAGTCAGTTAAGCATCTGCCTTCAGCTCAGGTCATGATCTCAGGGTCCTGGGATCGAGCCCGGCATCAGCATTGGGCTCCCTGCTCAGTAGGGGAGTCTGCTTCTCCCTCTGCCTTTGCCCCTTACTCCCCTCCCCATGCTTGCTCTCTCACTCTCTCAAATAAGTAAATAAATACACTTAAAAAAAAAAAAAGAATTCACTTAAGCAATTTTGGCCTCCTTTGCCCACATCACGCAATGTTTCATTTAAAGCATGCCCCTCAGTGCCTCTCTCACATTCAACCAAAGACGCACACAGTGTGCTTTACTGTCTGCGAGCCACAGACACAACCGTCACTGCAGCTATTCTCTCTTTTTTTCTCAAGGTTTTATTTCAATTCCAGTAAGTTAACCAACAGTGTGATATTAGTTTCGGGAGTAGAATTTGGTGCTCATCACAAGTGCCCTCCTTGACACCTGTCACCCATGTAGCGCATCTCCCAGCCCCACCTCCCCGCCGGCAACCCCCAGTGTGCCGTCTAGAGTAAGAGACTGTTTTCTGGTTTGCCTTTTTGTTTTCTCCCTATGTTCATCTTGCTTCTGTTCCTCGCTCCGCTGTCACCTAGACTCAGTACAGCAGCCAGAACGATCCCTTGAAGAGAACTTCAGAGCCTGGAGTAAGTCGGACTCGAAGCCGCGTAATGACTCCCCGCTTCAGGTAAAAGCCAAAGTCTCGCAGAAACCTTGCAGGCTCTTGATCCGCTCTCGCATTGTTGCCGGATTGCGGGGTTCTTGTCTCACGGAGTCGAAGAATGAATCTCGAGGACACAAAAGGGGGAAGGGAAGGGAAAGCTTATTAGGTGAAGGTGAGAGCAGAAGGGAAGGACGGTCTCTAGAGAGCGAGGGGTCCCGGACGGTCGCCACGAGGGCTCCCAGTGGCTGTCTTTTATTCAAAACTTGACCAGGAAGCTTGTGGCCTTGAGATTCTTGTGCCGTCTTGGTTTGAGCAAGGACTACGGAGAACATCCTTCATGACGTATTTCTTTGAGGTCTGGTCATTTTCTGTGATTACCATGTAGCCGCCAAAGAAAAATCCCCCCACATCCGAGGCCTGCGGGTCTCTTCTCTCTGGCTCACTCTGTCTTAGCTCTTCTGCCCTGCCAGGAATAGTTTCAGAGCCTCCTCAGGGGCCCCCTACCTCTCCCTGCCTATCCTTAACCCTTTCCTTACTCACCATTGCCTCTCTCTCTGCCTCTCCTGCTATTTTCCCCACCACTCTCTCCTCCCCGGCCACACTGGCTTTCTCGCCCTTCCTTCCTTGAAGCAATTTAGCGCACTGGTCTCGGGGCGTCTGTACTGGTCACTACCGCCCGCCTGGGACACTCTTCCCCTAGATCGCCACTCTGCTCATTTTTTCAAGTCTCTGCTCAAATGCTGTCTTCTTAAGGAGGCTTACTCTGATCGTTTTTTTTAACTGCAAGGTGCCTCTCCCCCCTCCTTCCTGATTCCTCTTTCTCCTATTTTTATTTATTTTCCATAGAGTTTCCTTTCCATAGCCCATCTTTTACCAGGGATCAAGCATAACATTTCGTAAACGTAAGAGAATTAATTCATCAGAAGACACAGTAATAAAAAAGTTTCAAAATGCCCGAAGCAAAACCTGACAGAACCGCAAACAGCAACAAACCCACAATCACAGTTGGAGATTTAAACACCCCTCTCTCAATCACTGATAGAGCAAGTGCTGAAAGAAATCAGTAAGAAAATTTAACATCTGCATGCTACTGACCCAACGCTACAGCCCAAACTACGGAATACACATTCGGTCCAAGTGCTCATGGATTGTCATCACTGTCGGCCACATGCTGGGTCGTAAAATAAAAGTCATAATAAACTTCAAAAGTTTGAAATCTGAACACAATGGAATTCTAAATCGGTGACAACTGTGATCTATAAGATTCCCCCAATTTGGAAATTTAATGACATACTTCTAAGTAAATAAAAGAAGGAATCATAGGAGAAGTCTAAAAGTATTTTGAACTAAATGATAATGAAATAACAGCAAAATTGTGGGATGCAACTGAAGCAGTGATTTGAGGGAACTTTCTATCTCTCAATACCTATATCACAAAAACAAAAAGACTTAAAATCAATGATCTAAGTTTCCACGATAAGAAGTCAGTAAATAAAGAGCAAGTTAGAGGCACCTGGGTGGCTCAGTCAGTTAAGCGTCAGACTCTTGCTTTTGGCTCAGGTCATCATCTCCTGGGTCCTGGGATCTGGCAAGCCCCACCCCAGTCAGGACCCTCGCTCAGCTGGGAGTCTATTTGAAGATTCTTTCCTTCTGCCCCTCTCCCCCACTTGCGTGTGCATGCACGTGCTCTCTCTCTCTCAAATAAATAATCTTTTCTAAAAAAGGGCAAAAAAAGCAAATTAAACACAAGGTAGAAACAAAGGAAATAATAAAGAGGCAAACATCAGCGTCATGCATCAAACGAGGGAGAAAATTAAGAAAGGCAAAGTTGGTTCTTTGAAAAAATCAATAAATTCATAATCCCCTATCAAAAGTGGCAAAGAAAAGCAACAACAAAAAAGGATACAAATTACCAACATCAGCCATGAAAGATGGGCCATGGCTGCAGATCCTGTCAGCACAAGTATACTCTTTCCCAGCACAACGCTCCCCCTGCTGCTAGCTCGTCTGCCCAGGCAAGCCTGTCCCTGCTCCTACAACACATGGTCTTCCACCACTTGCAGCTGCTAAGGCAGCCCCCTCAGGAATGAGCCCCACACGTGAATTTTGGTCATAAATTCCCGACTGCGTTGCTACTCAGAATTAGCCCCACACATGAATTTTGGCCATAAATCCCCCAACTCATAACATACTTCTGAAGCCTACTAAATTATCAACGTTATATCTTCAGGGCTATAATTCTAATTTTGTAAACTGAACGTAATTGGTATTCTATGTGGCTCAGTCATTACACTGAGTTACATTCAAGGAAGCATGATTCATGAGTCAAAGAGTTTTTAGAATAAGAATTCCAAGCTTTATTTGTCTCTGCCAAAGAACATCAACAAATTCCACGATATATAAGCTACGTTAACATTTCTCAAAACATTGGGGCGCCTGCGTGGCTCAGTTGTTAAGCGTCTGCCTTTGGCTCAGGTCATGATCCCAGCGTTCTGGAATGGAGCCCCGCATCGGGCTCCCTGCTCAGCGGGAAGCGTGCTTCTCCCTCTCCCACTCCCTCTGCTTGTGTTCCCTCTCTTGCTGTGTCTCTCTTTGTCAAATAAATAAAATCTTATAAAAAAAAATTCTCAAAACAACCTTTTCTGTCCTCCCCAGGTCTGTATTACTATTCCGATACTTGGGACCCCAAGGTTTTCTGAACTTTTTTCCACTCTCCAGTTCTGGTATCTTTTCTCTATGCCTTGCATGTTTACCCCATGTTACTCCAGCATCCTTGGGAGAAAACCTCCCCACTGTTTCTGCATCACAGTGGACCAGTATGGGGAAACTCTAGGAGTTGATAACTTCATGGTCCTCCCTTGAGCCCAGAGGAGTGAAACAGAGGCCTTTCAAGAATGTGATTCTTTTATACTGACTCCATCGCTCTCAAGAAATTCTGAAAATTTTCTGAAGAACAAAATTTAATACTTTCTTACTCTCTTCAGTTTGCAAAAAAGAAAGATAAAAAGCAGAAGATAATTTTGATTTTTAATTGTCCCTAGTTTTAGATACTCAAGGGTTTTTACAAGAAAAATCTAAAGAGGGAAGGAGGGACTACCAAATTTGGAAGTTTCCTAAGCATTTGTGGTTGACTAGAGTGGGCACAATTCTCCCCATTCCCAAACACACGCTCATTCACAACATGACTTTGCTACTCTTCCCATTGAGGTAGAGTCTATTTCTCCATCCCTTGAATCTGGGCTTGGACATGTTACTGCTTGGGAAAATGGGACATTAACAAATATGGCAAGCAGTGACTTGGAGTGGGCTTGCACATTGGGACTTACTCTCCTGCTGTTCTTGCTACTCCCATGTAAATACGCCTGGGCTAGCCTGATAGACGATGAGAGACATGTAGCCTCATCATCCCCATGACCCCAGCCAAAGATTGCCAACTGCCAGACATGTCAGTAAGGCTGTGTTAGATCATCTAACCTCCAGCTGACCCATCAGCTAACCACGGATGTGTGAGCCAACCAAGCCAAGTCAAGCCAGACCAGAATAGTCCAACCAACGAATCATGATCTAATTAAACATGTTTCAAGCCATGAAGTTTTGGGGTGGCATTGTTATGCAGCAAAAGCTAACTGAAACAGCATTAAAAATTATTCAGTCATTGTTCATGATTAGTTCAACAGGCATCTGTATGTGTGAGGCCCTCTGCTAAGCACAGGGATCCAAAGGCAACTAAGACATGGTTTCTACCTAGAAGGATCCACAAAATACACGTGTACAGATAACAGCAAATAGGTAATAGCAGTGCAGTGTGATAAATACTGAAAAGAGGTACAAGCAAAAAAAGAGGGGGGAGGGGAGGTCATAGACAAGAGTGACTCAATGGATTGGGATGGTCTGTGAAGAAACAGGTGACATCAGAATTGGATCCTCACCAATGAAGCAAAGTTTTACCAGACAAAGAAGTTGGGGGAGGGCATTCTAAACAAAGGCAAGGCATAAGTAAAGGTTGAGAGACATGAAAGTATATGATGTGTTTGGGAAATGGTGCAGAAATGTACAAGCGGATGGAATAAGAAGTGATGATTAAGGAAATATGGGTCGAATAGTGTATTTCATAATAAGTCCCAACTATTATAGAAATATCATAAAATTAAGTTAATGAGAAATCAAGTGAAAAATCGCAACAAAGTTATTACAGCATGAATTACTGCAATTATTTTACTTCCTCCCATTCTCTTTGACTTCAGACCATGTTGCAATGAATAAAGCTATTGTAGTACAAGTCTCCTCATCTACTCTGTTTATTAATAGTTTAGCTCACAGCATCAGCTTCATTCAGTTAATTAAAAAGTTTTTTTAAAGATTTATTTATTTAAGAGAGAGAGAGAGCACGTGTGCAGAGGGGCAGAGGAAGAGGGAGAAGAGAAGCAGACTTGCCGCTGGGTACGGAACCCCACTAGACTAGCGTCCCACGACCCATGAGATCATGACCTGAGCCAAAATCAAGAGTCTGACACTTAACCAACTGGGCCACCCAGGCGCCCCTCATGTGGTTAATTTAATTATACTTGTTGTTTAATTTGGAGCATATACATACCTTAAGTGGCATATGTACCCCCCATCATATCAGAGGCACAGTTATTTGCAAAGCAATTTAACTTTTTTAAACAAAGAATGCAAACACTATTTTTCTAAAGTCAGCTCCTTAGAAAACAGTGGAAAATAATTGGTTTAAAGCAGTATGAAAAAACTTCTTCTCATGTAAATTTAATTGTTAATAATTGTGTTAAGGAAAAGATTATTCATGATCACGTGTATTTTACTGCAGTAAAGAACATCTCTTTAAAGTATCTGGGAAGATTGTGTGAAGAACCATTTAAAGTGAACCTCCGCCTAAAGCATTTCCTTTGCTGGGACTTCTCCATTTGTCCATGTATCCTTCATAGTTACTAGATTTTAGGAGAAGGAAGAGCAGGAGGAGAAAGATGAGGAGGAGAAGGGAAGGAAGTAGCAATTCTGTGTGCAGCCTTAGGCACGTCACAACCTTCCAGAATCAAGCCTCCGCTGTGCGTGGCCTAAGTGCTCAATAGATGCTTGTTGAATGAACACGCAGTGACAAACTCAGGTTTGATTCCTCCAAATAGAAAATGAGACACTAAATGATCATTCAAGTACCTACCAATCCAAAGATTCAAATGTTTTTCCCATAAGATAATACAAAAGAATACAAAACGTATACAATGGTTCAATTTATTAATTGAATCTTATGTAATACATCACTGTATTTGCTCTTTAAAAGGAACACAAAGTATAAAACTATAAAAAAAGATCCTGAAAATTATACAAATTGCTTTTTCAAAGCATTAAAAACAGACCTTTAAAAATGCGATTGAGATGTTCCCCAAGGAATCCTAAGAAAAGGTAAAAGGTGAAATATGAACATTGACATGGAAGCCAATTGCTCACTGTCCGAATTGCATTAAAATAAAGAAATTGTGATGAATTACAACTTTATTTCTGCTGCTGTTAGCAGTACTTCTGTGATGGGATTCATGAATTTCATTAGGACGTTAACCTGAGTAAATCTGTCACATCACTAATGCTGTAAATTAATTCTAAACCGTAACTTGAGCATTTCACAAACCTTGAGAACAAGGTACTTTTTGGCTTTGGCAATAACTGCAAATTACTCCCACTTTGTAATTGTGGTTAAATACATACAACATAAAACTTACTATTTTAAAGAGTACAATTCAGTGGCATTTACTACATTCACATGTTGTATAATCAACACTATCTTGTTCTAGAATATTATCACTAAAACAACACCAGTACCCATTAAGCAGTCACTTCCCACTATCCCCACCCCTCCCCGCCATCCCCTAGCAACCATTAATATGATTTCTGTCTCAACAGGATTTACTTATTCTGGATATTTCACACAAATGGAACCACAATTTGTGGCCTTTTGTATCTAGCTTCTTTCACTTGGCATATTTTTCAAGAAATACCATATCCCTTAGCATTTAAGGAAAAACCATGTATTAATGTAAATCATGGGAAAAAAGATATATTGGAATCTAAATGATATCTGAGGTAAGTGAGTGAGTCAGAGCAATTACCTTTCAGAATGCATTCAAGTTTCTAGGACTGATTGGTGCTTACACACTGACCAAATGAATGATACAACTTTAACATTTTATATGCAGCACAAAAATCTTCAGGATTCATTTTCACTGAATTATTAACCATTCAAAGCAATTTATTTCCTATGTCAGAGTTTTTACCACCAAGCTATTGGAATGTTGTAGGGAACCAATACCATTCTCTATTTCAAATCTCTAATATGTCATAGTTTTTAGAGTTATCAACTGATATAAAAGACACCCACTTGACGTAATTATTCATTGGGTAATTCTACTCTGGAACAGATGTTATACTTATGATCATTTCCATTTCCATGGTTTCATTTCTTTTAATCAAATAACGTAGTTAAACCTGAATGCTGATACTTCAGTTTTTTAACATTACAAATTTGTGAGCTGAGACTTTAAAAGAAGCTGAATACGTTATTTAATCAAATCTAAACTTACCGAAACTAGTCAACATAAACTGATTAGAACAAGTTTTTAAAAACTCTATGTACTCCATCTAGCTTATTTTGAGCATCAGCTCAGAAAATTGAAGTCATAGCATAAAAAATCAGTAATGACAATTAATATGGAAAAGAGGATTTCAATGAAAAGAAAATTCCAGGAAGCAAAGGGCAGGATCTCCTATCTTCAACTTCAGTCGTTTGAGCAATAACACATTATTGCTAGTTTTTATATTAGATCAATGAATAATAACGTAACAATTAATGTTACTCTTTGACTGAAAGTTCAGGACATGGAAAGCTCTCTAACTCTAGTCAGTTCCTTTGCCAAAGAACGAACCAACACGTACATTAACCTATTTATCTGTTTAAGGATCTTATCTGAGAAAAAAAATAATTCTAGCAATATATATTAGAAAAACATAAAAATTAAACCTGATGAATTTGCTTTTCTTGGGAAAGGATAATTTGACTTGTTGAGTTGGTCAGTCTCTAGAATTAAACAGAAATGCAGTTTTATTACTTTCGAACACACAATATTACCGCCACGAGAACTAGCTATGTATTGAAGAACCATTTCCTGTCACAACACTTGCATGCAAACAGATTATAAAATGATTCAGGGGATGCTGAAAGTCTTTGGTGTTAGTGAAAAGAAACATACTTATGTTGTCAGTTTGCTTCAGAAATGCTTTTCTTCATGGTAAACAATACTCACACCAGCATGTCAAAAAGAAAAGAAAAGAAAACAGGAGGTTCGTATCAACGACTTTTTACTGTATTTCTATAGAGCACATTCACGAAGCATCTTGATAACCGATTTCTTTGTATTAATGAAAAGTCACTCCCCAAATAACACATTTGAATGTCAAGCATTCTGAATACAAAATGTCAGTTTTGAAATGTTCTAAGGTAAAAAAAAAAAAAAAAAAAAAAAAGCACCTCAAGCTGTATCTCCATTAATATATCTCAGGATGTAGTAAAATCTACTTAGCCAATTTATTGAGGTTATACATGCAAATAATGTATAAACAATAAGTTTCTAGAATTTTAGCAATCACAGATACAAAAGAATACTTGTAAAAACTTAGCGAAAGACCTAGTTTTTGAGAAGAATTTTCAGAACACCCATACTTCGTTTATTTCTACTTTTTTCCTCTTGGTATTACCCAGTAAATTTCTTTCCAAAACACATATTAGGAATCAAGTACTGTAGGCAACAATATATTCCAAAGTAGTTTCCTTATATCTAACTGTCCCTTCTCTTTCTGCATTAGTAAAGTAGAAAAGTGAACCATGTCAGGACACATTTCTCCGAAATACCCCCAGTCATCAGTACCTCAAGGTTGAGTACCTCAGTTTTTTCATCATTAAAATAGAAACTTGAAAGGATTTATTTTTTGAACTTACTTTGATCTTTTAAATCAAAGAAAATAATTACATAAAGGTGACATTAGAAAGAAACCATCTTTCCTCTTTCCTTATTTTATTTAGAAAGAAGTTTACTAAAGTTGTCCTTACTTACACACCTCAAAACTTTTTTACTTGAAATTCAGATTTAGATCAAATCCTAACTAAACCCATCACTGAATTACATTAAATACAATGGATGAGTCGTTGATGAGTTGATTTTCTTTAGAGGGATAACTAATATTCTCTTACTTTCTAGGCCTCATGAGCATGTTAAGTAAAACTACTTAGAGCAGTAGACAACCAGCCAAACACCTATCAGCGAAATTCTTTCCATCAAAAGACTTTGTCCAGTCTACTGAGAGAATGAGGAACAATCGCTTTTTTCTACTGCAATTCTGAACATCCACATCTGGAGGTCCCAAGCACATCGCCTTCTAATACGGTGTGAAACACATTTTTTAATGTTTGCATAACTATTCCTCAGAAACTTTTTTAAAATTAATAAATCCTATGTCTTCTTAGGTTGGGATGCAACATATGAAGAAACCTATTTTGCTTCTAAATGCCAGAAACTACATTTAGATTGCTATAGGTTAACAATGTTATCAGTATAGTAATTTGAGCTACCATATTTTCAAGGGATATGGAAGTTTTGTTGAAAACCTTCATTATTTTCAAAGTTGCTAAGCTCCCAACATCCATTGTCAGAGGACAGTTAATAGTAGCAACTACTTTGGTAGGATATATAGCACAGGGTCAAAGATGATTCTATACTTCTGATAAACCAGAAACTCAACTTTAATATCTCCTAATGATAGGGCCAAAAGGATTCCTACAAATATACTTGTAGGATTTAACCCAGTATTTGTCTATTTCTAATCTTTTTATCCTAGAAATCTAATATGTTCACATGACTCTACAACCATTGAACAAGAGTGAGATGAATGATGGCTAGCCTAAAGGTTAATGCTAATGAACTATAAGTTGCACTGCAATTTACTCTGAACAGAAGAAACACAAGTGAAATACTGGTAATAACAGACAATTTTAAATACTAGCAAATACTAGTTTTTAAAAAAATGTCCAACCACCATGGTATCCAATGTATTTTGTCATATAGCTATAAGACTTGAGACAACATACATCATTTAACTTAACCATTAATAACAAATTACCATTACTCTTAATTTTGGATTATACATGTGTGTATATACACAAACATACCCACTCCAATATCACATCACTGAGAACAGCTGGTGTGTCCCAGGCTCTTCAGTTCTCATACTATGCATCAGAATCCCCTGAAGGCCTTTGTTAAAGCAGATTGCTGCTTTCCACCCCAGAGTTTCTGGTTAAGTCTACAGAGAGACCCAAGAATCTGCATTTCTAACAAATTCTCAGGTGATGCTGATGCTACTGGTTCAGGGACCACATTTTGGGAACCTCTACTGTTAAGTGATCTGTAAGTCTCAAAGGCAATTATAGAGAGAGAGAAAGGGGCGGGGGGAGATAATTATATAAAAGGTTACACTGTAGTTATTAATGAAAAGAGAGGGAGAGACAGAGAAAGAGAGAGGGAGAGCGCGAGCAAGTAAGAGAGGAAAAGACGTGCAGTTCTGGAGAAGGAGGCAGCAGATAAAAGTGAATACAGGTATTTTCTTCCATCCTGATACTTGCCCTTTATCTTGCTGGTTAGAAAAAACTAAGAAATCAACAAAGACTTCTCAAATGACAATGGATTTAACTGACATACAAACCTCTTCACGCTTAAAAGGCTACCTAGATTGTTCCCATTACAAGTTTTAGAAAAACAATATTGCCCAAAACTCTTCAGCCTTTCAATACCCCTAGATGGGACTACTTTCAGGAAGACACGGAAGGGTCACAGAACGTTAACCAATGAGTTTTCCGTACTAAAAAAAAAAAAAAAAAAAAAAAAAAAAAGACTGCTCACCAGTAAGACATAGGTGAGCAATGGTAATCAACAAACATCTCCTACAACATGCAGAAAATCTACACTTAGAAACACTGCTTGGAATTTGTCAAACAAGTATTAAAATTTTATTCAAATGAAAGTTTTTCCTTTTAAGTTATTGAGCCACATAAAGGGAAAATATTAATTTTATTAGAATTTGAACAAATGTTGCACAAAGAAAACATTTTAACAAAATCGTATGGTGGCATAACAAACACAAAAGAAAACAGCCAAAGATGTGTAAAAGAAATGTAAGGTGGAAAACTGTTAAATATCTCACGATCCAGTGTAGAAACAAGAAGTCTAAACTTAAAAACCAAACAAGCACAACCACAAAACAAAAAGTTAATGTTTGTGCTATCCTAACCAGACACATTCTTCAGCAAAACTTTAAAAGGCAGTTACATTTTACAGTATTTGATCTCATTTCTGACTTTTTCAGAAACAGACTATTTCTATAATTCAACCTCACAGTTGAAAATTTAAGCACTGAGAAATAATCATTCTACTAATCAAAATGATAGGTGAGGCAAAACAACCTATTAGTCTTTAATGCTATATTTTCAACTGTTAATAAGGGCTTGAGTCAATCAAAAGAAGTCGTAAGCAGTTCAGAGTTCTTTTCTAATGCCCAAGGACACTTCTGCCCAGTCTGACTGCCATAGTATTGTTACCCTAGTAACTACAGAGCACTCTCAGGGGCCAATGTCGGAAGAGAAGACACAATAGAAGTTTGGTATTTTATAGCAAGGTAACTTGTCACCACTTCAGACTACCAAATATAGAGGTTACTTAAAACAAATTAAGTATTCCCCATCTTTGCAATTTATTTCAAAATACCGATATATTCATTTTTTTAACTGAATCAGGTTAAAAGTGTTAATCAATTTGAAAACTACCATAAGATACTTCAAGAATAGGACTTTGAATATTTTTCCTCTTATACCTTGACCTTTACAAAAAGATGCAATTGTGACTATTTTGGCAGAGAAGTCTATGGGAAATAAACCTGGAAATGTTTTAAGGAGATTGTCAGCCAAGACAGATTTCTCCATTTCATGATTGTCATCTTGCAAACATACCAAATTTCACATTGTTAAACATCTTAAAACAATATAGTTGTGATTTTTATAAACATAAAATGGCAAAAATTCTAAATGCTTAGTAAAAAAAGTTAAGCCCTTTACATTCTGAATATTTGAAATTTATTCACACAATATGCCCAATCTGAACTTTAAATGAGGTATATTTTCTTCTTTCCAAATATCAAAAGCCTAGCAAATATATCATACCATGAACAGTTTCAAATTAAAATAAATTCAGAGGCTTTTTGTTGGCTTTCATTTTAACCTGTCCTAAAACACACTGCCGTGAGTCTTTGGATGTGGCGTCTAAGAAAAAAGGGAGCTGCACATGGTCACTCTCTCTGTATGAGAGCTGCAAGTACATAAGGTGAAAACACTTTCGCGGGTATTTTTAAAACAGGATAAATGCATTACCAAACATTAGTCATGATTTTAAATATTATGTAAATACATATTAAAGCTCATCTATGTATCCACAATCATATAAGGGGAGCACTAGAAAATAAAAATCTTATAATGATCTTATGGCAGTCCTTAAGCAATTGAATGTCTTCATCTGAAAAACCTATGCTGCAAAAATTTGCATCAAAGTTTTGCTTTCTGAATGCATGGGTTATAACCCACAGAAAACATGAGGAACAAATTGTTTGGTCAGGATCTTGTTAGTTTAAGAAACAAAAAATTAAAAAATCAAAATATGCACACCATTAAAAATACTAATTCTGAAAATTATGCAGCTAAAAATTAAATCACCCTGTCCAGCAAGTTCCAAAAATTTCACACATTTCAAACATTAAGGCAACTTTTTTCCAACTAAACAGTACTTTATAAAAATATATGTCACTTCAAAACATTATATACATAGTGGCAATAAATTTAGCTAGTTGTAATCTTTAATACATTAATAAAGTGTCACATATTACAAAGAAATTATATTAGGTGCTTGCATGTATGCGCAAGTGGAGTTACAGTTTTTAAAGTACAGGTTTTAAAACGGAGCGAAGTGAACGTCCCTCTTTAGTGAGTTCTCGTGTCACACACATACACGGCAATGGGATTGCTTCCTCGCGTTTCTCTACAATATTGTAACTGCATTTCTTCAAGTGGTCAGCCATGCTTAGGATGTCAGCAAATTTCCATTCAGTAACAGAACAAAATGCAGTACTGAATCGCCATACCTAAAAGAAAATTCTACTTCAGATTTAAATAAGTCAATTTATAAGAATCAAAATACACTTCTTACTCCAACTGCAAATATTTCTACTATTAGAGAAATATCCAATATAAAGTTCCAAGCAGTTAGCTACAAAACTGAAAAGGAGTAAATCCACTTGGAGGCAGATCTGTTTCTCAAATACTTGTAGGATAAATCACTTCTATGACATTAAAACTTCAATAAATGCAGTAACCAAAAAGAAATAAATAAAAAGCAAAACTCAACATTAAAAACTATATCCAACTTGGCTTATGAAGCAATTTTTTAAAAGATGTTTTTATTTGAGAGAGAAAGAGAGAGAGTATGCAAGTGGAGGGAGGGGGAGAGGGGGAAAGAGAATCTCCAGCAGACTCCCCGCTGGGAGCACAGAGCCCAACACAGGGCTGAGATCATGACCTGAGCCAAACGCTTAACTACGGAGCCACCCAGGTGCTACTAAGCAATTTTTTTAAAAATCTAACCTTGTAAATTCAGAGGTACTTCCTAAAATAATATATTGCACACACTTTTTTTATCCTATCCAACTGGCCATATAGAACTATTCAGAGTCTGGAGATATTGATGATACATGTGATATTTTTTTCCCCAAGTTTTTCTTCCATTCCTATTACACTATATGAAGTATACTAAAGAAATACACTAATGTGGGACGCCTGAGTGGCTCAGTCAGTTAAAGGTCTGCCTTCAGCTCAGGTCACGATCCCAGGGTCCTAGGACTGAGCCCTGCATTGGGTTCCCTGCTCAGCGCAGAGTCCGCTTCTGCTTCTTCCTCTCCCTTTGCCCCTCCCCTTACTCACGCTCCCCCCCCCCCAGCCCATCTTGCTCACTCTCCCGCTCTCAAATAAATAAATAAAATCTTTTTAAAAAAAACACTAATATTATGCCAAGGTACCTTATCATTCCACTATTCATAAGTACCAAAGGTATTTAGTAATATTTATGAATACAGGTACTCAATTTATTCAAAATGTTTCTGAAAATTTACATAAAACACTTCTGTAAAATGAACCTTATTCTATTCCAAATCATTGTAAAGTGCACTTCTAGGCAAAAATTCACCTGCAATCTCTATCCATGTGTCTGTTGGTAAAAATATGAGCTACTTTCCCTTTTACCCACTCAGCAGCTCCAAGCCTTGAAACAATGTCATCTTATTAGCCCAGCAATGAATGGCAGTTGTGGCCCCTTCTCATCTTTACAGTTCTAAGAATAAAGCTACCTGAACACAGGAAATAAGCACAAATGGAGGACAGCCCCAGGTATCACGCATGAATGGGATAGATCAGGCGTAGGCATCCTAGTTAAGCTCATCAACAGGGAAATGTTAGAGCACACTGAATGCACAGTAACCAGCAGATATTCTAGAAAGTGCCTGTGGATTTGAGGAAAGGCCTCAGCCCTCATTAAGAGCTTCTCAGGAAAGGAGGGTGATGCCTGCCAAGGTGGCTAGATACCTTCAAATTCCATGCAAACACTTTTACTTTTCAGCCGGCAATAGAAACCACCGTTGTTCAGCACAAACAGTACTTACTCCCTATCTTCCTTAGGATTATATCAATTATGCCTCCTGTGGAGTTCTTTCCCAGGAGTCGTGAAGGCCTAGAGAGTAGCTACCAACAGACATTACAGATATCACTAGACTCCCTTACAATTCCCTATACCTATGAAATTACAAGAAGAATTAGGAGTTTTGTTAAGCCTCGCAGAACAAATTCATGAAAGATTCGATGGTGGCAGACAGCCTCCCCATTTTCACAAGAGTCTGGTGAAACAAACTCAGAAAAAAATGGATGATTTCCATCTCCTGATGACAAGGCTTCTTAGCAATGGGCCAATTTTTCATTCAGAAGCATTCCTCAAGTATTTACTTAGTGCCCACTGTATGGCAGTGCTGTCCTAGGCAGCAGATATTTTGGTTCCCAGAGTCTCACTTTTCAAGGAACTTACAGTCTAATGAAACTGGCAATTTATCAGTGAATTACAAACAGCACGGAGAGCGCTCTAGTAGGGGTACACCGAGTAGGGGAAGCCTACTCTGTATAACAGGGCACCACAGGAAGACAAAGCAAGTACACCTCCCTGAAAGCTTCAGGGTAGGGTTCCAGAAGGCTCTACTGAAGAAGTAACATCTGTAGAGTGAGCAGGGTATATAGCTAGAAGATGAAGACCACAAGCTCCAGACGGGTTCCCTAGGTGTGACTCCATCGATTAGTCGGACAAACTACTTTACCTCCTAAACTTCAGTTTCTTCCTCCATAAAACAGAGACACTAGATGAAACAGGTTAACAGAAGTAAAATGCTTATTAGCACACTGTCTAGCATGTTGCAAATGCTCAGATGCAGGTACTGTGTTAGGGACAGCACATCCAAAGGCCTTAAGGCAAGAAGTCAAGAAAGAAAACATCAGGAAACTGTAAGCAAATCAACATAGCTGGAATATAAAGTGACAAGAGAAAACTGAAGAGATTAAGTAAGGACAAGATTACTAAAAGTCTTAAATGGTTTATTAAGGAGTCTTTCTCTGTCCCAGAGCAATAAACAAACATTAAGTTTTTAAACACTACAGTGTAAGAACCGTATTTAAGAAAATATTTATCACTCTAGTCCTTATGTACAGAGTATGTTGGAGAGGGACCCAATTAGAACAGAAACCCAGTTAGGCTTTTGTGGTAACCAGAAGAGAGCTAAAGGGGACAGAGCTAGGTAAATGGCGGGGGAAACAGTAAAGCAAACCTCAGAGGTAGGAAGAAGGGAGACTCAAGAGGACTTTATGATTACCTAGATATGGAAATAAAGGGGAAAAAAAGAAGTCAACCCTAACTCCCAAATTCCTAGTTTAGGCAATTTGATAGATGATACTGCCACTTGCTGAGATTTTTTTAAAATTAAGCTTTTTCCTAGCTCTTTTTTTTTAAGATTTTATTTATTTATTTGAGAGAGAGAGAGAATGAGCAGGGGGAGCGAGAGAGAAGCAGATTCCTGCTGAGCAGGAAGCCCGACGCGCCTGACTCAGGGCTCGATCCCCGGATCCGGCTATCATGACCTGAACTGAAGGCAGACGCTTAACTGAGTGAGCTACTCAGGTGCCCTGTCACTTGCTGAGATTAAGAGCAATACTCGGGCACCTGGGTGGCTCAGCTGGTTGACCATCCGACTCCTGATTTCAGCTCAGGTCATGATCTCAGGGTGGTGAGACTGAGCCCCAAAATGGGCTCCCTGCTCAGTGGGTGTCTACTTGACATTCTCTCTCTCCTTCTGCCCCTCCCCAGTGTAAACACAAGCTCTGTAAAATAAAATAAATAAATCTTTAAAAAAAAAAAAAAGAGGGAAAAAGATGTGGAGTAGGTTGGACATATTGAATTTGATGAATCTGTGAGGTAACCATGTGGAGATGCTTGTATATAAGGCTCTGGAGCTCAGGAGAGAGTGGCCAGGATATAGATGTGTGCGTCATCTGTATAAATGATGGCAATTTAAACTCCAAGAGTAGATAAGATTTTCTGCAGGAATAGAAACCCCAGAAAACATTTCACCTCATAGGTCAAAACTAGTGGGCAAGGACAAAACAAGACTATGCTCAGGGTATCCCATCCCAAATGGAGGAAAGACACCAAGTCCTCTGTATGTGTATACATGCATATACACAGCAAGTATGAACCTTCCTGCCATCAAAATTCCCACTTGGAAAAAAAAATCATAAAATAAATAGTATGTTCATTTGTTGGTCAAAGCCTTAGAAGAACAAAGATGTCGAATTCTGAAAAACTGGAGCAATGAGTGAAAGTCAGGAGAAAATTTTCTAAGGGTGGTAAGAACAAAGTAGCCAGAAACTGAAACCCTGTGCAACCAAGGTGAAACTTATCATTTTTTCCCCTACTTTATAAAATGCAAAATGTCATATTATAAACATTCTAAAATGAAAACTCCAGCAATAAAAGACATTTATAAAGCCCTCTAGTTTCTATTAGATAGTGCCTCAAACAGAAAGTGGGCAAAAGTAGGGGTGCCCGGCTGGCTCAGTCAGTAGAACATGCGACTATTGATCTCAGAGTTGTGAGTTCGAGGCCCAAGTTGGGTGCAGAGATTATTTAAAAATATAATAATAATAATAGTAATAGTAATAATAATAATGTGTGAAAAAGTGGATTTTCACAAGAGAAAAATGGTGGGCCCAGGACTTGCTCCCCGGACTGTCAAAATCTCCAGTTCAAGCTCCCAATATGCAACACTCTCTTGTACTGTACTAACCCAGAGCCCCACACCAACAATATCAAATCCAACTACCTTACTCTTTCTTACCTCACTTCAACCTAACACATTTCCACACCCATCATATTTTCTAGCCCCCAAATACTCCATTGGTCACTTACTAGTAGTAGCAGTTATAACTTTTCTCCTTTCTTCCTATTTAAGTTCTACCTGAAATAATTAAGTTCTAAGAAAGAAGTTGCTTTGAATGGAGAGAAACCGCAATTGTAAGCAGCAGAAAACCTTCTTGCTTCCTCCATTGTCCTATGGTAAAAATGGTTTGGATGGAGCTCAAATTGGAAGGTGGTTAACACGGACTCAAAGGAGTTGTTACAGTACAGAACTGTTCACCTGAAAACACAGAAGCGGCCTCAGCCATATTAGATTAGAACCTAGTACAAGGATGTCTGCAATAAATATGTAATTATGACAATTCTAACTTGGTTTTTCATTAATTATCATTATTTTTAAAAGTCTGTCAGATTAAAGTGTTAAGTTTTAAGGACAGTCAATTTTTCAACAAGATCTTAATTTTATTAATTCTGCAACATTGTCCACTGTATGTCAAATAAGGGGATGATACAATTAAGATTAAACTAACCTTTTCTTTTATTTGCCATGACGAATTTCCTTCTGGATACTTCCTTTTTCCCCACTGCAGTATGACCATTCCACGAGACTGAAGCAGGCTGCCACACACATCCCTCATTAACCTGGATACACATGAAAGCTGGCATAAACTGAAGCCATCAAGAAAGCCTGCAATATGTTGTAGGACCTCAAAAGGAAGACTACTTAGATGGTCACTATGCAATCCCAACACACAGTTTCTAGCAGGCTCTACTAATACTGTAGATACACACGGCTGAACTCCAAATGACCTCAAATGGCGGTCATGTATAATCTTTGCTCCTTGTGTTGATGGACAAAATCTACGCTGAGAATAGGTACAACCATAATATGCTAAAGGACATCTCTGTTCCATCCAGCCATTGAGTCCAGCATGAATGTCACCATGCACGTTCTTAAAATGTGAAGAAAATTCTTTTCTTCTAAATAACTGTCCACAAACAAATGTAAACATTGAACGCTGCTTGGGTTGGTACCTAGCAACACATTCCAATACTAAATCCAGCCCAAGTGTCTGAAAAGGACTTGGATTTGAAAGCTGTGGGTTGGCATGATCACAAGCTGAAGCTGAAGCTATTTCCCCAACCATTGTATTTGTAGCTAATATTGCAGATGGAAGTGAAAAAGTCTGAGTCCCAAAGTCAGTGTGATAAACATCAACCATGCGACTATCAGATATACCCCTCCCACCTGGAGAATCTCCTAGACAAAACAGCAATGCTGCTGTGATTAGATCTATTCCTTGGAGGCCCATTGGATCTTCTGCAACTTCCAAATCTGATGTATCTACTGCTTTATCTTCTTTTGGTTTAGACCAACATGAGTTAGAAAGAAATTTGAATGGAGGAGGATGACTGAAAGATAAGACATCCACATTCTTCAAGTCCCCTAAGTCTACTTTTCTCCAACACAACGCTCCTTCATCCTCATCATTTGGCATGAGGATATGCTGAACTGTGCCATTAGGTAAAGCGCTAGACGGAATTACTTCCCTAAGTTGTGCTGCTACTGAGAGTGAACTGGAAGGTTCTGAAGTGCCATCTGATGCTATACATTCTCCATTTGTTAAGTTACTTTGTTTTGAATCACCATGTAATTTCTGATTTTGGTCTATGGCCTGTGTACATATATTTTCCAAAGAAAAGCCATTACAAAGAGCAGAAGTGCCGTAAGAACTGGTATTCAAGTCATACAATAAATCACTTGAACCATTTTGTTCAGACTGGACACTCAGACTTGTGTCATTATGGTCAATTCCACCTACGGCTCCTTTTTCATCCTCATAAAAATGGTCCTGGTCTTTCAAGTGTCTGTTCTGCAAGTTTCCTCTGGCATCTTCCTCTTCATTCATTTCATTTGGGGAAGTGCAAAGACTTGTACTTAACATGCCAATGTCTCTTGTGGCGGTATTCAGGATATCTAAAGCAGCAGCCAAACTTCTGGTTGTTTCTACAGTAGCCTGATAAAGTGCACCATAAGATTCTTCATCAACAGACACCAAACCATTAGTATGTGGTATTTCTGGGACACTTGATTTAACTGAGATTTGTTCTCTAGTTTCTGATACTTTATCAGTTGCTTTTGACATCATGGTGGCTACTTTGAGAGATTCTAAGAGCATCCTTTGGTCTTGAAGGGCCAAGGCCATATCTAATTGTGCCACTTCATCAACATCTCTGCTTAGATTTTCATACGATTTCCGATCTGCGTAACTAACTGGCCATCGGTTCCACTCCATAGTACAGCACACCACACTTGCAGGACACATTTCTAGATGTTCAGCAACTTTATTTCGAGCCATTGTAAACGGACATCCGAAGTCACTATTTAAGCAAGGCACTCGTTCAAATGGACATAAAAGTCGATGCTCATCAGCTTTACAAGAATGGAAAACTGCTCCACACACCAATGGACAACCAATCAAGTCACAGGAAATCCCAGGCTCTGGTCTGGTCATACACCGTCTACTGACACAATTCACACAGTGCGAGTGCTGCAGCTCCTCCTCCATAACGGCCAGTCCAGCTCTAGTTGTTGAGATGGAAAAAAGATAAGAAGTCAGGCAAAAAGTGGTGGATTTTTAAAAATTGTTGAGTAACAAAAATCAAGTCATAAAGGTATATATATAAAATAAACATATTTAACAAGTTTACATACAATCAATTCATCTAGAAACAACTTAAGCACTTCATTTCAAGTAACAATGCAAAAGTTCATTTTTACATATCATGTAACAATATGCCTGAGGCTAAATGTTTCGAACTATAATGCTTAAATTCTAGTATACTGTGTAGTATATAAATTGATGCTAAAAACAAATTAATGCATACTTGACTTTATTTCAAACAATGCTTTAGCTTTTACTTTTTTAGTTTCAACTAAACTGATTCTGAAGCACTCCATAGTACACTGACCTCATCATATTCCTGAGAGAATGATCTGGATTTCATGAATATACTTAACTAAAACTATTAGTTTTCTTTTTATTCCCTCTAAATATAGGAATTCATTTAAGATTTCATCTCCCAACCACTCCTTGTAACATACGCCTTAATACCTTCTACAACAAATCACCATAGTAAGCCTTAATTAAAACACAGGGAAACACCCAGAAAGTGTAAGCTGCAGCTCCAGTTTGTGACTATGGGCAAATCACTTACTTCTGAGGGCCACACCTTCCATTCACTCATGCAACACCTATTTATTGTTTAACTACTATGTACCAGGCACTGTGTTCGGTGCGGCAAGATAAAGATTAGTCAGACATGGTACCTCCTCTCAAGGAGCTAGAGCAGAAGGTCAGAGATACAACAGTAAAAATCATGTCACATTATTATGTGATCAATCTGACAGAAGTAAAATGGTAACACAGAGAAGATAATTATCACTGTGGGTAGGGGCTAGAGAAGTAGTCTTCAGTAGTCTTCAAAGATGGGAACTCTTAAGCATAGGAGGGCATAATTGGAAAGGAAGGGAAGTATTCAGCGCTAAGTAACAACATATGTAAATGGAGAAAAACAAGAGGCAAAACATGTTCAGGGAACCTCGAGTTTCCTAGTATTGCTGGATCACAAGGTGAAATGCTAGGTAGCTGTGAGGGATGGAGCAGGATGAGAGACGTAAAGCAAATCATGAAGACTGTGCTATATACTACTCTAAGGAGTTCGGACTTTAGGTAACAGGAATCCACTAAGGAGCTGAGCAGAGAAATAATATCTATAAAATAACAGGAGGGGGTTACAGATACCTAATGGTCTTTCCTGCTTTTATCAAGAAAAATTTTATCCAAAAATAGAGAAAGCATCAACACGATATACTGATTTAATTGTAATTATTAATCCTATTCGATGTATCTTCGTCTATAATCTTCAACTTCTTTATTGGCTTGTCTCTATGAGCAGTAAAAACTTAAAACACTATTTCATCTTTAAAAACCTAAATAATAAGGGGCGCCTGGGTAGCGCAGTCGTTAAAGCGTCTGCCTTCGGCTCAGGGCGTGATCCCGGCGTACTGGGATCGAGTCCCACATCAGGCTCCTCCGCTGGGAGCCTGCTACTTCCTCTCCCACTCCCCCTGCTGTGTTCCCTCTCTCGCTGGCTGTCTCTCTGTCACATAAATAAATAAAATCTTTAAAAAAAAAAAAAAAAACCTAAATAATAAAATATCTCCCTTCTACTACTATTCTTTTTTCCTAGTCAAGCTTCCAGAAGAAAAACAAAAAACAATTTAAAAACAAAAACAACAAAAACTCTTCATACCTCCCATATTCTCTTCACCCTCTCATCTGGCTTTCTTTTGACCACGAGTCATTAAAACTGCACTGAGATCCTTGGTGCTAAACCCAAAGGGCATTTTTTTCCAGACTTCATCTTCCTTGGCCATTTACCTCTTTATGCTGACGATTCCCTCCTTTTTGAACTATTTGTCTTTCCTTAAAATGTTACATTTCCCTGGTTTTCTCCCTACCTTTTTGGTTATTCCTTTATCTCTTCTAAAATATTCCTCTTCTCCAGGGATCATGTCATTCCTTGCTCATTCTATACATTCTCCCTGGGTGCTCTCAATTTCTCAAAAGCTTCAATTACCACCCATAGGCTGAAATCTTTTTTTTTTTTTAAAGATTTTATTTATTTATTTGACAGAGACAGCCAGCGAGAGAGGGAACACAAGCAGGGGGAGTGGGAGAGGAAGAAGCAGGCTCATAGCGGAGGAGCCTGATGTGGGGCTCGATCCCAGAACGCCGGGATCACGCCCTGAGCTGAAGGCAGACGCTTAACGACTGCGCCACCCAGGCGCCCCCATAGGCTGAAATCTTATCTATACCTCTTGCCCAGATCCCTCTCCCAGACTTCAGATCTCTACAGCCAATTACTTATTATACATCTCTACCTCTCTGTATGGGACAGGCAACTCACCTCAACATTTCCCAAATTACATTGTAACAGATAATAATTTTCTGGGTAAGAAGTCGATTCTTACCTATTTTCTTCACTTTAGTGCATAGAAGATTACTAGCTTTCTGACATATTTTTCCATAAATGCTATCTGAGTTTCAGGCAGCTAATGTAAACTACTCCAGAAACTGCTATTTATTTTCGTCCAGCCCAGGGCTGATTTTCCCCAAACAATAACAAAAGTCTACCTCATGTTGACAGAGCTCTACTGACTAAGTAGAAAGGTTCTGAGTTGATATTATGGTACTTACTGATGCTGGGGGGCAGGGAGGGGGCCAGGGGAACAAGGCATGCATTTAACAACAAAACTATATTTTTTAATTGTGTTTAAAAATTACAAATTATGAATTAAATACTTCTGCATGTTTATCCCCATAAATTTTATAGGTTAAGACAGAACCTATAAGTTAAACACAGACATGCTAAAAGAGTCATAATAGAAGAAATGACAGACTGATGATAAACATTTGTAAATTAAGCAGATGGTCAAAAAGAAACCTTAGTAAGAAGTAAGACAAATTTTACTGAGTGATTAGATTGTGAAAACAGCTGTAGCTTTCTTATTGTGCAACAACTAGACGGAGTTCATCTCACATGCTGAGGGTTATAAGCTTGCCTGTTACTAAAAGAGAACCTAAAAATACAAGCAGTTCCAAAGAAGTGACCACTGCTCTCGTAACTTGTAGGAACACTTTATGTTATGTGCACATCACATGACCACACCAGGAAGAACACATCTCAAAAACATCACTTCATTCCAAACTGTTTAAAATAGCAACTGCTACAAACAACGAAGTTAAATGTAAAACGGCAGCTTTGAAAGGAGAGCTCTTCCAGCTTCAATGTCGTTTGTTCCACACTACTCCCCTTGGAATAAGAAAAATGTTTTTAAAAAATAAAAATAAAAGCATCCACAGCAATGACGCTACAATATTTATTTATTGAAGCAGACTTAGAAGGAAAAAAGCACACGAATTGTGTACCAATTTTCTCCTTTACATATACCATTTCACTTAGTGTCCCTTAATCCTTTTAACAACCCAGAGGAAACTGAGGTTCGGACGGGCTTAAGGGCCCCACCCAAGGTCATCTAGTAAGTGGCAGAGCTAGGACTTCATATCTGATCAATGCACACGGACAACAACAGACATGTTTACTCATAGAAGTTTAAGAAAATAGGCAGCACTTCAGTAACTGGTGATCCAATTTTAAGATGTTATTTGAGGAATGGAGGTTACACAACTTTGCTTGTAGTTTATTCCAACACTTAATCACCTCTATGGTCAAGAAAGTCTTTTTGGTCCTTTGTAATTACAATAGCACATAACCTTGCTTTGAGTATCAGTGTTTAACACTATTTTTAAAATAACTTGCATTTATAATAGTATCAACTTACAGAACAAGAATATAAATCTAGCAATTCTCAAAACAGCTATACAAAGTAGGAATCAAGTTTAATTCCATTTTACAAGAAAATATATTAAGAAATAAGTTAAGAAAAGCACTAGATAATAACCAAAGAGTATCCTGGGGACAGAATCCTCAGCTTCAGAATTTAAAACTTCCAGATCCATTCTTTTTCTAATCAAGATCATTACCACATTAAATAAGCCTCCATAAGGTATTTTGCAATTGCTCATAAATCCTACAAAACGGTTTAAAACATCCGTCCCTGATTTACCAGTTGAACAGTGACACAGCAGGCCCATTAGAAAACATGTTGCTAAACTTGAGGCTTCAATTTCAAGATAAGCTTAATTTACAACTCCTCAATATTAAGTTTTCTTAAACCTTCCTGAGAAAAAACTTAGCGTTTCAAATAACATCTCTATAATCTACACTTAAAGTTGTATGACTGGAAAAAGTCTCATTAGACTAGAAAATATTTGTAAATGATTAAATGCTTTACAATAGTTTCAATTTTCTCCAATAGAAATTCTTGGCCAACTCATACTCTGTGACTGACAAGCAATCCCTAAGAAGTTTTAAGACATGGCATTTTCCCATACAGTGAAAGGAGGCCTTGTCATTTAAAGCTATTTCTATACATAAAAATAATTGCCCTCAAAAAACCATTTATTTTTCCAGATTCATTAAAATAATTAAGGAGATAAATAAATAAAGCATTGCAAGTTAGCATGATTTTAAAATACGCTAAGTCAAGTCACCCAAAGCACTCAACACAGCCTGCTGCTCTGTGTGCCTCCGTTAGCAAGACACATGCATATATGCACAGCACCCCTTCCCCGCAACTGCTGCCTCGAATCTTTAGGTCTCAGCTTAAATCTTACTTTCCTCATACCAAAGGCAAGGTATGGATCCCATATTATGCTGTGTGCTCATTACACATTGCATTTTTCCTCATAATACTAGTCACAACACTAAGGATATCATTATCCTTTAATATCTATTCCCATAGGAACACTATAAGCTCCATGAAGGAGGCAGGACCATCTCTTGTCTCATCCATTCTTGTATATCCTATATGCCAGACTGTGCCTAACTGGAGCTTCACTTCTTTTAGAAACATGAATAAATCAAAGAATTATACTATAAGAAACACCCAAGTGGATTCCAAAACAAAATATTTTTGATTTCACAGAAAACTACATACTTCATGAAAAAAATACCACCTTATAGACCTAGTATTACACAATCAGATTGAGTCAAAATACCTTATTGTACCAGTCATAAAAAACCAATAGCGCTCAAACATTTACTGAGTACCTAAGTCATATGTTCCAAGCATTATATAGAGTGTAAGATAAATCATCTATGAAAAAAAGCAAGTCAAAGACAAAAGGAAGTCAAAGAAACTTAATTTCAACCTTCCGTTATTTTAAAACTCTTAAAAAAACAGCCATAAAAGGCACAGAAGTAAACATTTACCAGTATACTGTCCCACTACTTTAACTCCCTAATCAAGTCTGTGCTCTGGTTACTGGTTAGTCGAATATAGAAGGCATCAGCTTCAAAGAGAAAAGCAGAGGTGGAGGTGTCCACACTTGCGCACGTGCCTGAGGAGGCACTGGGCTAAGAAGCGAAGCTCAAAAAAGGAAGTGCTATCAGCCGACTGCTTAATATTGCAATTAACATGGTACTAGATGAAACAGTTCCACTCAAACAATAAGATTTGCTTCAATATGAGGATGAAATGGAACTACAGACAGACTTGTTCAATTAGTTAACACAAGTCCATGACTGAAATTTTACATTTAGCAATTAGTTATCAGCTCCTCTAAGCAGGTCTCATCCTTCTTGTACGGTCGGAGGTACTAGTCAGAGTAATACCATTAAATACAAACACCTCTTGGCTGATTTGCTGATCAAGTGCAACCAGTTTCAAAGACCATAATAAATCTATAACCTCAGCTGGACATCTTAACTGGCTTAAAAGGGGCGGGGGGGGGGGGTGCAGTGACTAGGCAAGATTGAAGATCCACTTTCGTTAAACTCCCAACTCAAAGCACATGCCCTCCTGATAAGTCCAAAGTGGCTAAACGCGTTACACTGTATACATTCTTTCTATTAAATTTTAGTTCTGACTTTTTATAGAATGATGACCTAATTAAATGAAAAATTTTGTCAAATTTTTCACCCTTCCAGTTATGATATAATCAAAACATATACCTTCTATGTCTAAATATGGTCATAAGTAGCTTATTCCAAAGTGAAAGTTCTACTTGCAATGTTCTCCACTAAATAAGCAAATGAAATTATTACAGACTTCCATCTGAAATTAAAATAATACTAATATTTAATACTCAGACCAGAACCTTTGTGTTGAGACTCAGATAAAAATAATCCACCCAAATGGTGGTACTCAGCTTATTAAAATGGGCAGCATGGCATCGGGGAATGGGCTTCCAAGGAATCTCAGCTTTGTGACCTTGAGGCAATTACTCCACTGTGAAAACAACCTAGAAATCTAAGAAGGTTGGTTATAATTATGTGTGTGTCCAACAGAATACAATGTATTCCTCAGAAAAGGGATGTACTTCACTTTACACAACTGCCATATTTACATACACAGTACTTTATGTAAAATTATTTTTAATATCAGGTCATTTACACTTATAAAGCTTATAAAAAGCAACTGTATGAGGAAATAGCCTATATTAGCATTATCCACTCAATAAATAAATAAATAAATAAATAAATAAATAAGAAGACATACCCTTTCTGTAAAGAATTTTCAGAGACTGGGTTTTAATTGAGGTATGCTTACCTGTATATAACTATCTAGCTATCTACACTGTAAAAACCATTAGCCCAATGACAATCTCACATATTCATCAAACTGAATTTGAAATTAAATATTTTATGTAGCCTTTTGATAGAGGACTTTGTCAAAGAATTCTACAAATACAATGTCCTTTAATGAAACAATCATAGGAACTCATTTAAAAGATGTATCCAAAATCACACAAAATAGCATAGGGCTTATCCCATTTAAAACCCACATTCCAGTAATATGGTATATTAAATAGTAAACACACATTAACCAACACCTATGTGGTGACCTCAAAGTACCTCTCTAACTATATATATATATATATATATATATATTACCTCAAAGTACTACTGCCCTTTAATAGGTATTTTATTATGACACTTTGTATTTTTTAGAAGTCTCCAATGCTAGAGATGGAGAATATTGGGTTGAAATTAAACACCCAGCACACTTGGAATGCATAAAAGTTTGCCTATATCGGAAACTTCAGTTCTCTTGATAACACTCACACAACTCCACCCACCTACATTTCCAGAATCACATAAAAAAGCTTATGTCACTGCATTAAAGTATTAGATAAGAACGAATTGGTAACTTAAAAGTTACCAAAACACCATGTTATCCTTAATTAAGCTTCTGGAGTAAGAAACAGTGACTAAGCATAAAGAACAACAGTGATTCAGCCAAAAATTCATATTGAAAAACTGAACCCTTAGAAAAATCCTAAACATATATTTCATGCAATTCTGTTCCCTTTGCTGCGTCGAAAACTGGAGTGCTTTCTAAAACCTTAATAAATGTGAGCAAATGCAAAATCTGTTCCTATAACCTGTGTCTCTAAAGGATACAACACAGTACTGAAATGCAGTTAAGAAAGAAAGAAAGAAAGAAAGAAAGAAAGAAAGAAAGAAAGAAAGAAAGAAAGAAAAAATTTTTTTAAAGTTCAAAACGTTTGGGAAGTTTGTGTTTGAAGAGTTTTAAGTTAATCTACACTGATAACAGAATGCCCATAAATAGCTTCATCTTGGATCAGAGTCAACAAAGTAATTATGGAATAAAAGGTCAATTCCTTCCCAACCATCTTTTATCTGGGACTTACGACATGACTCAAAAAGAAAAACAACAGAGGGGAATGGAGTACAAGAACCATGGTAAACAACATACTGCTCGCCAGTCTATATCCATTCTCCCAAAGACACAGTTACAAACATACTCAAAGGAGATTACTCTGAATTCAACGTGCACTCTATGGCCCGCTTCCAAGCAGTGTTCCACGAGACAGGACACAAATAACATGGAAATGGTCATACCCCCACATCTAGAAAATCAGGAAGTTTCTCTTTAATAAGGACTGAGGCTAAGACGAAGATCCACTCACTACCATGAATGGAAAAGTTACCAACTTCACTCATCCGTGAAGACAGCAGACGATGCCTCCCAATTTTACTTTAACCCATCTGTCCCCAAACGACCCAAGTTTTTAAAAGGCAAAAGGAAACAGAAGCCGGGTTTTCAAGGTTCTTAGGGCTTCCCAAGTTTACCTCCCGCTTCACTCCTCCCTTCCCTGCACACAGACAGACACCCAGGCCAGGTGACACCGGGGTCGGGCCCCGGCTTTGGGTCGCCATTTGCTGGCCGCCTCCACTGCGGGCCCAGCAGGACGGCCGGCGCGGACGCCCACGCAGCGGACGCCCTCTTGGCGCGCCAGGACTGCCGGCCCGGGACCCGCAGGGCCGACGCGGGCGGTGTTGATTTACTCCGCCCGGGCCCGGCCCGCCGGATCCACAGCCGCCGCCGCCCCGGCTGCGGGCCTCGCACCGCCCGGCTGCCGCCTCGGTCCCCGGCGCAGCCCGAGCCGCCCTGGCCTCCCCCGCCGGCCTCCCGACACTCACCGCCCCGCGCGGCCGAACCGCGGCCCAGGCCCTCGCTACCGAGGCCGCCGTGCTCAGCTGCTCCGCGCGGTCCCGGCCGCTCCGCGCCCCACACCCCCGAGCGGCCCGCCTCCTCCTGGCCTCTCAGCCCCGCCGGGCCGCCGCCTTTTCTCCTCTTGTCCAGCTCTTCTGCCTCCTCCTCCGGCGGCCGTCCCCCTCGAGCGCCCCGCCCCGCCCCGCCCCGCCCAGCTCGGCCCCGCCCCACCCCGCCCACCGGACCGGGCCCGGCCCGGCCAAGGCGGCGGCCGCAAGCCCAGCGGAGACGCGCACGCTGAGCCCGGCGGGGACGCGCACGCTGAGTTCGGCGGGGACGCGCACACCGCCCACTGGAAGCGAAGAAGGAGGGTGGGGTCTCGGTAGTTCTGGGCTTCGCGCGTCCAGCGAGGGGATTTCCACTGGGCCCCACGTGCCCTCCCCGTCAGTGCTACCAGATCTTGTTGGACTTCGGCATCTTGTGTTCCTGGAAGGAATCTTAGACCCGTAGTTTTGGAAAGGAGGAAACAGGCCCATGCAGATTGGCGTGTTTATCTCCCTAAATTGTAGGACATGCAGCCAGATCCCTTAATTCTTGCTGCCGTGTTCTTCGCATTAGGTCATATTTAGGAGGAAGCGGGGCAGCTCTCTTTGAGGATCTTTCTGAAGATCGCTGCCACAGGCCTTCCCGCCTACTAACTCGATGCACCCGAGTCCTGTAGCTTAGTGTCCTTTGTAGGGTTTTATCCACCCCGGAACTGAGCTCAAACCAGAACTCAGGCGTCACGAAGCTTTGCTGGAGCCCAGGCGGGATAGCCCACCAAGGTCTGTTTCTGGAAGGGACTGAGGTACACAGACCACACAGCAAGGTAGTCTGCATGGAAAGGTGCTATGACCCCACTTTCGCAGAAGACTTTACAAATGGTTGAGAATTAAAAAAAAATCACATGGCCATATCAAAGAATTGAGGTCCGTTGTCCCGATACTACCACCACGTCTTGGTCTAGGGCCAAGAATCGGATTCAGAATCTTGGGTGGGGGGGTGTCTCTCATCCCCTCACCCATATACCAGTGTCCATCCCGTGGGCTCCTGCCCAGTACCAAAGCAAGAGAACTATGACAAGGAAAATGGCTCTAATCCTGGCCTTGTGGGTGGGGGCAGAGACGGGAAAACACTGTTTTGTAATCTTTTCCGTGGCTACTATTTACCCCCAACTGGTATGGCTTGGAAAAGATCACAGGTAATTTTACATACTGTAGAGAAGTGACTCTCACACCTTTAGATTTTAAAGACCGATATATATAAAACAAAACAAAACAAACTGAAGAAAGAACTTAGATTACTAACTAGCTTTTTATTGTGCTAAGAAAGAAGTAAAAATTGCACGGCTTGTATTAATGCTTCATTT